>NW_021680345.1:3408910-3414673 GCF_001412515.2 Diachasma alloeum
GGGGGGGGGGGGGGGGGGGGGGGGGGGGGGGGGGGGGGGGGGTTAAGTATCAAATGCCTAACTATCGACTTAAACGGGTGTTCGGATGTCCAGCAGGCCGATTAATAAAGTAATTCGAGAGGACTAATCAGACACGCGACTAACGAGATACGGGAAACCTCTTGGGTGTCCGAGATGCGAGCCGTACACTTCCGGTTTGCTATTCTGTTGGAGAAATTTGGGATGGAGGATAATTGAGGGGTTGGGGATGTGCAGCGTGTTGGGGCCATTGGCAGGGCCCAGAGTTTTTAACTTCGTCAATGCAAATTTTATGTACCAAATTTATGGAGACAATGGTTTCAATTTTTTGTATTGTTTTATTGAGAAGTCCGAGCGACTTCTATTTAGTTTAATAATGTTGTTGATAGCGTCATAGATTTTATTATTATATTTGTTAGGGTCCAGAATGTTGAACTTCTTCAATGTAAATATTATGTAACAAAACTTATGGAGACAATGGTTTCAATTTTTTGTATTATTTTATTGAAAAGTCTGAGTGACTTCGATTTATTTTAATAATGTTGTTGATAGCGTCATTCATTTTTTTATTACATTTATTAGGGCCCAGAATGTTCAACTTCTTTGATCGAAAGTCTTACGTATCAAAGTTTATGTAGACAATGTATTTTTTTTTTGTAATATTTTCTTGAGAATTCTGAGCCACTTTAATTTATTTTAATAATGTTATTGATACCGTCATTCATTTTTTATTAGATTTATGGTCAGCAAATGTAAAATATTCTGTGTAAATTAATCATGGAATTTCAACGATAGATATTCGATTAAAAATTCAACAACCAAGATATTTATTTGATCTTAAATTTAATGCATCTCCTCAATTTTACACAAAAAAAAATGAACCGAGAAAAAAATTGGAGAAAAATTACCAAACAGATCATGTAATCGTGTTCGCTCCACAATTAGCGTTCGCATAGAAAAATTTACCACGATTTTCTAGTAATTTTTGTTCAACTTTTCTCTCCGTGTGAACCATCGAAAAAATCGACAGTCTCACAACGTTCACATTAATTTAACACGAACCCTCAAATTGGAGCAAAAAGTCAACCAAATTACTCAGCAATCATTTTTACCTCATCCCATTTGGACTCCATTCGTCAGAAGGCGTCTTTTATTCAAAACGTACAAGACCCTGTCAATGATAAGATGCTCTCACCAAAGTCCTTCATCGAGATAGATATATGAACACCTCAGCCGAATTGGACGACACGAATTCACCTACTCATTCAGGTGGAATTAACCGATAACAGTGTGTGATACTCACATCCCGAGAACCATGCATACATAATATTCCAATCGAATTATCGGATGCACCGTCGTCGCTGGAAGCGCGAAGGCGGAAGGACAAGGTGGATTGGTAGTGCGGTCTATCGATTTATTTTCAAAGAACACAATTGGGTCACGAAAGGAGATCATTGTTATGCGAGAAGGTGGTCAAATCCATTATTCAGTCTTCGGGGGGAGGGGAGGGAGCGCTAGGTCTCCTGCAGCTATCCGTGTCCCTCCATTGTAATTTCTTGCCTGCTCGTTTACATATCAATGAGCGAGTATACCCTTCGATTGCCTGTACCACCCGCTTGAAATTGCATTTGATGCCAACGATTCCGAGACGATCTGTACTTTCCGGAGCCTGCAAACCCAATCTGGGATGCTTGAAGACTTTGCTTGGGACAGCGGGTCATTGAACTCGTGATTGTTACGCTGTCAAGTCAACTGGGAATTCAATAACTGGGGGGGGGGGGGGATTTTATTAATTGGATATTTGAGTATTGATTGATTGATTTCTCGAAAATGTGGGAACATTCATTCACTGCTTTTCTTTGTTTTTTTGTTGTATAGAAAAATTCAGTAGCGAAATGGTAAAACGGTTTAAGTCGACTTATTTCCCAGTTGAGTTTTTGAGGAATATTTCTAAATCTAAGGGAAATAGCGAAATTTTTGTATTTACATTGATTATAGCTCTCAATTGGTTGTACAAAGAAGGTTATAACAAAAATTTTGCCATCTCCCTTAGATTCCGAGATATTCATTGAAAACTGGTCAATAGTCAAAACTGACTTGTACCGTGTTATCACTGCGCTACTGAATTGTGGATGTAAGTTGGTTAATTTTTTAAAGTGAAGGATAGAAACATCGAATAATTTTTTGGAAAATAGCTGGGGAAAACGTGAAACAAATTAATTCTTGAATTAGAATTTTAGAGATATTGTAAAAGACAAATGAACTCAAAAGTGATAATATCCTTAGTTAGAGAATCCGAATCTTCTTAATTTTTTATAACAACTGTTTTGACGGCAAGAACAAAGGTTATTAAAAAATAAAAATTACTGAAACTAAGAACTTTGTCACCTGATTTGAGGCAAAAATCCCAATATAAAGGCAAATTTTACATATTTCCAGAATTTTGAACTTGAGCGTTCTGAAATTCCGAATTGTTCCATTAACCTAAACCCATCTCTCCCCTGGCAATTCTTATTATATTTTTTCCGCTCGCGTACACAAGAAAAAAAATGCTTATCCAAAGTAAATTTATCTGCACCAAACAGACGTGTTTGAGGTAAAAATTGAAATGGAGATTTCACGGGGAAATCTAAGCCACTTGTTTGCCCCCAGTATATTCATTTCGCATAAATAAATGTTCATCTCACCGTACGTCATAATTTTGGATTTCCGAAAAACCCATCAGCGTGAGAGCACGAGTTCTCCCCCATCAGCGCAACGACCCTTCCTCAAACCCTAGTAGACACTGTGTGTGACGCTATATCATGCTGCATATCTTAAGTAGCCCGGAGGGTTAGAAGACCTGTCTTGCAACACGACTAATTCGAAACTACATATTTAATCCTTGTGCAAACGTCGAGTTACCCAGGCAACGTTGTAACACAAAGAGCCGTTGGGTAGCCGCGAGGGACTCGAGTGAACTCATCGTTGGGCACTGTAGTACACCACTGGATGGATGGAAAATAGTGAAGTGGGGTTAAAATGCCAAGGTAGAGTCTCACTGAGTGCATCGTACAAGAGAGATGAGTGCACACAGCATGCACATGACTCGTAGATGCTGGCTTTTCCCACCGAACAGAGAAGATGGTAAACCCCCGCAGTCTTTTGTCCACATCTTCCACGACGCCATCTCCAAGGGTAACTTCACTGATGCTCCAACTCGTTGATACTCTCGCCGCGGCTAAGTAGAGCAACTGTTCATTTTGCTTTGTAAAGAACTTAGTGGCTGCTGGAGTTCATTAAAAGCTGGAAGACAACAGCTGCGGATGGAGAGGGAGTGATTGATGAATGCTCGTTAGTCACTTGGCATTTTTCAACGCTAAAAGTTTAACCTTAGAGCGCTTGGAACAGCGCTCGAGTGTTGTGGCTCAAGAACAATGTCGCGGTGTTTGGTTATGCTTTGGGAGTCAAGCCTTTGGCGGAACTTTAACACTTTGATGGATCAGCCGAGAGGGGTAACGCCATCGATGAGTGTCGCTTCGGTGAGTGATGCATAGTTCCGACCCCCGGATGAGCAAGATTTAATCTTTTGATTAGACTCACACTTATTTGTTTCGAAGTACAATGTCGAAGTTTCAGAGCCTTCAGCGCGCTCTCTTCGATAGCAGAATTCAGCAGCGAAGCGGTAAACCGGTTTAAGTCGATTTGGACTACTGGTCAGTTTTTAATGAATATTTCGGAACCTAAGGGAGGTAGGAAATTTTTTATAACGGCCTTTTTTGTAGCTCGCAATTCACTCTACAAAAAAGGTCATAATGAATATTTCCCTATTTCTCTTAGATTCGCAGGTATTCTTCGGAAACTCAACGAAGAACTAAGTCGACTTAAACCGGTTTACCGCTTCGCTACTGAATTATAGGTTAAGCAAAATAGCGTAAGATCTATCGATTAAGGAGGGATTATTGGCTCTGGTAGGTATTTAGTAATGCATTTGACGGCTGAAAATATCAGGTTGAAACTGTGGCACTGCGTCGCTCTCAAGATATTTGCATCAGACGTTATATTGGTCTTCTGAAATTCAATTTAATAACAGGGTCGGCTTCGATTCCGCACTCTCGTACTGGTTGTAAATAACTTCCGCCTCCGGTGCGGCTGGATGCTTATGGACATTTTTCCTCTCACTCCCCTCCACCCCCCCGCCATTTTGCATGTAAAATATCGACCTTTACAATTGGCCAGACGGCTAGGGAGTGTATCGGGGCAACTTTTTTTACCAATCACACTGAATTGAAATTTTTTACGGTTCGTTGAGAATCAAAGAGACTGTACAACGAATGTTGTATGGATTGTGACTAGTTGGACAAAATTCGATAGCCAACTAGTTGTTTATTCTGTTTGTTTTTTTTCATTGGTTCTCCACTGAACGATGCCACTGAAGCCACAAAATCATCAGCAAATATTAGATTGCATGTGTTGGAGTGGCCTGGGGTATGTATGTCCAGTATGTCGAAAAAACAGGTCAATGAAAAAACAATGGGATTTTGTTGATGATTTCGGGATGAGGCGGAAAAAGAAGTGGAAAACGGGAAGGCTCTCATTGAATCAAGTGTTGCGGAGAAGTTTATGGAAAAATGATAGGGTTATGGACATCTTACTTGAATGGCTACATCACTTAAATTGTGTAAAACTTCACTGGGGTATGAATGTTCATTGAGTCGAAAAAAGTGAACGAACAAAACAGTAGGATTATGCGGATGAAATCCCCTAAATTCTCAGTCATCTCACGCATCTCGCTTCAATGTTATCGAATGTCGAGTCAATACTATCAATCAGCCGTCCAACATCACACTGAGTACACTGAGCTATCCACGAAGTTCATGGACACTGATCACGTGAAAGACGCCTGTACATGGAATGGTGCGGGGAAAGCAGGGCGGGAATACAGGAAAGCTATCATTGGATTAAGCATCACGTACATGAAAAAATGCGGTTGCACTGAAGCCGTAGAATCATTGACAAATGTAACTCCGACACGACTTGATTGGTCTATAGACACTTTACTTGAAGGATTACATTAGATAATTGAATCCCGTCAGAAACTACTTAAATCAAGGGCTAGCTATGTTTATTAACCCCTCACTTACGGGGCCCTTCTGTTACAATACGCTTGGTATTGCACGCCCAAAACCCCCCAAAATTTGGTCATTCCTGATGAATGGAAAATTATTAAACCGATGCATAACTGAAGTTAATGTATTCCTCGTTCCGATGCTGTTCGTGTAATAACATTCTTCATCACAGCTCTGTAAATTTTAATCTCTGAAAAGAGCCATTCATTTAGGCATAGGTCGTCACGACCCACCGACACCCTGCGCGGTTAAGTCGAAAATCAGGTCAACTCCACAAGCGATAGGATTGAGCGGTTAAAATCGTCCAAATTCTCAGTCACCTCACGCAGCACCCGTCAACGTTATCGAATGTCGAGTCAATACTATCAACCGGCCAACATCACACCGAGTGCAATAAGCTATCCACAGAGTTCATGGACACTGATCACGTGAAAGACGCCTGTACATGGAATGGTGCGGGGAAAGCAGGGCGGGAATACAGGAAAGCTATTATTGGATTTAAGCGACGGGGTATTCAGAACTATCAAAAGTATGTGGAAAAAGTGAAAACTGCGAAACCGTTTTTTTTGGCCCCAGCAAAAGGGTCAGATTTTCGGGTTTTCCGGGGCCAGTGGATTTTCGCCAAAATCGAATTTTT
>NW_021680345.1:3414697-3446609 GCF_001412515.2 Diachasma alloeum
GCTATTCAGAACTATCAAAAGTATGTGGAAAAAGTGAAAAATAAAAAAATTTTTTTTTCACCGGTGGCCAAAGTGTCGGATCTTGGATTTTTCCGGGGGGAAAGTCGGTCCAAGGGTCACAAGGGTCACAAGAGTCAAAGTGTCAGATGTTCCATTTTTCGCCAAAATCGATTTTTTTAGCCGGGTGAACGTTGATTTCAACTATTTAAGCAACGGGGTATTCAGAACTATCAAAAGTATGTGGAAAAAGTGAAAAGTGCGAAACCGTTTTTTTTGGCCCCTGCAAAAGGGTCAGATTTTCGGGTTATCCGGGGCCAGTGGATTTTCGCCAAAATCGAATTTTTTAGCCGGGTGAACGTTGATTTCAACTATTTAAGCAACGGGGTATTCAGAACTATCAAAAGTATGTGGAAAAAGTGAAAACTGAGAAACCGTTTTTTTTTGCCCCAGCCAAAGGGTCAGATTTCGGGTTTTCCGGGGCACCCCCCAAATTTGGTCATTCCTGATGAATGGAAAATTATAAAACCGATGCATAACTGAAGCTAAAGTATTCCTCGTTCCGATGTTGTTTGTGTAATAACATTTTTCATCACAGCTCTGTAAATTTTAATCTCTGAAAAGAGCCATTCATTTAGGCATAGGTCGTCACGACCCAGCGACACCCTGCGCGGTTAAGTCGAAAATCAGGTCAACGGCAAAAATGATAGGATTGAGCGGCTAAAATCGTCCACATTCTCAGTAATGTCACGCATCACCCGTCAACGTTATCGAATGTCGAGTCAATACTATCAACCGGCCGTCCAACATCACACCGAGTGCAATAAGCTATCCACAGAGTTCATGGACACTGATCACGTGAAAGACGCCTACATGGAATGGAGCGGGGAAAACAGGCTGGAAATACAGGAAAAGCTATCACTGGACAGCCAAGCATCACGTACATGAATAAATGCTGTTGGGCGAATTGAATTGGTGGTGGTGTCCACTGTTTGTAGCATGTATGATGGCCAAAGGGGGTCTATATCAAGCACTTACAGTGTTTCACAGGGCGTTCGTCCATCCATCAGAGCGTAGAACGCAACATTAGCGGCACTTAGTGCTCCACGGTACTGCTGATTCAGACTGACACCGATCGGTGAATAAGCTTGCATTTGGCATAGGTGGTAAGAGACACGCACTGTGTATGCAACGGTCAAATTAGGTATTGCTTGGCGGGAGGTAGGAAATGGTGGTGAAACCTGGTAGAATAGACGAGTAGGCAAACAGTAGGTTAGGCAATGGGAACAGTCCAAGAGATTACGCGGCATTAGAAATGGATGGCCGGGTTACGACGATCCAGCCCTTGGATCTTCCTGGGATTAGAAAGGATTACTATTCGGATTAGGCGTTCGAACCGGCGATTCCCTCCCCCGATCAAGATTGAACTCTATACTGTCTTCCCTGTTGCTCCTACGTCTTGCTGTCCGGTTCACCTCTCTCGGCCCTTCATAAAGGGGATTCAATCGTCCGCTCTCCGGGTTTTTTCCGCTGCAACACATTTTCGGGTACATGAGTGGATTCTGACCCTAGCAACGCCTTCAGTTTGGCGTACGTGTAATGACTTCTCGTTTATTTTACTCGTTGGTTCTCCTGCGATCCTCGAAGTGTCCTTGATGCTCCTCTTTGGGAACTTTGCTTGTTTCCTCAGTTTTTGTATTCGCTTTAGAAAGCTCAGCATTATTTTCACGTAACCAAACGAGGATCATTGATTTCCATCCAGTGGCTATAAATACATTCGGTGTTTTCCGCGTCGTGAAGTTTCTGGTTAGCCCCAATTACTGGTACTATCAATCAGTCGTGATGTATGGTGCTTGATAATATTGGCGAAATTTTTTCAATACGTTTTTTTTGGCTATTGTTGATGGAGAACCATTAAAAGTTTAACGAGGTTTGCAACACCAAAGTTTTTGTCGTTTGGTGGGTAGCAAATTGGGCGGAGGATGATTGAAGGTGACAATGCAGTCTCGTTATGTTAACGAACTTGGTGAGGTTGGTGGAGTAATGCTTGGGTGGGCATGTGTTTTGCTTTTGATGATGAGGTTGGTAAACAGATTCGACTCCACCCCTTACGTACACTTGGATTCCCCAAAGCCGGAAGCCAAAAGCGATGTATTTATTTCGACGGTGTCTCGAGTTGCCCCTTCTCTGGATAGGGGTAATCATCGAAGCCTCGAGGGGCCATCGCCCCCCTGGTGGAGTTTTTTTTTCCCTGCAACATCTAATCCGAGACCCACATACTGACGAGGACTTGATAAAGCCGCTCATTGAGGAGATTTTGGTGGACGGGTGGGCGTGGAAGTTTTGGCATCTTTGTGACCCTCATCTCGTATCTTTTTCAACGTCATCGTTAGGGGGATAATGACGACGATGGGATGCGATTCTCTCAGGAGGGTTACGCGTTCACCCTCATTTTCGCGTATGTCTGACACCAGGGCGGTCTTTTGAGTGTCTTTTGTGCTTCATTTGGCTCATCGTCGAGTACCTGCACGTTTTCGAACACCAGTGACAGAGATATAATTTATGTATCGTTGAAAGATGAGATTGTGGGGTGGTGATAATGGGGAGTTGAGAGGGAATAGAGGTGCAGTCGTCAACAAAGAACTTCAAACGGTTTTGACAAAGGTGGACACAAGCAACATGGAGAGTGATGTGGAGCAAAGTCGGTTCTGGACAGGAAGATGAAGCGAGGAAAAGATATTGAAAAACTCAAGTGATGAGATTTTGCTCCAAAAATATTACTGACTGTTATGTCATTTCTCCGGAAATGGTACAATTTACTCAGAATTACAAAAAAAAATGTGACAATTAGATTTTTATGTCAAGTTGACTGCATTTTTTCCTGTATTTTTTTACAGGAGTTATTTTTCCATCTGACGAAATGTTTAATGTTTTTCATGCAAAGTATTTTGTCTCAAATGAGTTTTCGCTCTGTGAAATTTGCTCGATTCTCTCCCCTTGCTTCAAAACATTTTCTGACTGTCATATAATTTTTCCGGAAATTGAGAAATTAACCCAGAATTAAAAAATGACAAACTAGAAGTCAAAAACGATAACTAGGAATTTTTGTATTGGCCGAAACGATAAATTGTCTTCACATAACTGAATTTTTCTCAAATTCGATTTTGCTCGGTGAAATTTCCCGTTTCTTTTTGGATAATTTTATCTTAACGTCTCCCCGTGTGAAAACATCTAACAATATCTCATAAAATTTTACTCAATCTTGTTTTATTGATCGATTTTTTATCAAACTTTATAGCACGTCAGTTCACGTATTTTGCAAATATCTCATTTCACGCGGAAGAGCTGCCAGGTTAACGTTCACTCGTAGAAATGAGGTATAAAAGTTCCCTCCACTGAAGATGATCCTTTGAGTTTTTACCCCACACTGGGAATTTTCCTTTTTTCCCATTGCTTTCTTCCTTTCTCTCGTCAGATCGTTATTTCTAGGACAATGCTCAGTGCGATGACGCGTTAAGATGCCAGGCGCCAGGATTTTTTGCCTCGACGCACACCCCCAAAAGCTGCTCCCTCACTTTTTTCATCCCTTTTTTTTCAACATTTTTTTTCGATGCTCAGTGGTGTTAGATGATGGCAAAGTTCATAGAACTACTTTTTCTTCCACGTCGTTGATCTGGGCACTGAGGACGGGACCATTGAATGGACAGGGAGTTTCTACTTCACAAATTTGCAATTCTCGTAAGAATCAATTTTTAGATTACCATGTAGTAACGAAAATCGAGGCAATTTTCAGCTCTGAAGGGCAATTGAATTTTTTTATTAGTTGGCGCAAAACTTATCGGTTTACACAGATGTTGGGTAAGGTGATTGAATGTCTTTGCTATATGAATTTAAATTGAATTAAAGATTCTGGATTTCCGGAAACAATGGGAAATTTTATCATTTTCCATTCATTTTCGCGTCAAAAAAATTGTTTAATTCATGTAATTTTGCTGAAATTTCCGGTAGACTTCTTAGAAATATGGATTTGGTGACGGTTTCACTGAAATTTCAAGGAATTTCACTATTCAATTCATATTTTCATGGAAAAACACATGAAATCTGTGCATTACACTTCAATTATCCCATGAAAATTAATGTGAATTAGAAAAATTCATCTAAATATATTTTTGAATTTTAATTAATTTGAAAATTTTCGCGTAATTAGATAATGAATATTTCTAATTTGGTTGAAAATTCAAGTAAGTTGAAAAATGCCATCTTGCTCTCCAAAAATTTTGGAATTCTATGGAATTTCTAATGATATTTGAAATTCCATGGGTTTTATTCTCCTCAAATCGTATTTAATGACGCTCTTGAAGTTTCAATTTTCCCGGTTAAATTTTTTATTCAGCAGTCAGATTAATAATCTTTTTGAAACGGCAAAAACCGTCAAAACTGAAAAAATACTCCAAGAGAAATGACGCATTAGAATAGAATGCAGCTCTTTATTTAATTTCTTTCATCATTTCACTAATTTCTATTTCGAAATGAATGAACACTCTATCTATTTCAATGAAAATGTTCTGATCACACAAAAAAAATAATTCGACAATTCCAAAGAAACGATTTACTCCATCGAAATAACGGATTATGTCATATTAAAAAAATCATGCTCTTCAGTCCTAAAAAACGATTTCATTTCAAGTCCCCTATTTTACCCCTCGTCCAAATAACGATGGGAATCGCCACCCTCATCACCTCCAAAGTCATCCTCAATATCCAGATCGAAGAGGCTCTTGAAACCGAACGGGATCGAAAACAAATTAGTGCTATTCAGGGCGAAAAATATTGATGCATCTCATTTTTACCGTTACGATGTTGTTGCTTGTTTGACAGCATCGCTGTCGTCTCCTGAATTCAATGCTTGCGGTTTACGAGGGGCGACGTAACCGCTTTAGTTTGCGTGTACCATAATAGAGTTTACGCGTACCATAAAAGTCGTAAGGTGGATAAGAAAATTCCCGCAATGAGCTATCGTATATATCGTACTTTGCCCCGGTTAAAAGTGTTATATATCCGAGTGTGTCTCCCTGGTTTTTGGATGAACGACTCAGTCATAAAGTTTACAATCCAAGTACAAAAATTTCACCAATTTCCCAAAATTAATTATTTCCACCATTGCAACCAAAAAAAAACTTGGTAGTAACCATGAAAACTTTGCCGTCGTCTGCGTAATTTTCCCCCGGGCAAAAAATCCAATTTGTCAGAGGGAAGGGAAAACTTCTCAGTATCCCATTGTTTATTTTACTGTTCCCTGTGTACTCGATTTTATTCCCATTTGATTTGTAACAATGGTGGCTTCACGTTGTTACTGGGTATCCAGCTGCTCCCGATGGATCGGAAATGGCGTAATTGAAACGGAAAATGGAGAGGAAGCGGTAAAGTCCTCCATAGATGACGAGCGAGAGACCATCGAAAATGCACATTATCCTTATTGAAGACTGTGCGCTTCGTATCTACTTGAAACGGGGACTGAGACACTTCTTTCAATCGTTTCCCTTTACGGGCGGTACATGGACAGCGTAAGAGTGGGTCTGAAAGTGTCTCTTTTAGAATCACTGGATGAAGAAATAGACTCATGTTATGTCAGGAATGCAGCAATTGTTGAGTTTCTTCCGAGGGCAGAGAAATTTCGAGTCATTCAGTCTTTTCTGTATTAAAAAATTGGTGAAACATTTTTGGTCGACACTCTATTTTGCCAAGTATGTACTAGACTTAGCAATAGTTTAAGTTTGTAGCTTATGAATAATAAATAATTATTTGCATATAAAATGTATAAAATAATAAAAATATTATATATATATGTATAGATATGTTTTTTTAAATAGATAAATGCATATTACAAAAATGCTTATGGAGTTGTTACGAACAAGAATAATATTTTAAAAGACAAAAACAGTTCAGGAAGAATGTAACTTCCAACAGTGGACAGTTAATTCCAAAAATTTTTATGTTCACTCTGCAAAAATTTAACAATTTCTCAATTGTGTTAATTTCAACTTCATAAACTTCATAACGTGAAAATTAATCTTGAAAAGCCCACATAGACCTTGAATGGGCTTGGCGAAATAGATTGCTGACCGTAAATATTTCATAAACCTTACAACGTGAATTTTTCATTGCCGACATTTACAAAGATCATTTCTCAATTTTTTCTCAAATCCAAACATAATAAAAGCGAGCATTAACTCTTTTTCAATTAATAAGTGAATACATAATGATCAAAAATAATATGCATAAATCACTAGCCAATCATTCGCCCCCTTTCCTAGTCAACGAAATAAAACACTAGATTGGCATATGAAAGAGCATTGAAAGGATATTAATTTAATTAATTAATTTTAATTAATTTTAATTAATTTACTTCCTTTCGTTTATTTTATTCCAATCACATGAGCCATGCGCACTAGAACCTTAACGATCCCGTGAATAATATACGCATGACCTTTCTCCGAATGCAGACATCATTATAGATTATGAATCGTCCTTCACGCAAATTGACGAAAATTAAATAATCAGTTTTAATACCTTTTGGTGGAGATAATCGAACCTGGATGTTCTGAATAGTTGAACGAGTTGACAAGCCATGAAGAAGACGAGAGGAGGTCAAGCTGGTTGTGCGTCCAAGCCACGTAATGTGTCTGGTGACTGAGAAGAGCCCAAACTTTCCTCTAAAATTCCCCCTGGGGATGAACCTCAAGACCAGTCACCATCCGAACTATACAAGAGATGCTGAACTATCCGACCATCGGAATTTCGCTTCCCTCATAAGAGGCCGTTCCGAACTCTTATTGAAAGAGAAAAAGAGCATTCAATGGCCAGCAACTTCACGTGCTTGTACACCACTAAATTTCATTTTTCAAAAACGGAATATGAAAGGATTTTTTGACGAGAGACTTAATTCAATAGCGAAGTGGTAAAACGGTACAAGTCAATTTTGACTATTGACCCGTTTTCAATGAATATCTCGGAATCCAAGGGAGATGGCAAAATTTTTATTACGACCTTTTTTGTAGTGCCGATTGAGAGCTACAACAACTCTAATTACGAAAATTTCGCTATCTCCCTTAGATTTCGAAATATTCCACAAAAACTCAACGGGGAGATGGGCCGACTTAAACCGTTTTACCACTTCACTACTGAATTACTGCTATTAACGTTCCTTTCCACCATATTTAGGTCAACATGATTTTTTTTAACCTGAACATGGCCCGAAGAATTTTCATAACTTGAAAGCATACAGTCGAGAACGTCAATTTCCTCGGCGTAATTAATCCTCATTCATTCGTTTGTCATTCTCATCATGACCAATGCACGTTATTCATAATCAAATTGTCCTGAAAAGCCAGCGAAAATGAATGACCTGATAAATAATAACCGTATGACCGTTCTCCGAATACAGAACCTCTTATGCATGAATCATCCTGCACTCACATTGACGAATATCAATCTCATCAGATCCAATACCACTTGCTTGAGGTAATCGAATGTGGATGCTCTGAATTAATCTCAATTAGTACCGATCCAATAATCAATATTTGAAGGCCCAGTATTGAGAATATGTTTTACGAGTTGACAAGCCATGAAGAAGACGTCTAGAGGAGGTGAAGCCTGGCCGTGCAACTCGCGTAATATGTCTGGTGACTGAGACGAGCCCTAACTTCCCTCTGAAATTCCCCCTGGGGGTGGCACCTCAAGACCAGCCACCACCCGAACTATACAAGAGATTCTGAACTATCCGACCATTGGAGTTAAGCTTGCTTCATAAGAGGCCGTCCCACCTCTCCCTGAAACAGAAAAAGAGCAACTGTGAGTGTTCATACAGTGATAAACTTCAATTTTCAAAAATATGGAGCAATAAATGATTTTCTGACGAAATACGTATTTAATGCTCAATCATTCGCATATGTCATTCCAATCGTGACCAATGCACGCCATTCATAATAAAATTGTCCTGAAAAGCCAGCGAAAATGAATGACCTGATGAATAATAACCGTATGACCGTTCTCCGAATACAGAACCTCTTATGCATGAATCATCCTGCACTCACATTGACGAATATCAATCTCATCAGATCCAATACCACTTGCTTGAGGTAATCGAATGTGGATGCTCTGAATTAATCTCAAATAGTATCGATCCAATAATCAATATTTGAAGGCCCAGTATTGAGAATATGTGGAACGAGTTGACAAGCCATGAAGAAGACGTCTAGAGGAGGTCAAGCCTGGCCGTTCAACTCGCGTAATATGTCTGGTGACTGAGACGAGCCCTAACTTCCCTCTGAAATTCCCCCTGGGGGTGGCACCTCAAGACCAGCCACCACCCGAACTATACAAGAGATTCTGAACTATCCGACCATTGGAGTTAAGCTTGCTTCATAAGAGGCCGTCCCACCTCTCCCTGAAACAGAAAAAGAGCAACTGTGAGTGTTCATACAGTGATAAACTTCAATTTTCAAAAATATGGAGCAATAAATGATTTTCTGACGAAATACGTATTTAATGCTCAATCATTCGCATATGTCATTCCAATCGTGACCAATGCACGCCATTCATAATAAAATTGTCCTGAAAAGCCAGCGAAAATGAATGACCTGATGAATAATAACCGTATGACCGTTCTCCGAATACAGAACCTCTTATGCATGAATCATCCTGCACTCACATTGACGAATATCAATCTCATCAGATCCAATACCACTTGCTTGAGGTAATCGAATCTGGATGCTCTGAATTAATCTCAATTAGCACCGATCCAATAATCAATATTTGAAGGCCCAGTATTGAGAATATGTTTTACGAGTTGACAAGCCATGAAGAAGACGTCTAGAGGAGGTGAAGCCTGGCCGTGCAACTCGCGTAATATGTCTGGTGACTGAGACGAGCCCTAACTTCCCTCTGAAATTCCCCCTGGGGGTGGCACCTCAAGACCAGCCACCACCCGAACTATACAAGAGATTCTGAACTATCCGACCATTGGAGTTAAGCTTGCTGCACAAGAGGCCGTCCCACCTCTCCGTGAAAGAGAAAATGAGAGTTCAATGGGGAGCAACTGTACGTGTTCGTACATTTTCACGTACAATCATAAGTTACACTTAACACCCCAAGAGCCTCTGTCGCATACATACACTACTCTAGGGTGTAGGCGAGTTACGACGGCTGGGTAGTTTCCGTTATGCGGTATAATCCCAGCCTTACTCCTGCTTTCACCTCTCCTGATCCTCAACGACACCACTTTGCCCAGCGCTTTTTTCTTCAAATTCAAAGGAGAAATTCTCTTAATTAAATATTACGGACGGGTATAAATACGTCTGGAGTGAGAGGAATTAATTGGAATACCGAGACGAGGATTGCTATGGGTACTTTTGATATTTCATAAATGCCGTCTGATGGATGGGACATTTCGTTGAGGTCTATAATTGGAAGCTTTCTACTCTATTACTCTTGGAGGGATAATCATCGGTCATGGTGAAGACTATTGTGGGATAATTGAATTAAATATGTGATGGAATGTGGGAGTATTATGTATTTATTGCGATAATATTCAGAAATGATGACATTTTTATATTTATTTCAAGACTCTATTTTCGTGAAAATGAATGAAAATCATATATTTTTTCCGACGAACATGTTCGGAAATAATTTAGAAATGATTTAATTTTACTTTATTTTGAATTATTGACCGTTAGGTAGTCCATTTTACTCCTATTCTGCTGAAATATGGTAAAAATTGATTGCTAACAACCCATTTATTTGATCGAAATAAATTTTATTCCATTGAAATGAACGATTTTTCTGGGTACATCAGATAGTAAAAAATAATAGTTTAGACCTTTCTGAGGGATTTTCTCTCTTGAATTAAAGTCGAAAGAAATTGTTTGAAATGCGGCGAGACATCCAACTTGAGAAACCATTTAATTTTCATGAAATTGACTCGGTATTTTCTTCTCTGAAAATCCCTGAGTAAAAGATCCAGCAAATGAATGGAAAACCTCGCATTTGACACGTGTCCTGGATTTTTTCAATGTAGCATCATGTAAAAACCATGAGGAATAGGAAGAAGGGACGGAGATGAACGAAATATGCTAAAAATCTGGTCCTAACACACAAAGTCTGTTCTTATTTCAACAAACTATGTATTTCATATGAATAAAAAAGCAAATAAAAATCAAATTTATTATTTACTGAATGCTTTATTATAATTTATCAGCCCATCCATTTGATTCAAATCAAGTAAATTACACAATCAAGTATTAAAGCAGCAGGAAAGATTTTCTCTTTAGAATCAAAGTTGAAAGAAATTGTTTGAAATGTGGATCGCCATCCAAATAGCGAAATCATTCAATTTCCCCGAAATTCCCTCATCAATTTTTTATCTCCGAAAATCCCTGAATAAAAGATCCCGCAAATGAATGGAAAACCTCGCATTTGACACGTGTTATGGATTTTTTCAGTGTAGCAGCATGTAAAAACCATGAGGAATCGGAAGAAGGAACAGAGAAGAACAAAATATGCTAAAAATCGGTCATTCGATCGCGCCCCAGCAGTGTTTATGCACCTCTCACCCCCGCCTCCCCTATTTTTTATTTTATTTCCTCCTGGGAATATACAGTGTAAAGCCTGCTCAATGTCAGGGTACACTCTAGCGACTTGCCTGGAGGCGTTTATACCCATCCAGGATCAATGGGGGAGCATTATTCGAGGATCTCACCACCCCAAGTTTGCGTTCTTCCCACCCCCCGATATCAGTCCCACTCCACTCGCGGCAATGCTACACCCTCTCTTCGATTCTTTCACATCTCTCTTAAAACCTCCACCCATCCAGAGGAGAGAATCCGGAGAAGGGCATCAACTTGTGTCGATGAAAGCCTCCCATGTACCTCATACATCCCGTATACACTTTTTTTTTCCTTTTATCGCCGCAGGGGAATCCCAGGGCTGGTACTAAGGGATATCCGATTCCTTGGCACTGGAGAAATATATGCTCATGGATACGACGTGCTGAGCTGTTGTAATTAAGCTGCAGATACAATCTTATGGACTTGCCAATTATTCCAAACGAGAAACCCCACCCCGAGGGTGTTGCTACAAATAATAAAGCTTGGTACGTTTTCCCGGGTGATATCAACTGCTTCGCGAAAATACATTGGGGTGAATTTTTGATGGTACACCCTCAACTGACAGGCATATTTGCATTTCCAGGCCGCGAGGGACTTACGGCTGATGGAGTATTAGGTCGGTTTAGGGTCTCAGGTGGAGGCCTGGATAATTGAAAAATAACGGAGTTTTGATACGGAATTTCAATTGTTTGATATTAGTAATTGGTGAAGTAGGCGGGATGCTGTTGGAAATTTTTTTTTAATTTCATGGAAGATATTATAGTGCATCTCTTAAATGTGACATCGAATCGGATTAGGAAAGAAATGGTTATGAAATTCCAATTTTTCCCTGAATTTTCCTGATTTCTCTGAATTGTTACAGAATGATTGAACTGAAGAATCAAGAGTTTTAGGGATTTCCAGATCATTTGAACAGAAAAGCAATGGAATATTTGAATTTTCAATGCCAAGATTTCCTGACATTTCAGTGGAACTTGAACACGATAACAATTTCCGGAGTTGGGTACGGAAAATTCAGACGAAAATTTTTATCCGCGTACGAGTATATTTGGGGAATTTTTCGAATTGGTTCTGAGGGTACACTGTGAAATTTTTTTGGCTGAAATCGGGAATATTTCGATAAATATATACTGTAATTTTCAATTAATGAACATAATTATTGCATTAGAAATTCGAATAGGTTGAGGAATTCTTATCTCAATGCAATTGAAAAAATTGGAATTTCATTGAGTTTGCAGTTAAATTTGAAATTTCATAATTTTTTCCGCTTAAATCACGTTCAATGTCACTCTTCGGAAAATTACTAGTCGACTGTCCATGAAATTTCAATTTTTTTCTACCAGAGTTTGCTCAAAATAATGTATTTGTTCAACTAATTGAAAATTGATTAATGTATTCAACTGAGTTTTCTCGATTTTTATAAATTTCCGTGCATTAATGCAATTTAAATTCATTTTCTGTTGATTTTTTCATCAAATTGTGAATTTTCAATTATGAAATGTGTCGAAATCTCAATGGAACTGTCACTGGATCAAAGATTCTAAGAAGAAGACGTTACACGGTCGATGGGATGCTACGTTGTTTTAGGGTTTCCATTTGAGAATTGAATAATTGAAAAATAGTCGCCCCAAAATTTCAGTGCAATTATTAATTGTTGGAGCAATCGATCCTGGCGCAAAAAGGAACCTGCAGACATTAATTTCTGATAAGTTTCAGACGATCCGCACATATTTGGGGAATGTTTCGAATTGTTTCTGACGGTATCCACAAATACGTATTATAAATTAGTGAGTGAAATATCCTTGAATGATTTATAAACAGAGCCATTCAAATATTTCTGTCACAGAGTTTCTATGGGATGATGTTCCAAGAATACCGTTAATATTGGGGAATAATGTATTGACGACAGTCAAGAGGTTGAACGGAAGAATTAATTCGACTTGTACTCCTCTCCGAGATTTAGAAAAATTCTAGTGCTAGCACTGGCCATTTTATTGAATAGCACGAGAATTTTTCTAAAGAATTTCTCTCCGTGCACTCAATGAGAATTTATAAGAAGTGTGCCAAAAATATCAGCTAAAAATGTCTGATTCCCCAGCATTGAAAACAATTTTCTTTTTATATTTGACTCATAAAAAAATAGAATATTAGTATATTCCGTAACGAGTGCAAAAAGATGTTTTTCGGCGAGTGGGAGGTTTATATCGCGTGCCTAAAAGTCCAATTTCCGCCACATTGTGATGAAAAATATTGTTCGTAACTCGTGAAAAAATGTTTTTTTAGCTCGTGGGATTATATCACTCGCCTTCGGCTCGTGATATAAACCTCCCACTCGCCAAAAAATACTTTTTTGCACTTGTTACGAAATATACTATTTCACCACAATGTGGCGGAAATTGGACTTTTATGCTCGCGGAGTGTGCCGAAAAGTTCATTTTTCGTCACAGCGTGATGAAATAGTTATTTTCATCACAAGGTCCACAAAGTATTTTGGACCTCGCCTTCGGCTCGGCCTACAAAGCCACATTCGTCAGAAAATACTTTTGGACCATGTGATGAATGCAATTTTTCGTCAGAAGGCCCGTAAACCGCGATCAAACCGAGCGAAGCGAGGTTAGAATCCGTTTTACCGGGTCTTCTCACGAAAAATATATTTCCGCTTTTTCATTATGAAAATGATGAATTTGATATGGATAAAACTCTTTTTCTTCCTCAACTCGAGAGCCTCGTCAGATTAAATCAGTGAATTGTAATTTCAAATAGAAAAACCTGAAGTGTACAAACAATGCCAATAAAAATGAATAAACCGAGAACTTCCACTGCACTGATAGAATGATTCATTTATTCCAAACGAGATTCGTTAACTATTAACGAATGGTAGAGTTGAATATGACCAAATGAATATTCGTTAATAGTTAACGAATGGTTCAAAAACTAATCCGTTCAAAAACTAATCCGTTCTATCAGTGTGCCTGCGTCGTCAGCAATTACTTAATGCACATGAATAAAAATCCCGGGAGATTGAAAAAATCATCACTTTGAATAATTACCCCAATCATACGTAATAACCATCAAGACCGCTATCAAACCAATGTTTTTTCCCAAGAGCACTCCAAAGGAGGATAAAAATTTCCACGTATGAAGTTTGCAATAACCCCTAATGTACATTTGCCCAGAGAGAATCCACTGGATTGCGTGTCTACGCAGAGAAATGAGGGGTCAGTGGATTTTTTTAAATTTTCCCAGAACTTCATTAAATTTAAAAGCCAGCAGCTTTCACTCCCTTTTTCTCATTCCACTCCCTTTTTATTTGAAAATCTTCCGTCCACAGGGTATTAATGCACAAATGGACAGGGCCTTGTGCCTGGAATTATATCATTGCCCCGGCAATGTGAAGTCCTGGGGATTTGCACGGCTGATGGGAGGGGAATGAAATTCCTGCGGCGTTTAAATCTTCTTCAACGCGCCCCTGCGGTGGACTAATATCCGCGAGTTAGTTAATCTTCCGGTTGAGGCGTGCGGAACGTCGTATAAATTTTCAGGGCAAATGTTGCCCTGCTACCTCTCCTGGCCATCGGAAATCAGGGGAAGCAGATGTTAGATGGATTTATCATGGCACTCTGACTTGTAAAATAGATCCATAAACCCCGTATTTCATCGTGTGGATGGGATTCGCGGCGGTTTTATTGAAGCCCCATTGAGTCATTGTCTTGGGGCGTTTGCAATTCAAAACCCGTTTAATCGAGATCCATTATGTGACCACTTATTGTCCGGTCTTGAAGTACCATTGAGGTGAAGGGAAAATTAAAATTTTTTTCTCGGCGATATATTGAGACGATGAAAGAATAATATCGGCTTGGTACCGCCTTGGTTGCCCGCTAGGATTGCACGGAGCTGGCGGGGAATTGGAATAATGCCGAGTGTCACTGTCTACTGGGTGGCACAATGAATAGCTGTCTAGAGGGTTAATGAATGACTCTGTCTAACGGTAATGAATCGGGGAATCGATTAGTTTTATGAATGAATATTTTCTTGATTGACTTAGCTATTATCGGCGGGGGCATGAGAAATTTATTCATTTGATGGATTAATCCGCTTGAGTCGAGATATTCTTCGGTTATTCGCGCTCTGTAGGTATTTCCACTCTTTGAAATTGAGGTGACGGCGCGATTTCTGAGAGGAAGGTGTAATTGCTGGTATTCTTTCGTAGTTCTCAGGGGTACACTGAGAAAAAAAGTTTTTGTGGTGGCTTTACGGGGAGAGAATGCAGAATTCAAAATTTACTATGTGAAAAAGTTTCAAATTTCAGTTATTTTTACCGAACGTTTGCGGTGGGAAATTCATTTTTTAGGATTTAACATACACTGTGAGAAAATTGTTTTTTATATTTTTAACAACGACTAAGTTATATGAAATTTCTGTGGATTTCTTCACTGACGAATTAATTCCAGATCCATGCGGTACTGAAAAATGCTGAAAATTGGGAAAATTCAGGTAAAAACTTTACTAAGTTCTCAATCTATTAAAAATTCAGTTGCATTTGGTGTTTAATTTTCACAATGAGTTTGAAAATTTAAGCTTTCATGGAAATATCAATGATCGCTTAACATGAAAAACCAATTTTTTTTAATTTTCAAGATGAATGAGAAATTTTATGAACATTTTCATTTAAAATTAAATTCAAACTCATAACATTCAGAATTCAGATGAAGCTGTGATTGAAATTTCAAGAAATTTCTAAAAATGTAGTAATTTTTCAAGGACTGAACAGCATAAAATGCACGGATGAAAAGATAATCTTTAAAAGTGTTGAAAACGCTTCATTTTTTTTGCTAATTTCTACTATTTAACAACGAGAAATTATTTCTAAAGGGAAGGTATAATTAGTGGTATCGTTTTGTATTTTTCAATGATACTCTGAGAAAAAAAACGCGTGTCAAGAGAGTTTGCACTCGTTCGAAAAATCGCGAAGATAAAAAAGGGCAATTGGATCACAAGGAAACGACCTCCCGAAAAAAGGAGAGTAGTTTTTGCATTCAAATATTCTCAAAATAAATAGAATCCATAAGAACAGAATCCAGAGTCTCTGTCCTCGAAATGACTGGTCAACACGTCGCAAAATTTCAATTTCATTCTGACAGTATATCAAACGAATGAATGAACGAATTATTGTTCTATTTGTAAAACAATAATAATTAAACAAAATTATCGATTGACAATTCGCCTCGATAGAGTGTTTCCCAAAAATTCCCCCCAAAAATCCCCGGACATTCCTCCGCACTAAAAACCCACTCGATGACAATAATTTCACAGTTAACCTGATAATTGATATTATCCCCCATAATTTTCAATCTCGCTCCAATGATTAAATGATACCCCAGAAAAATACCGAATAATATACTGATAACTCTGTCCGATGACTGTCAGAGTTCCGTTATCTCCCCACTACCACTCATAGTCCGATATTATCGTTATTTTATTCGTATTTACCGTATATATTGGCACTGTACCGACCTACCCCTGTACTGCCATCACCCCAATCCCTTCTCACGGCTCAGTCAACCCCCCAACCCCTGCCCACCCTCGCCATACATAAATGTACATAAATGTACATTCTACTCCACGCGTGAGTGGATAAAGCGTATGGGTAACAAGCGGAGTGGGGGGTAGTCTCTGTCTTTGTGGAGTTTAGTTTGATGTATGTTTGTTCACTTCCGTTGCCTCTGATCCTTTTTTTTCCAATGGACGAAAATAAAAGAAGCCACCCTCCAGACTCGTATCAATATTTTACGAATTTCTGTTATTTATTTTCGGTTCGTGGTGTTTACAGAATCGAGTGGGCTGTGGAGTTTTTTCAGCGTGGGGATGATATACTTGTGCGCCTGTTCGTCCGGATGAGAGAGACGAGCCATGCAATCAAATATTTCTATGTTTATTGGGATATTCATGTTGGAATGAGCAGGATGCCAATTATCAATTACTTTCAGTGGATTTTTCACGGCTGTTATTTATGGCTCAATGTTTTTTTACTCTAGGGTTTTTCGTTGGTTTTTAATGTTATTGATATTCCTGATTGTTTTGTTGCAGGTTTTGCACACTGTTGACATTTTTTGGGTGAATTTTCCGACACATCTCTTGGATATTTTTCGTTAGTCAGTTTTTCATTGTAGGGCTATTGAATTTTCAAGGATTTTCGTCATTGAAAATTCAAAATTTTATGGGAAAATCAATGGCAGCTGTGGATTAAATGTAAATGCAGCGAAATTTGGGGCTTAATATCCATATTTTAATTGAGAATTCGTTAATTTGGCATTGAATGTTCACATTTTCGTTGCATTTTTAGTGCAGTTTGATATTTTATGATTTTTTCCCCGGAATCTAATTCAGTGTCAGTCTTATGAAAATGGCTAGTCGACTGTGTGCACTGTTAAAGAATTTTGGCTCGATGTTTCGCTAGATTTCTCGGAAATTTTTACCACATTATAGTTCCACTGAGATTCCAAGGATTTTTGTAATTCGAAATTAAAAATCCTATTGAAAAATCAATTGAAAGTTCAGTGTAATTTAGTACTGAATTTTTATGTTTTAATGGAAAATCCAGGAAATGTGGGAAATTTTCGTTTTCCTGGCGCTAAAAAATTAGAACGTTCATTGAATTTTAAGCGCAATCTAAA
Organism: Diachasma alloeum; assembly: GCF_001412515.2. Taxonomy (NCBI): domain Eukaryota; kingdom Metazoa; phylum Arthropoda; class Insecta; order Hymenoptera; family Braconidae; genus Diachasma; species Diachasma alloeum. The sequence goes on from NW_021680345.1 coordinate 3,432,033, forward strand.
ATTTCATGATTTTTCTCCCAAAAAGGAGTTTAAGGTCACTCTTCCAAAAATTACTAGTCAACTGGCTATGAATTTTCAAATTTCTTTTCAATATCTTATGATAAATTTTTTATTTATCGTATTGAATAATTTTTTCGCCACTTGAACCCAGGGTTTAAGCGATTCAATGGAGAATGCTAATGCCTGCTGGAGCCTCATGCATATCAAGATTAAATGTACTATTTTGGATGATCCTTGTGCAAGCACTTTTTTGCGACCATTTGCCCAGCGGCAATGGGTGATATTGTTGCTGCAGGGCGTCAGCACAATGCAGCGAGTAGCTTCAAATGAATTCAACGGTCGGCTGAGGGGAATACGCACTCGGGATTATCCTTGGTGCGGAGTTTAAACGGTTTGCATTGGTGGCCCCATTCGCGCAGGGCTTTGAGTGCTGGAGGTAAATGTTTACATCGAAGGGTTGATCACGGTTGGAGTCTTCGGCTAAAGAGAGGATCTGGCGAATTCATTAATTGATGGAGATGTTTGATGCACAAATACTAATTTTTCCCGTATGATGGAACTTTTTTAAAGTTTGCTTTTAATTTATTCAGTTGGAAAAAGATATTTCTTCAAATGAATTTGCAATGGGAGAAATTTGGTGATGAGCTCCTGAGAATTGAATGTTATTTGGAATTTTCATTTGCAATCCATGAAAACTGTGAATTTCAAATAAATTACTCCATGAAAATGAGAAGAACTAGGAAAATTTGAAGAAATTTATTCTGGGATTTTCAATTCATTAAATTTTTTAGTAAATTAGAAAATTTTCATGTTTGTTTTGCTAAAAAAATTGGGATTTTATTTAATTTTTGAGGAAATCTGAAATTTTAGAATTATTTTGAATTGATAAGTCCATTTCACTCACTTGAAAACTATTCATTAACTGTGCGAAAATTTCAAATTTTTTCTAGTAATGTAATATAATATTTTTTTGTTTAACGAAAAAATTAAAATTTATAGCGAAAAAAAACACTCCATTTTGTCCCATTACCGTTGGCAATATTACAAAGAACATTTTTGTAGAGATAAAGAAATGCAATAAGATGAATTGTAAAGATGAATAATTATTCAAATTCTGGATGGAATATCATCAAATTTTCGATGAAATCTGAAACTCGATGATTTGTTTTTCCCCAAACCAAATTCAATATTACTATCCTAAAAATAACTAGTCAACTGTTTATAAAATTTCAATTTTTTTTCTCCTAGTGCTGTTTGATGAACGCAGGAAGCAAGTAGTGCAAATACCTCTCTAGGTTGAAGCAAATAAGCGAATTTACATGAATAAGATGTCGTGGTGTCTCGTGTGTATGCAAATCCATTCGATCCGTCGGCACTCCTGGTGAAATACTACATACATACATGAGCCTACAGACGAGGGATGGGGTTAGGGGTCTGTTAAAAAAGATGAAAAAAAATGGCTACGGAAAAATCGAGGAAAGGAGGAAAAAAAACTTTGAGTGCACGACTGCAGCCGTCTGCGACCCCGAGGCACGACAGTTCGAGTTCAGGAGCCCTTTAGTGGATATTCACGTATAGGACACACCTGTGTAAGGGGAAATCTCTCACTGCTTGTGCAACCCTCCAAACGCAATATCCTCGTGTGTGCCTTTCAACGTCGAACTGTTACAATCTCTCATGTATAATCCTGCATTCTCTCTTCTATTCGGAGATTCTGTCAATATTGAAGCTGCGGGGAGAGCGGTTGCTGTGTCCAGTTCTTCTGAATAGTCAGAATAGACTATTTCATTGTCTATTCTGGAGTAACTTTCAATGAATGTTACGACATTATTGGAATGCATCTATGAAATTGCATTTTTAGAATTTTTTTTGCAGGAGACAATGTCAAAATCGACATTCGTATTATGCAAATGGATAACCCAACTTAGTCAACTCAATATTTTTGAAATACATCTCGAGATTCTTCCACAAAATACAAGAAAATTTGATTTTCTTAAAAGCAAAAAACTGTTTATTGAAAATAAATGAATTGTTTTTTCAAATTTAATAAAAAATTAATTTCAACTGAATAAATTGTTTGTTTAATATAATTAAATTATTTTTCTTGAACCAAGCAAACAAGTGTATTCATTTGTAACAAAAAAATTCTTGAAATAAGTGAAAAATTTCACATAGAGATTTTTATTTGATTCAAAAGAATCATTTTTCCAGGTGCAGTTTACTTGCGACATTTATTTCATTTTCTGATTTCATTTATTAAATTAAATTTCAAAACAGTAATTCGTACTGGCTTATGTTGATTTTGAAATAAAAAATGAAATCATTGTTAGGACGCTGAGGAGAACGACTCTATTAACATGTACGAAGTGAGCGTAGAGCGTGAGGTAATAAAGTACAAGGTAGCTATATTCCAACTCCTGTTTTCTCTTCCTGGAGTAAATTCAACGGCAATCGCGATTCTCCAAGGGATCGGAAGAACCCCACCTTTTACCTCACTCCTCATTCCCTCTCGTTACTCCATTTTTCTCCCCGCTCCCTGCCCCCTTCGGCCTTCCTATTTTCCGCCTGTACTTTTTTTCCTCACCGACACTGCAGAAACCAGTATCTTAGACTTTATGTGCCGTGGGTAATAGGCAAAGCGGTACTATACAGGATCACCGTAGAGCGTTTACCGACGCGTCGAAATACCACTTCCGTTCATTTTTCCAGGTGGTGAGGGGCGAGGGTACCACGAGGAATTTTCTCTCCCCGGTAGTCTCATCGTCCTCATCCTCCACTTCCAGCTTCTATGTCAGTCTGATGGCCATCCGGGCCATCTCTTCTCGTCTAACCGCGGCCCATCCACACAGGGGTTGTTTTCCCCCAGTTTTCACTGTGAATGACTGTACCGTTCACCCCATTCTGGCCGGTATCGTGGTGGTATACTCGGGGGTTTATTCCAGCGCACGGACATATGTATTGCGGGGCTTGCCTCAAGCTGAGCGCCACAATCATCGGTGGTTGGATGCGAATGGTTTCTTGGTGAGTGGAAAATTTTCCACGGGTTTTTCAATCCAGGGGGGAAGGGGGTAATGAATATGGCGAGCTGGGAATTTTTTTTTAGAGGAGTGGGTTGTTTGAATAAAAAATGGGTTTAATCAAATCAGTGATTGGCATGTCAATCAATCATAAATACCGTTAAATTGTGAAGTTGGCAATTTTTAACATAAATCTTGACAATTTTTAATATTGAATTAATCATCGATTTGTACATTTAAATTAAGAAATATTCTGTCAGCCAATAATTTAGGTAGGTGGATTGACGATTATTTGGATAATCGAAAATCAAGTACCTAAATTTAGAATTAGCTTGGTAACTAAAAAATTACATTTTAATATTATCAAATATTTTATTCACCATTAATCGGAAAATTTAGTCAATGAATTTTATAGTATTTTGAAGTTGTTAAATATAGTTAAACTTTGAACAATAATCCCTTTTTAATATTGTCAAAATCTAATATTATTGCCCACCCCTGATTCAAGTACTTTATTGGAGAAAATTGAAATTTAATGGATGATTTAAGTAATTCAGTCGGGTAAGACAACAATTTCACGGGGAAAAAAGGAACCATGCACTGGGAAATTTCTTGAAATTTATATCACAGCTTCATCTGAATTCTCAATGTTGTGAGTTTGAATTTCATTTCAGCTAATTATTTCAATTAATTGTGAAAATTCACCAACTGGTTGGTTATTCATTTTCTTCAACAACTAGTTGTTGAAATTCATCAAATTATTTTCTCCGTGTTTAAATGAAAGTTCATAAAATTTTTTATTCATCTTGAAAATTCAAGAAAATCGCGTTTTTCATGTTAAGCCAGATTGAATTTTCAAACTAATTGTGAACATTCAACATCAAATGCAACTGAATGTTTAATAGATTGAGAATTCAGAAAAGTTCTCGCCTGAATTTTCCATATTTTCAACATTTTTCAGTGCCGCATTGATCTGGAAATCGAGAATTACTTGCACGGAGAGAAATGTTCAGTAAAAATTACGGAACTCACAGTTCACCCACTGATTACGGGATCGACTCAGAAAATTTAAGTGACGGTATCGTAATTTTTCACAGGAGATTCAGATAACAATTAGGGAACGCTTTGAAAAAAGTTCGTGATTTTAGGTAAAAATTACAGTTCCGTAAAATTCCCTACAACCACAGCAAAAAATAGTGAAGCCACTTCCTCCCAGTACTATTTCTACTAGATCGGCAGAGGTGGTACTCCACTCAAGGATACAAAAAGTACTTGGGAGAAGTGTTTTTCGAACTGTTCACAAGTAAACTTCCCCCAAACACCGGTCGATTCTGACTAGAAGTACATTTTTCTTTGGATGTAGTTTTGTCACTGAAAGTTAAAGGAAGTCGAGAAATTCTCATCTTGACATTTAAAATTTCCTGATCCCTTTCCCCTAAAATCAAATTCAGTGTCCCTCTCCCAAAAATCATTAGTCAACAACAATGAGGAGTACCCCCAGAAAAATGATTTATTTGATCCAAATGAATTCTTCATTTAAGTCAAATGAACGGTTTTCTTACATTAAGAGAAAACTTTTATTTGAATCAACTGAATGGTTTCTTTGAAATAAATAAATAGTCATTTGCTTAAACAAAATCATTTATTTAAAACAAACAAAAATTGTTTCTTTAATATAATTAAACCCTTTTTCTTGAAACAAGTAAACAAGTTTATTCATTTGTAATAAAAATATTATTGAAATAAATAAAAAATTTCAAAAAAACCTTTTTCTGGGCGTAAGATGAAGGTGGGGTTCCCTCGATCCTCTGGGGAATCACGATTGCCGTTGATTTTATTCCAGCAAGAGAAAACGGGGGTTGGAATACAGCTAGTATTTTATTGCCTAATGCTATCCACTCACCGACACTGGATCCTTTTATTTCGCGTCGAATCAATTACCGTTATCTGGTACCAGTCATTTCCAACAGTTACTCGGGTGAGGTTATGACTTATGTAATTACGTCAGATGATATCTAATGAAATATATATTTTCGGAGTGTAGGGGGGATGAAAGTGGAGACAGGAATGCAATGGAACAGTGACCCAGATATTTGATGTAATGAAATGTTGTGAAATCTTCAGAAAAACCGGGAAAAGTAGAAAGAAACGTGCAGACTGCAGCGATTCGAAACCCCCGGGGCATTCGGTATCCTAGTGGAATTCTCCAGAAAACATGGGGGAACTTTGACTCGACCATACATTTCCTTCTGGTTTTATTCTATTTTTTTCTCCTTTCTTTCTCTCTGCCGGGACTCCCTTGAGGAATCGGACAATTGGACGTCGTTTGGACGATCATTGTGCGGAGGTAATGTAATCTATGATTGCGTTTTAATGCAACGATTGAATTGGACGTATTTTTCTGGGATAAAATGTGGGGAAATGGGAAAATGTGATTTTCCTCGGGAGATTTTTATTTTTAAGCGTCAAAGGTGATGATGGATGTCGCAAAAGTTCCTGCAATTGTCTTTTTTTTGCTTTTAAAACATCAACGGAATTATGTCACTCTGATTACATTATTAGTTATGGGGATGGGAATGAGACGACTTGCTTCTGCGAGAGAATCATCTTCCGAATAATCTCTGGTTCGTGTTGCGGAAGTGAATAATAATTCCGACAGAATATTTCCGAGGGGAGTGAACAACGAAAAAGACCGGCCCAATTTTTTCCCTCATATTAATACAGAATCGGGACAATGCATGACTATTCCTCATCGCGTTGAATTAAACGTTGAATTAATCGTATTTTTTGTGGGGCAAAATTGTGAGGAAATGGGGAAATACAGTTGTCATCGGAAAATTTTTCTTTTCAAGCCTCAAATGTAATGGTATGAATGTCGCTGAAGTTTCTGAAATTTTAGATTTTTTTCTCCTTTACGACATCAACGGGATTATGCCACTCTGGGGTTATTAATTACGAGAATGGGTACAAGACGACTCGCTTGTGATTGCAATTATGGAGTATAACCATTTCACTCGGTCATAATCTTCCGAATAATTTCTTGTTCGCATTGCAGAAGTGAATAATAATTCCCAAAGAAAATTCCTGAGGCGAGTAAACAACGGAAAAAAGGCCGACCCAATTTTTCCCCTCGCATTAACACTGTACCACGACAATACACAAATATTTCCCACCAGCGAATGGACCGTTAAATGTTTCATGACGCGATAAAACCCCAGAATCACCATTTTTCTCTCCACTCTCATCTCTCATGAAGCCCTCACCCCCATCTCTTTGAAACCATATTATGGCTCGTTGCTTTATACCCAGAGAAATGAGAATACGTGTGCCTGGGAGGTGCCTTTTGGTGGATAATTTAGCCGACAAAATGTCGGGCGTTGAGAATGAGGGGGAATGGAAGAAAAAAAATTCACGTCAAATTTTACGTATCAAAAATGACGTAAAAAGGGATATGAGTGAAACTGGGACAAATCCAGGAGGTTTCATACCCACTGCTACTTTACACGACTCCCTCCCCCCTCCCCGCCCTCCCTTTTCCACATTTTCCATTTCCTTTCCCCCAAATGCTGAGCTCGTCAGCGCGTGGATAATTTGCATTATTCTCCTGTCGACATTCTGCCTCTCTCGCTCCTCTCGCACGATTTCATTCTTCCTTCGTTGGTAAATCCACCTCATGGCTCATCCCCATCATAATAATGGTACTTGGGTTGGCATTGCAGCTCACTGCCTACGTGACTCGTAATAATTCACCAGGAGACAAGACCAGAGTCGTCGACACTTGGCAGTTGTCGCACCAGTGACAACCACCAACAGTCGATTTTCAGTGGATGGAGGGATGCCGCTGGGCAAACTGTTGTGAGCCAATGCCAATTGTATCTCCGCTCGATTATGCCAACTGTAAATGCCAGGTCCCTACCTTCCCCCTCCCTCATTTTCGTTCTAAACTTCACGGGAAACAACAGGAGGACTGACCCCAGTCATCATCGAAATTTCGTTGATGAGGAATTTTCAGGAGAGTGATATTGAATTCAATTGGTGGGGGCAGGGGGGGGGGAAGATTATGAAATTTCAGATTTCACTGCAAATTCGATGAAATTCCAAATTTTTAAGCAACAGGGAGAAGAGAGTTTTTTAAGTTACTTGAATTTGGAATTAATTCAAATTTTGAGAACATTTCAGACTTCTATTTATTTTTGTGGAGTAATTAGACTGAAATTTATAGCTTTCATTGTTTTTTTCGTGAAAATTTGGATTTTGCATAACGAAATCCCTTGAAATTGCAGTGGAACTGTAATTTGATGAAAATTTAGCAGGAAACAAGACCGATGTCGTCGCAGTTCTCGCAACGTCGATTATTACAAGTATAGATCTGTTGCCTTTACCTCTTCCACCCCTCATATTTTGACGAGTAATTTTGAGAAGAGTAACACTGAATTCGATTTGCATGGAAAAATCGTGAAATTTTAGATTTCACTGCAAATTTAATGAAATTTCAAGTTTTTAAGCAGTAGGAAGACGAGAATTCCTGAACTTACGTGGATTTTCAATTGATTGAAATTTCAAGAATAGATTTACCTGAATTTTTACAGAATTCTGTTTATTTTTATGGAATAATTGAGCTGAAATGGACAGCTTTCATTGATTTTTTCATAAAATTTTGGATTTCAATCATGATTTCAATGCCTTGAAATGTGGAGTTATAATTTGATGAAAATTCAGCAGGAGGCAAGACCAGAGTCTAGTGACCACCACCAACAACCGATTTTCACTGTACGGAGGGATGCTACTAAGAAAACTACTGTGAGCCAATGCCAATGGAGTCTCAAAAATCATAAATTTCAGTTTTCCCTGTAAATTCAATGAACTTTCACATTTTTAAACAACAGAAGCGCGAGAGTTTCCTAAATTACTGAGATTTTCAATTAATCAAGATTTCAAGAATATATTTACCTAAACTTGCCTGACTCCTAGTTATTTTTATGGAATAATTTAGTTTAAGTTGACAGCTTTCATTGATTTTTCCATAAAATTTTTGATTTTCAATGACGAAATTCCTTAAAATTTCGCAAGAATTCTACTTGCATTAAAATTCAGCAGGAGACAAGACTTAACGATTGGCAGTTGTCGCGCCAGAGCCAACCACCAACAGCCGATTTTCAGTGGATGGAGGGATGCCATTGGGCAAACGGTTGTGAGCCAATGCCAATGGTATCTCAGCTCGATTATTCCAACTATAAATCCGCCGTCTCCACCTCCCCCCTCATTTTCATTCAAAACTTCACTCGAAACACCAGGATTGAAGGACACCCGGAGGCCTGACCCAAGCCATCATCAACGTCCACGACTTCTATTTTCAACGAATTGCACAAACGCAATTTCACTGGACAAAGTGGTGGGGTAACCTCGGGGCCAAAAGCACCACACAGCTCATAACGTATACCACCCTGTCTCGTCCCAGGTGATTCGTGAACTCCAGTACCATCTCTATATCCGCAATTCTCATCTTCCATTGCGGGAAATATTCTGCTACTCACGGAAATATCTCGCACTCGCACGGAAGGAGGTGGACGGTGGACCCCAGGAGACGAGTACGTGACCACGCAATAGCTATGCAAATTTTTGATATTGTGTAAATTGACATTTTTTCGAGAATCAAATGTCGGTATTGAGAGATGAATATGCTGGGGTAGTTGGGGATATTTAATTTATGCTTGAGATTTGAATAATTGGGGGAAGTTTGGGGGCGAATCCTGGGTTAGTTGGGGATGAGTTATGGGTGATTAGGTGGAGATTATCGTCCATTGAGGGGCATGCCGGGGGGAGGAAAGTTTCCGCCGATTGGGAATATTGTTCTTGATTTCGGAGTTAGTCGTAACTACTTATTATTGGATTTGAACATTGTTAAAAAAAATTTCATGAGATTCCCGAGACACATTGGAAATTTTTATCGCATTTTGGTGTAAGTGACAATTTAAGAAATTTTGTAATTTAAAATTCAACATTTTATGGAAAATTCAGGGGGAAAATTGATGGAAATCAGGAGAATTCAGGTGTAGATCTTCTTGAATTTTTAGTTAGAGGACAATTCTGGATAATTTAGTAATGATTATTCAAGTTTTCGTTGAAAATTCTCATCCTCCTGTTGCTGAAAAATGGGGAATTTCATTCAATGTTCAGTGAGATTCGAAAATTCATTATTTTTCTCTTAAATTGGATTCAATGTTAACTCTCCATAAAATTTCAATTTTTTATAGCAGTGAATAGGGGAAATGATATCATGAAACTACACTGTTGTATGAAATTTGAAATTTCGTTGAGAGTAATTGTTAGGAGAGTGACATTAAATTCAATTTTGGGAGAAAAATAATAAAACTGAAGATTTCCCGAGTAATTCAATGAAATTTCAAATTTGTGAGCAACACGAAGACAAGAATTTCTGAAATTATTTGAAGCTTCAATAAATTGAAAATTTCATAATATATTTACCTGCACTTCTCTCATGTCTATCAATTTTCAGGGAATAATTGAATTGAAATTTATAACTTCCATTAATTTTTTTATAGAATTGTGCATTTTCGATGGCGAAATTCCTTGAAATTCTAGTGAAACTACAGTTTCATAACAAAATTGAAAAATCTCCTTAATCGAATTGAATTTTTCTAAAAGTTGCCAGCGAAGTTCTGAAATCTTTGAGAAACTTCTGAAAATTTCCAGCTAAATTCTCCTTAAACACCATTTTTTAATTTCTTCGTGCACGATAAGATGAATAATAAAAAGAATATTTTAATTCTAGCATTACGAATCCTCCATTTCCCTCGTGGTCTCGAGTCAATTTATCCATTTACTCCTCGATTACCGAAAAATTCCATTATTCCTGCAACATTCATGACCTGTAACAATTTGATTGGACCCTCTCCATGAATTGCCTTAATTATTCCTGATGCTATCACATCAATTCCCTCATTTCCATCATCCTATCACGCCACCGATGAATTCGCCAAAAACATAATAAAAGCGAAAACGATAGAAATCTGTTTTTCCAGCAAATGAATCGTGTCCCACTCGCTACTCGTTCAATTTTCTCTGGAAAAATTCGTTCCAATTACTGTAAATGCAGATCCACTGATTCCATGTATGCCCCATTGTAATGCCGTTCCCACTATTCTCCGTGAAACCCCATATTTTTACATATTCATATCACTTAATTAAAAAGTTACCCAGCTATTGAAGTTATAGAGCATCAGATACGTTTCGTTTTTAATTGAACGAGTATTTTTCCATTAATTCATGAAAACGAAAAAACCGTTGCTAATGCTATTATCATGTGCATTGTATGTATACGAATGTACTTCGTGCCGAAGCTCAGTTATTCTCGCATTTCCCATGCAAGCCTGTCACGCTCACGCCTATAAACATATCGTCGATGCTAAAATATTGGCGGTAACTGAATAATACGTGTTCCGTCAATGACCCAGTGACTGCCACTGTCCCGGTTTCTGCTACCCTTTGCGATTCTTTAATTAATTGAATGTAAAATTTACCAACGACGAGCAAACCAATCATCTTAGTGTGAATAGAATTTTTCATTCCTGTATTTGTTAGTTTGACAATAATATTTTCAAATATTAATTTCGAATATTGATTTATTTAATCGTTCATTTGAGGAAATATGAATCCCAAACGCACTGTGAAAAAAAATTTGCTGAATTTTCCAGAAAAACACTTGCAATTCGATTTAAGGGGAAAACGTCAATTTGAGGTTTCTCTGAAAATTCAAGTATAGTTCCATTTTTTCGCGGCAGGAAAACGGATATTCGATAATTTACATGAATTTCCAAGTGAAAATGAATATTCAGTGCCAAATGCCCTTGACTTTTCAGGGAATTCCTTTAAAGGTCTTGGAATTCCAGAAATTTGTGAAATAATTCCCTGAAAATTCATAGGAATCTGCAATTTAAGGAGAGATTTCTCAGAATTTTCCTGACTTTTCGTTAATTCCCCCGGAATAATTAAATTGAAATTTACAGTTTCTACCGATTTTTCCTTGAAATTATGAGTTTTCAATGACAAAATTCCTTGCAATTTCAGTGGAAATGTAACTTGTTAGAAATTTCCAAGAGTCTTACCGGAAATTTCACACGGCGAGAAATGTTCAGTATAAATTACGGAACTCAGAAAATTTAAGTGACGGTATCGTAATTTTTCATAGGAGATTCAGATAAAAATTACGGAACGTGCTCGAAAAATTCCGTGACACTTCCGTAAATTTTCCTACAACCACATTTCGCTCCGGAATTACAGAAAAGATACGTCATTTTTATTGAATATTTCTCTGCGTACCGAGGAAAATTTTGCACCTTGTGGTAAAAAAGAGTATTGATTATCTACTTCGTACGTAGATGTTGCGAATTATCAGGACATAAAACTATTTGAGTCTCATTAAAAGTACAGAAAGCTTCTAGTGCCATTAACAGGGACATTGACGGTATCTGGAACATTGTGTCCCAAGAAAACACTGAAAATTTTCAAAAGTCGACTCAGATAACTATCTCTACCCGGAAAATATTGAGTTTGTGCTTTTACCGAACGAAATTACTCAGTGTGGATGTTATAGGTGATATGCGTAAAATTGTATTACAACCAATCATTCGCAACGTTCGTGGAATATTCGATGTGAAGGAAAAAAAAAGTTCCGCGTATAGATTTTACAGCGTGAGCCTCTGCGAAACTTCCAATTCACCTGTTCCGACAGCTCTCTAACTCTGTGTATACCTGTCTGCAAAATGGCTCTACGTTTATCTTATTTTCTTGAGTGCTGGGAGGATTTTCGAACGGTTGACCAATTTCATTTCGGAACCCCTTTTTTTCCCCGAGCGTGACTGATTGCATGGGGATAGAACCATCACTGTGTTTTCATTTATTTTTCAGCTATCTCTTTTCAACTTTTGAAGAGAATGAAAAATTCAGGTGGAGGACAGTTGTGTGATGAGAATGAACACGTGCAGTTTTGTCATTCATTGTGGAATTTTGAGACTGGATTTTGGGGAATCGGAGTGATGACGGTTGGAACAATTGGAGTTGAATCTGTCGGATGCAATTCCAATTTTAGAGGGTTTTGTTGGAGATTGTTTTTTAAATTTATGTAAATGAATTCTAATGAAAAGAATAAGTTGTCCAATGAACATTACATTATTTTCGACAAAATTCTGAGTAAAAAATAGCATAATTTTTACTTTTGTACACATCCAAAAAACACTGAGAAAAACAATGTTTTTCCAGAAGTACGTCTTTACTTATATCAAGAAACTTGGGGCTTCAAAATTGTCAAGAGCAAAATATGTTGCACTAAGAAAAAAAACTTCGTCAAGAAATTTTGTACTTGTCCTGAAGACGAGGACAATTTTTTGATGACAAGAAAGCGATTATTCAAACCAAGTAAAATTGAATTAATTCATTTAATGGTTTTTACCCTCAATTCTAAAATATTTTTTTACTGCGAAAACCACTTGAATAGATTTGAGAAGGGGTGATGATGGTTGGAACAATTGGAGTTGAATGTGTCGAGTGGAATTCCAATTTTAGAGGGTTTTGTTGGAGATTGTTTTGTAAATTTATGTAAATGAATTCTAATGAAAAGAATAAGTTGTCCAATGAACATTACATTATTTTCGACGAAATTCTGAGTAACAATAGCATAATTTTTACCTGTTTACCCATCCAAAAAACACTGAGAAAAACAATGTTTTTCGAAAAGAACGTCTTTACTTACATCAGGCAACTTGGGGCTTGAAAATTGTCAAGAGCAAAATATGTTGCACTAAGAAATAAAACATCGTCAAGAAATTTTGTACTTGTCCTAAAGACGAGGACAATTTCTTGATGACAAGAAAGCGATTATTCAAACCAAATAAAATTGAATCAATTCATTTAATGGTTTTTACCCTCAATTCTAAAATATTTTTTTACTGCAAAAACCACTTGAATGGATTTGAGAACTCGTTTTCTTGAGTATTGGTAAAAAATGCTTAATAACAATTAATATTTTTTTTTCATTGTTCGCGTCCTTAAACTCAAAAACTTTGTTGAGGCGTGAAGAGGAAAAATTGAATTTCAAATTCGCTGACAAAATCCTCGAAGTGAATTGAAGTAGGTAAAGATAGTATTGGTCAGCCGAAGATGGAAATATACCGATATTCAGAGAATCTTCAGTAATCATAACAAAATAATTCAATAAATTAATGCCGATTATTTATTGATCAATTTAAGAAGTGTTGAAGACAATCCTTCATATTTAAATCTCATCGATTGTGAATTATGGTTTGCAAAGCGTAAAATAGTGTGAATACACCTCGATGTTGAGCGACGAAAATGGAAAACAAATTAGAAATTTAAATTACGAATAAAAATGTTCAAGTGAAATTTATGCCGAATTGATAGTATGCTGTGAATGATAATAATTAATTCAGACGTTGTTAATAACCGGGGATTGGCATCCATTATTATATTACTAATATTACGGGAAATTGCACTTATCTTCATTGAAATTTGAAAAACAATAAAATAATTAATAAAATGACATTGTCAAATTCACTATCGAGTAAATAATTCTAAATTTTTTAAAAGAATCTTTTCGTTTCGCCAAATAATCGTCAATTATTGACTGGTTTCCGAACTCAATTATAGATTGATAAAATAACTCGGAATTTGAATATTTAATTAATGATTAATGTAATAATAAAAAAATTATTAGATAATATTAACAAATTGTCTAATTCAAAATTTAATTTAATGTAAGCCTTACGATTGTACCGATATCTCTTAATAACACAGGTTACGAACAAATGATCTTTTCAAAGTGAAACAGAATATTAAAGACCAGAAAAAATCTTGAAAAATAAAAAAAACAATTCATTATGAAAATCCCCGCTAGCCTCCAACTTGTGTTATAGATATTCTGCACTCCACTGGAGCATGTTCCCAGTACTTTAAGCCTACAACTACAACTATATTATTCCGTAAACGTGAATCAATTTAAAGTTTCTTGTACATAATACACCAACCCCAATGCTCAATACATCATAACTAATTCTGCCTGAAAATTCAGAACCTCAAAACTCGGAGAATCAGTCACCTTTTCTTCCTTCAGCAAGCCCCCGTCCTTTAAAATTTCATTCCAAATTCATCCCGACTGCTGAGTAACATGATGATAAAAATGAAACAGAAGATCCCCTTACAGAGAATATGAAAGTACATCTCCAACGAGTTAAGGAGCAACTCCGAGAAATAGGACTCCCTTATTTCACTGTTGAGAGTAACTCTTTCCTCTTGTACATCTCATGTATAACAGCACCAGTCACTGAATTTCCCTGAATTTATGATGATGATTTTCTTTGTTTTATTTGTCTCATCCACGAGAACAAAGAATGAGTACTGGTGCTCAATCGATGTAGAAGTCCAAGTGGTTTATGTACACAACCGGGTTGTGGGAGTATGCATTCTCTCCGGCTCAGCGTGTTCATCCAAACGTTTGGATGCAATTCTCTCTCCCCCCCCCCCCCCC
>NW_021680345.1:3446619-3470922 GCF_001412515.2 Diachasma alloeum
ATCCAAACGTTTGGGTGCAATTCCCCCCCCCCCCCGAAAATGCCGGTACTTGAGTGGTGTGGTGGTATACAGCGAATGGAGTAGATACGATTGAAGGGATGGAGGGGGATGATACGGCACCTGGAACGTCTTCTCTACTTCGCTGGGAGGTATTACTGATAGCGTCAACTGCGTTGGCCTGATTACCTTGTATTGTCTACCTGCTATCACATTTGTGTGCATCCATGGGTGGTATCAAAGTGGAGGATGAAGTCATCATTTGCAGCAGATGGTTATCAGTGAACAATTGAGTAAACGAAGGGCGAAAACAAGTTTCCCCCGCGCTTTCGTGAGGCTTCGTCATGGAGGTAATTTTGTTGGCGTCAATTTTTCAGGAATATTCAGGGGTTTGGGAGATGGACTCGCTGTGATGGCCAATTATTCGAGAAATTTGGGCATTTCCACGGCATTTGTGGAACTTCCTCAGTATTCAGTAAATGCAGTTGTTTTTTTTTTTTTTTTGAATCTCGGAAATCGACATTTCACGAGAGGGTGGAGGGGAGACGCATGTATGCGGAAGCTTGAACTTTTTACTCAACAAGGGGAGAAGGTTGCAGAATGTATTCTACCCACCCTTGTTCCTTCGCTTGCATGCGTTGTCTAAATAAACAATGAAATTGTTAACAAATCGCACCCTTGTTCCAAGTGAAAATGAAAATTTTTTGTTCGTCTTTTCTTTCACCTCCGAGGGTTTCATTGGCATCACGGGGTCAATAAATACAGAATCAACGTTCATTAGTTTTCATTTATCACCGCCTATAAACGGAGAGATGAAGGCATAACTTCACAACCCATCAGAATAATGTGAAAATAATAGTGTCAACCGTTGGAGCCGGTGAAAAATGTAGTCAGCTCTAGAAGCGACATTTGGGCTTGAGTGCCATGTATTTTTGTACACCATCCAAAGGGGGTGGCGAGGGGTTGCAATGGGTATTACGTATGCAAACCGTATATGTCGTTTGTTAAGGATAATGTCGCACTGGAAGTGAGACCGAGTGAGTACAGCCACTGGGTGCACACACGTCCACCCGTAGCCCCCAGTGACTGTTGGTAAGCGTACATTATTTACGTTGGACTGTGTGCCCCCTTCCCATCGCCCCTCGCGCCTTGTGCCATACCCCGAGAGACGCATTTGCACTAGACTCCATTATTACTCCGGTACGTGGATTATTCTGACAGCTTAACACTCGCCAGTTAAGTAAATCCTGTCCCGGTGTGCATATCTCGTGTATGGGTGGAGGTCCATGAATGTCCACCGCTGATGGGTACACAATTTAGAGTTACCTCTGTCCTCTTCATTGGTATCACCTTTCCAAATGCTAAATCGCTTGGAAGTTAATTGCGTAATGCGTTTGCAAGTATTTCATACTTTTTTGAAGTCTCTCTTTTCAAGAATGTGATTTGGGTTCATTTATCAAATCCTCTATTTAATTCTGACAGATACTTTATTCGGGAGGAATTATCGATTTCACATCGTTAAATAAATTTAATTGGAATAAATTTTGAATGAAGAATTATACTCCCCAAGTTTTTTATTCTGTCCACAGGAATTACCTCAATTGTACCAACTGCCATCGTAATTAATTATTGTTTCCTCCATTTGGTGGTCTCATTAACTATGAATGAATTTCAATTCACTGAATAATTCGATGCTGCCCCTCAACGCATGTGAAATTCATTCGGACGTCCTGTAATGACGTTTTTTATTATTTCAAATGGTATCGCATATTGGCTGCATTCACATCTGAATACATCATCCCTGAGAGATGCCTTGGGAGCTACAATCGTGAGACTCAATGGGCCGCCCCCCTCCGATGAAAGTGTATACAGCAAGTATTTCTCACGAGTTTGGATAATGCAATATCATCCAGTTGTATTGATGGCACTAGACCGACTCCCCGGGGATTTGAGGCCTACGTTGACCCAAGAGTTTGCAGATGTTTGCCAATGGGCAATGGTGGTCCCATTTCTCCTCGTCTTTTGCAAATAAACCGGGCCTCGGGGATATACTTGTGCGTGTGGCTTCATCGTTAAGTGAATTAACCGAGCCCTTTGTTGGAGCTGTGCAAACCGAGTGAAACCCATTTTCATCGAAAAGTACACTGCCTGATTGCCTGTAAATTTCAATCGTGATATAGTACACATACGCGAGATGTGGAGCTTGCCCTCTTGATTTGTTTGCGGGCGAATTGAAAATTTCGACAACATGACGAGATCCCTCCGCCGTTGGGGTATAGGTTTTTGGTGATTGTTGGGCAATCATTTTTTCAATTGCATCAACTGGAGAACTGCATGCAAGGGAAGAGGTTATTTCGATTGAATACAATTTAATTGAATAGAATTAATGGGGTTATGAAAGGGGATCGTCATTTCCGGTACTTTTAAAGTCTATAATTTGATGAAAATATCAGTGGAAATAGCTTTAGAACGACAAATCCATAATTTTTGTTGGAAATTAGCAATTTGGAACATTTCGTGAATTATTTCAAGATAATGAATTCAATATTCTGTCCTACGACGAAACAGTAAATGAATTTAATTATCACATGAATAAAGTTATTAAAATATTGCAAAATAGAATTGTTATTCAAACCTGATTTTTATTATTCACATCAGACAAATTGTTTTTCTTGCAAGTACAGGAATGTTTCCTTAACCCAAATAAATTTTTTTGGATTTAGAAACAGAATTAAAAATTGAAAAATTGTACAATACATCTAACTGATTTTGTATGTAATAAAATTAATTTTAATTCTGCATTATGATTTTGCCTATTTCTGGTTAGGAAGAAAATCCTTGTGCAGACGGCCAAGAGAACGAATTCATCAACAAATAATCCTTTCTTTGGAACTAATTAGTTATTTATTTCACATAATCAGAAGAATTCTCTGACATTGTATTTTAAAATCGCTGAATGCTTCTTGATTATTAAAAAAAATCATTTTTCCATCGAATTAACTCAACAGCTGGGATTGCTGTGGTGCATTGAGTATCGCAGTCGATTATGGAATTATTTAAAAATTTTCGCTTCAACAAATATGCGATTAATTGGCCATCTATGAATCGTTAAAAATTGTGTCCGAAACCATATTGCAGAAGAAATGGGGAAGCCTGGCGGACATAACCAACAGCCCGAGAGGTGAATTTGAAAAAATGGTATTGTGGAAACATCGTTCCGTGATCAATTGAACATATTTTGGTGAGCGTGAGGGACATAAAACGGGGTAAATAAATGATGCATGCTCAAACCCACCGGGAATCCGCATATTTTGGTGTTTCATGCTTGATAAAAAAACATGCTGGGTATGTGGAAACTGGGGATTAACGCATGGTAACATTTTCATCTCATTTTGCGAATGTTTTTTACATGTGAATGAATAGGTAAATTAATGCATGGCGAAATCATCCGGAGGGGATGCGTTGAATTATCATTCTCAAATATTATTGTTCCCTATTATTCCGAGGTTAATCGACTAGGATATGCACGCTATTGAAAGAAAAATTTTAGGAAAAATTGAAAGATTTTTGTTGAATATTCATATTTTCACTTGAGTTATTGTTTGGTTTACGTCCATATAATTATAATTCTCTCGAAATTTCCTGCATCCATAGAAAAGATACATTTCAATCGCGCACACTCATCAATTAACTCATGTTTAATTTCAATGGAAATTTTCCAATTATATGAAATAAATAATTCATTCATGTGAACAATTATTACATGTTCATAATTTCGGTCTGCAAAAGAATATTTCTTTGATCAGAATAAAAATGCAAACAAATCATTTCACCTTCTCCATTCAATAACTTTAAGATGAATAATTCGAACAGGAATTTTTGTTTTGAAAGCAAAAATTTTGAAGAAAATTACAATATGTTTGTTAAATATTCTAATTTTTACTGGAGCTGTTGTGCCTCTTATAATTCATTCATCTGCATAATTATTACATGTTCATAAATTCGTTCTGCAAAAGAATATTTCTTTGATCAGAATAAAAATGCAAACAAATCATTTCACCTTCTCCATTCAATAACTTTAAGATGAATAATTCGAACAGGAATTTTTGTTTTGAAAGCAAAAATTTTGAAGAAAATTACAATATGTTTGTTAAATATTCTAATTTTTACTGGAGCTGTTGTGCCTCTTATAATTCATTCATCTGCATAATTATTACATGTTCATAAATTCGTTCTGCAAAAGAATATTTCTTTGATCAGAATAAAAATGCAAACAAATCATTTCACCTCGTCCATTCAATAACTTTGAGATGAATAATTTTTAGGGATAAAGAAAATCTCCTTTCTCCTGGTGTCGAGTATCCCAGTGGTTTCGGCGACGAATACACAATACCTGGGGAAGAATAAAGATCGACTGTGCTCGTGAGAGAATGAGTGAAAAAAAAAATGAATCGCGGTTTACTTTCTTATTCTGTTTACCGTGTTATATACACCACCTATCTTCGTTTATTCTCACACCATCCGGCGAAGAAGCCCGTTATCGTTCTCACCATTATTTGCCTTTAACTTCTTCTGCCTTATTCCCCACTGCGCTGGTCTCTCGCTTGCCTGGTCTTGCCTGAATGTAGAATAAAATAGAGTGGAGTATAAAAAAAGGAGAAATACAGCAAAACGATTCATGCGGAACGAGGGGTGGCAGTCGAAGGAGAGAAGAAAAATTCGGTATAAAAGGTGCGGTAGAGATAGGGAAATAAGAACAAGCGGAAGAGATAGAAGTTTTCTCCCCCGTGAGGCGGGACGATCTTTCGAGTTAATCAGGGGTCCGCCAGTGCCAGACGTCTCAAGTTAAATTCCGAGTAGGAGAAAAGCCTTTGGTGGGAAAACGAGGAGTTTGAGTATGAGACGAAAGCGAGAGTCGTGGGCAAATAGGATCGAACATCAGGAAGAAGCAAAGTTGCATTGAGGAGAGCGGAAAGAAAGGGAAAAATTGTGAGGTTCGTAGCAAGGTCTGACGGGAGGTCATTTCCTCACTTCTCTTCGGGGTAGAGGTGAATATAACTTCTCTCATTCGAAAGTTTTATTCGAATTAAATGGATTTCGGAGAGGCAGTCGTGAGGCAGAATAAACAAACGAGAGGATGTAGTCAGTTGCGGTTTTTTTTATTGAAGTGATGGGCTAAGAATGGGGATGTTGAGGGAAATTATTCATTTAGGGGCATGTAAATTACGAATGACAGTCAGTGGAGGAGGATTATTTAGCGATTTTGTTGTGATATTATTAGAATTTTAAGGAGAATTCATCATTGGGGGTACTCGGAATGAAATTTAGGAATTCTCTCAATTTTTACGAATTTTCAGGGAACGATTGAGCTGCAATTTACAGCTTTAGTTGATATTTTCAGTAAATATCAGAATAATGAGCGAAAATCAATGAAATTTTTAATTTTCCAATGACGAGATTTCCTGAAATTTGACTGGAAATGTTCAAAAAAAATTCTGTTGGAAGAAAATTTACATTTCATGGACAGTTTAGAAGTAATTTTTAGGGGAGCGTTATTGAATATGTGCGTTAGAAGAGGAAAAATCATGAAATTTGAAATTTTCCTAAAGATTTAATGGAATTCCACATTTTTGAGCAGCTGAAAGAGTGGCATTCTCAAACTTACCTGAATTTCAATAAAAATATGAATATTCAGTACCAAATTAAGCTGTATTTTCAATCAATAGAAAAGTCAGGAATATATTCACTTGAATTTTTCCATTTTCTAGTAATTTTCGTGGAGTAATTGAAGTGAATTCCACAACTTCATTGATTTGTCATCAAGTTATGAGAAAATCAATGAAATTCTTGATTTTCCACTCACAAGATTTCCTGGAATTTCACTGAAAGTCTCCAAAAAATTCACTCTAGAGTTGAGCATTCATTTTCAAAAGATTGTTATTGAATATGCGATTTAGGCGAAAAAGAATCATTAAATTTGAAATTTCCTTAGTTTATAATAATTGAACTGAAATCTTCACTTTACATTCATTATACCGACAAATAAAATATAATCAAATAAAAATCAATTCAAATCTCTCTCGCATTAACAAACATTTCCACCACTTGCTCCATCCAGCATATTCCCTCCCCAAAATTTCGTCGTCTAATCCATTAGTTCCAGCGGTGAAAAGGACGATTTATTCGGTTAGAAAAAAAGGAGAAGTACATCCCCCGTATAATTCAGCCTTATTTTCAGTACCCAACCGCACTGAATTGTGTGTGTTGAATTTACCCTTGGAGGCAGTTTTAGGGGTGTCTCGGGAGTGGACTAGGAATTATGCGATTCTCATCACGTTTCTCTTTAGTCGACGGGATTTTACACGCAAGCCTCCCCCTAGCAGTAAAGAGAACCGAGTTATATTGTCCAGTAATAAAGCAATGATCATTAAATCATTATCAAGTAATGAGCTCTTGATGATACCGGGGGGAGGGGATCGTCTCAAGGTCTGGAGTTTAATGCTGGAGATAAAAAGTTGGACACATTCCTCCCCCCCGACGTTCCTTAATTACTGGCAAGTATCACAAATTTCATTATTGTTAATTTTTTAGGGGACAGGGAATGTTAATGCGAAGTTGGAGTGAATGGAGGGTTTAGTTTATTCGTAAATCTATGGTTTTCGTGGTAGTGGACAATTAGGAAGAACAATATTGGTGAAATTATAAGAATGAAAATTAAATTAGAATCAAATTGCAGTAAATTGGAGAAGACATGTGAGGAAATTTTTCATTTATACGGAAATAGGTTGTAGCGTGATTTAATTAATTTAATTTGCTCTTCTGGTGATTAATGAATAGGTAAGGATAGTAGATATAGATTGTTTTCAAGATAATGTCAAGCCAGAATAATAACTCCAAATTTTTTGTTCATTACAATGGTGGAAATTATTATTTGAGGCATTTCGTTACCAAAAATTCACGATTTGGTGAAAGATTCCATGGTAAGTGTAATCAGAATAAATTACTTAAATGTACCTGCAAGATTCGAATTAATTGATAATTCAACATAATTTGTTCCTGAATATTCACTTTTGGTTTAAAAATTCCAGTAAGTTGAGGAATTCTTGTCTTTCTGTTACTCAAAAATCATAAATTTCATTGAATTCTATTATTTAAGGGGAAAAAATCATGGATTTTAAATTTTACTGGAGTTCCAATGGAATCCCAAATTTTTTATCAGCGGCGAGATGAATATTCTACAACGTACTTGAATTGTCCATCACGACATAAATGTTGACTGCCAAATTTCCCTTAATTTTCAATCACCTGGAAATTCAACATTATTTATATAAAATTTCCTGATCTCCACCATTTTTTATGCAACTATTGAGCTGAAATTTACAGTGTCCCGTCATTATTTCAACAAATAAATTTTCCATGGAGTCTGAAATTCTAATATTTATTCTCCTCTATATCGAATTCAATGTCGCCTTCCTGAAAATAACTGCTCAACTGTCTACGAAATTAATGTTTTTATCTAGCTCCAAATAATTTTATGAAAAATATAACTCAGTTCTCTTTAAATTATCTAAATTCATTTTCTCAAGTTATTAATTCAAAACTACATAACAAAAAGCTTCACCCCATACAAAAAAATCGACGCCACAATTCCTCATGAGCTGATTCCACTCGGGAAATTGAAAATCAAGAGACGCATCTTATCTCACCTCTCCACTTTAAAAAAAAAATCATAAATTTTTTGAATCAGATAAGCAACATGATCTTCTCTCCAAATGGGCGTTCTCCAGTCACAATATAATCTGCGACTGTTGTCCACAAGATACTCCAAAAGTTTCACCAAACTCGCCCAAGTTTTTCATACACAGGGGGTACGAACCCCTTGTCGTCACAATTTCAATTGACCCCCCGTGGAGTCGCCAGATGCGACAATGCCG
The DNA here is from genome assembly GCF_001412515.2 of Diachasma alloeum. Taxonomy (NCBI): domain Eukaryota; kingdom Metazoa; phylum Arthropoda; class Insecta; order Hymenoptera; family Braconidae; genus Diachasma; species Diachasma alloeum. Next base: position 3,454,551 of record NW_021680345.1, read on the forward strand.
CGTGCCACGTCGAGATGAAAGATGAGACAGGCCGCGATGAAACCCATTGTCCGTCCCCCCTGGCACCCCCCCGAAAGGGGGATACGTTAAAAAATGATCCACAGAAAATTCGGCGGGGCAAGTGCACACAGGCCCCCGTTGTTGGATATTTTTTTCATCATGTAGGCCAGTGTCGTTTATTTTTATTGGGCCAATGGGCAGGTTCATTCGGGAAAAACAGGTTCTCATGGAGTGGAGCGTGCGCGATTATTTACCACCCCTTGTGTTACAGCGTCCCTGAATGGTTGCACGTAGTCAATCTATATATACACGGTATTGTTAACTTCATGTATTGGCCTTATGGCAGGAAGCCATAAAGCCACTTGACTATGTGGGCACGAGCTGCTGTGCCAACGCGAGAATCACGAGAAGTTGGAAGGATAAAAAAATTTATACCTCAAACGGAGGGAGAAAAATTGTTAGCGAGTGAATGAGCTCATTGCGTGACACTCGTTCCAATTTCTCTTTTGCACACAACAATTACAAGAGTTTTATAACATTTTTTTTCGTCTTGCCAGTTGGCGGGGGTAACATCGCTGGACATTTATCGAGATTAATTGTTATTAATGAGGGGTTTATTAATTTCAAATGATTGTGATGAATTATGTCGGGGTTTTTTTAAATTAATGGCTGAATAAAAATTTGATTAGATTAAAATTATTCTCCGGTGAAATGCAAAAAAAAACGACTTCTTGAAGCCTTTTGGCACAAAAATATGACTTATCGCCTAATTGCGTTTTGACTGAGGCTTCGAATGGCTTAAATTAAGATATTTTTTTGTCTAATAATAAGACGTTTAATAGATAAAACATCTGCATAATGCACTGTTAAAAATTGTCTACTGAAATTTCTAGGAATTTTGTCACTGATAATTCATAATTTCATAGAAAAATCCGTGGGAACTGGGCTTTTAAGTTGAATTATTCCGGGGAAATTACTGAACAATCAGGAAAATTCAGAGAATTCTCTCCTTAGATTCCGGATTCGCCGGAATTTTCAGGGAATCCTCTCAAAAATTCTTGAAATTCCATTGACTTTTTTCCCTTACATCAAATTCAAATGCAATTCAATTTTTTTCACCAAAGTTGAAAACATTTTTTCAAGCTACTGATGGAAAAAATATTTTTAATCCCAAAAATTCTCTTGAGACACTAAAAATGACTGTAATTTGTGGACCCAATCGCCTTAAAAAAAGAGGCAAAAGTGGTCTGACTCTGGCCATTAGTTTTTTCAAGTTAAAAACAAAATTCCGGAATTTTTTATTCTTCGAATAATTATTGGCGATTTTTGTACATCACAGGAGAAGTTTTATCATCACGCTCCTAGTTGAAAAAAATCCCTAAATTTTATTCTCAAGCCATTTCCCTTTTCTCTTATTTATTTTTCAAACTTTCCAACTTTCAAACTTTTCATCTCGAATATCCCAACCGAGTTTTGATAAATTACGGTTTGTTAAGTGCGAGAGTCGGTCAAGTTTGTGCTAGGAGACTAGTACTGAGGTTTATATAACGGTGTGAGTCATGCCTCGAGATGTCTCGTTGGATTTAAATCGAAAGTTTTCGGATTATACATTTTTTTTCTTCATCTCCATTGTCATTTGACTCCTCTCGTTGATTTTTTTTTCATCACGCCCCCTTGCAATCTACAAGATGGAACAATATGACCCAGTGGAAAAGTTGAATAAACTTATTATCAAACTGGAGAACTCTGCTGTTTCTATTATAAAACTTCCAGACGTGGATTTGATGTATTCAATATTCAATTTTATGTGATAGTTTTTTTTCTTTCTCTCTCCTTTGCCAAGTTTCTGCGAAGCACTCGGAGATGGAAATGATGGACGCAAATATATTTAGATGAACGAATCCCCTTCTTCATGAATAATCGTCTTCCTTCTCAGCCAATTACTGAGAATAAACGAATTTTCTCTTTGCTCTTTGGGGGAAAATTCAGTCGGTTTAATTTAATTGAGAAACAGAGTTCTTGTAGTTGTTGTATACTTGTCAATTTATGGGAGAATCTCCGACAGAAGGATTTTCATCACACAGGAATAGCGGAATAGATTCTAATGGAACGTATTTGACAGTCACTGCAATCAAATTAATTCCTAAAGAAATGATATTTGAACGAATGGATTATTCGCATTATAATAATTATGCTAATAGTTACATTAATATTTAAACAAAGGAAGTCACGATACTGTTAAAAAACTTTGGATGAATTCCACGAGTTGATGAATGCAATCGATGAAAACTGTAAATTTCAGTTCAATTACAGAGAAACAGTTCTAATTCTCAGTAACTATTACTGACATCCAGTACCTATGATACTTGGATCAAGGCAGTTTAATTCTGGAAGTAGTATAAACATAACATAATCGAGTTCTTAAAGTAGTAACCTCAGTTTTAAAAAACACAGTTAAAAATTTTGAAATTTTTATCGAATTTAATTACCACTGAAATTTCAAGGAACTTCGTCATTGCAATTTTAGAATTTCGTGGAAAAATCGAAGAGAACTGTAAATTTCAATTCCATTTTTCCCTGAAAATGAGTAGAAAACCAAAAAATTCCGGTAAATATATTCTTGAATTTTCAGGACGGTGACACTGAATGCGATTTAAGGGGCAAAAGTCATGAAATTTCAGATTTCACTGAAAATTCAATACAATTTGGCCCTGAATGTTCATATTAGATTGGCAATTCAAATAAATTAAGGAATTTTCGTCTTTATGCTGCTTAAAATTCTGGAATTTTACCGAATTTTCAGTGAAACCTGAAATTTCATGTTTTTCTAACAGTGTATGAACATTGTAAACAACGTATTTAATTGTTTGCCTTTAGGGGCTCCTCCCACCCCAGACTGACTGCCCAAAAAGCATTTCTATCCCTGCATACAGCCTCGCGAACTCGAACAGATATGTTTTCCCACGGAAAAAAATGTGAAAACAGTGTAAAATCGACAAATTTCCGTGGTGCTACATAAGACAGTATTCCATTCTCGCGATGCAACAAGAATTTTTTTAAACCCGATATCGACACAATATCCCCGAGATTCATTCGATTGCGGGGGCTTCCCTACTCGCGCATCCCCATCCAGTATCACCCCGCAAACAATAAACCCAAATATTAATAACTATTCCATTACCACTCCCTCCAAAATTAACATCCCCCCATCAAACAATCCCTTTCTGTGCGTACATCACCCTCGAAAAACCGCGGCCTGCAAAAGCCGGAATATTTAATCTAAAAAGTGATGGTCAAATATTCAAAGCTTCCTCGAAAACAGCGTATCCATCATGCGACCACAACTTTTTTTCATATGCCTCCCACGGCTTTGAACTCACTGCAGAAAAGTGCGGGGAAAAAATATTATCTCGCTATCTATCACACGTACCAAAATATCGCCTCAAAGAGTAGCTCTCACGTTGAAAAAATCCAAACAAACTAAAAACCCAAACGGGTACATTGAGAGGACTCGACACAGTGCGCCATTTCGAATGAAATCGATAGTATTGAGACTAATGCAAAATCTCGAGTTTCCTCCGAGTGTGTTCCACGGCAAATTCACAGCGCAACTGTATGACATTATGTGCCAAACGTATTCATACTGTGGGAGGTACAAACGGTTGAGCCACCACCTACACAGCTTTTGTCTCTTGTGAGCAAACGGCTGTGCCCATGGATTGTGACGTCCAGCGCCTCTCGCTCGGGCCAAGGGAGCGAACTAATTCTCCCAGGTGCCAAAGTGTATTTTATACGTGTTTCTTGTATCAATGTACGTGAATTTAAATCCCCGTATTTGCGATTGCACAGCGAAATTTCAGGGGCTGTAACTGTTGGAATAGTATTCATTGTGGGAATAATGCACGCTCCATTACTGGGGATGGAGAGGGTTTTATCGGGTTATTCGATCAAAGTTTGTGGGTGAAAGGACTAATTCTGTCGTTATTATTGTTACACGGAAAGAAATATTCAATAAAAATTACGTATCTTTTCCGTCACTTGAATTTTCTGTGTCGATTTCGTAACCGGTGAGTGAATTGTGAGTTCCGTAATTTTTACAAAACATTTCTCTCCGTGTAGGGGATTGAAGTATTATACAGGAGAAAATCTTGAATTTTTGTTTAAATTGTTTTTGTAAATTAATTGGAGACATGACATCTGGCGATGACTTTGTAGATTGGTTGATACTTATTTACATTAATTGATACCTTCAAGTTATTGCTGAAATAAACACGATCAAAAGGATCCAACAGCCTGATATGTTTGTTTTGGTTTTACAATTTGAGGAACTTACTGTTGAAATAATATGAATTGTGATAATAATGCACGCGCTATTACTGGGGATGGAGAGGGCTTTATCGAGTTATTCGGTCAAACTTGGTGGGTGAAAGGATTAATTCCTTCGTTATTCTCATTAGCGAATGACACGAAAAAATCTTGAGTTTTTGTTTCAAATTTTTTAGTTTTTTAGATGAAGCACCAATTTGTTTTATGATTTAGGCATTTTGAACTATTGGTGAATTTTCAAAACACATTAATTGGAGATTGAATGAAATTAGCGATGACCTTTTAGATTAGAATCCCTTCAATTTATTCCTAAAATAAACACAACAAAAAGTACCATCAGCCTAATATGCATGCATTAATTACACAATCCCAATTAACACAAGACTACATTAACTAAAATGATGATAAATAATAATTAAAGAAAAAAGAATGTCAATTATATTTTCCAAAAGTGACAAGATTTCCAAATCTTTAAAGCTTCCTCCTCCTGTCTTCATCAAAATGCTGTACATTCAGTGTACTCACCCCCATAAACCGTTTCCATGGCAAGTAAAGCTCTTAGCAGCAGTTATCCCAGTAAAGATGCATAATTTAATAGAAAAATCAATGGGAGCTGTAGAGCTGGGTCATTTATTCCATAATAATATTGAAATTTCATTGAATTTACCGAATGTTCACCAATTACACAATTGACCCGTTAAATCATGACGAAACATAATATTTCCCAAAAGTGAGAAGATTCCCGTAAATTTATTCTGCACAGCCCAAACCTTTGAAGCTTCCTCCGCTTGTCTTCATCAAAATGGAGTATATCCAGTGTACTCACCCCCATAAACCGTTTCCATGGCAGGTATAGCTCTTAGCAGCAGTTATCCCAGTAAAGATGCACAATTTAATAGAAAAATCAATGGGAGCTGTAGAGCTGGGTCATTTATTCCATAATAATATTGAAATTTCATTGAATTTACCGAATGTTCACCAATTACACAATTGACCCGTTAAATCATGACGAAACATAATATTTCCCAAAAGTGAGAAGATTCCCGTAAATTTATTCTGCACAGCCCAAACCTTTGAAGCTTCCTCCGCTTGTCTTCATCAAAATGGAGTATATCCAGTGTACTCACCCCCATAAACCGTTTCCATGGCAGGTAAAGCTCTTAGTACCAGTTGTCCCCGTGCAGAGGTAGATGGCAAAGGCGAGAGGTATAATCAGGATTAAGTCGAGCGTGTTTCTCGTCATTACCATATACGTGACTCGAAATACCACTAGTGTAGGAAGCCCAAGCACTGCAATTACTCCCGATTTGTCAATGTCTAGTTTTCCAGGTTTGTGCTCATTGAATGTTCGACACTTATCATCACGCAAACCTCGTAAAATGTGGCTTTTTTCCGCTGGATTTTTCATTTCATTTTCAATTTTGCTAAAGGGGAAGGCCTGACAATTCTGTAAATCGTGGTATTGTGGCTCATGTTCGTGCTCCCTCGTAAAACTCTTGGTAACAAATGTCAGTGACAAGCACTCGCGTTCTTCATTTTTGCCCCATAAAAATGGAAAAAAACTATGGAAAGTTATTTAAATTGTTCATGGCCAATAAATTGTACTGAAATGGCCATTCGGGAGGAATGTCACAGGGAAATTTCATGAATTATTGTTTCATTATACTTTCATGGGACATTGCGAGTCTTTTTCTGGGGAGACTCGAATTCGTTTTCGTGTTTAATCAGTGGATAGCCGGGATTTAGGCAGGGTTTATTCAGGATTTAGCCAGAGTTGACACAGGTTCTGTCTGAAGTTTGTAATGAGTTGAAGTTATTCGAATGGCCCGCGCCAATCGCTCCCGAAAATATTGGAATAATTTGGTAAATTGGAGAAATGTATCGTTTGTGATTCGACGAGTTATTTCTCACCTCTCTTGCTTCTCAACTTCTGACACGACCGGTCAGTCAATTATTTCTACCATTTTTATCATTAGGAGCAACTGTATTAAGTGTGAATTTAAATATTTTGTCTTGATTAAAGTCGATAAACGGCATAATCATTTATTTTATGACTTGGAAATAGAATAAATTTCTTTAAATTTCATAATTTTGTATAAAAGAAAATTGTCCATTTGATAATTAACATAAATTAAATTTTTCCAGGTAACGCATTTATAATCTTCATCGTATTTTTCATTTTTTAATTAAATACTAATCTCACCTTGTCACCTAAAAATATGGAATATCCGGCGTCAAATAACCTTTTTAACAGAATTATTATTTTTTTAAACATTGATTGTTCATAAATAAATAATTGAAATTGTTTAAACTGTTGGAAATCTTATTTTTTCAAACAAATGATTTTTATAATGGAAAATTCATTGTTTATAAATTATTTATAGAAAATACTCGTAATTTTCAAAAATTGCAAAAATAAACTTTCTATTTTGTTTTCAGATTTTTAAATCAGTTGATGTTCGACTAGAAAAGTAGAAAAGTATTTCACTGGAGAAAGTACTTGGATATCCTTAAATTTTCACGATTACAAATCTCCCATTCGCACGCAAAAATGAAAAAAAGACAATGGAACGTTATTTAAATTGTTCATGGCCAATAAATTGTCCTGAAATGGCCATTGGAGAAGAATGTCACCGGGAAATTTAATGAATTATTGTTTCATTATACTTTCATGGGACATGGGGAGTCTTTTGGGGTGAACAAAGTCTACAAAAAGGAGATGAATCATGGGGAAATGGCGATGGGTTTATCGACGATGATCCGGTTAGTCTGGGGATAACGTGCGTGTCGGAGTTATTAAGAAACAGTCCTCGGTCCCCCAGGTCTCTGGACCGTGTCTCATGGTGTGTAATGTCGTTTGTCATAATCTCACTGTCTTCCCCCTTGTATCATCTCGACGAGGTTCGAGGAGGATGTCTCCGCGGTGCTTCGAATGATGACGGCAGTAATTAAGAGTTATTCTTTGCGACAGGAGACATTCTCGGGGAATATTACGTTTTCATGGTGTGGAAGTGTAAATTCAGCAGTGAAGCGGTAAACCGGGTTGAGTCGATTTTGACTTTTGACCATTCTTTGATGAATATCTCGGGATCTAAGAAAGATAGCAAAATTTTGCTCAGAACCTTTTTTATCGCCCTCAGTTGGCTCTACAAAAAAGGATATAACAAAAATTTTCGTATCTCTTTTAGATTTCGAGATATTCGTCAAAAACTGGCCAATAGTCAAAATCGACTTGACCCGGTTTACCGTTTTGACTGAATTTACATTTTTTTCCAGTCTTTATTCAACCATTTGACGGAAATTTTGAACTTTTTTGAGAACTGTTTGGACAGTTAGGGAAGATAAAACAACTAGTCAATAAATATTCCTCGTAATTATCATATAACAGTCGAAAATATCAAGTATGAAGTATCAAATAAAAATGAAGTTTAAAAGTTAAATAAGTTGCCCAAAATTGATATTTCTTTTGTGTCGTTTCGTTTGTTCTCATTTCCAGACCAAAAACAAACGTTCAAAGTAATTTTGTATGATTTTTACGTCGCCACACTGGCAAACATAAGAGAAAGACATTTAATCCCCCGAGGAGATGCTCATCCAAGCCTCTTTTGTTCTGTTTCAGATGATCGTCCCAGTATGTCCGTAAAAGAGAAATAACGACAGCCCGTACCCTCACCAAGTTATTGTCACCCTCAGTCTCTTTGACTCGTCTCTTGCAGAGGGGATCTGTAGCGAGACAGTAAGACACTGAATAATTCGCGACTCATGGTGATCTTCCGCGAATTTGACAAATAATTTTCTAACTTTTGGAATTTAAAATTCAAGGATGTATTTACCTCCAATTTCCTGATATCTGTCAACAGAAACAGAAAAAATGCACTGATATTTAGAGTTTCCATTGATTATTTTTCCCAATCGGATTTCGACCAATCAGAGCGCAGTATTTGAGGCTACCCGATAGTTTTATTTCAGATATTTCCTCCTAGCTTTTAAAAATTCCCAGTAGTTCTTCATTTTTTTTACTTGAATATTTCGCAGTAGCTCTTCATGTTTTCGGCTCATTTCAGATAGAATCTTATGTCTGACAGTCTATGGAAATCGGGTTATTCAATTAACATATTCTGTTCAAATCTTCCCCAATTCACCTCCTGATGGTGCCCACTGCACTCTGTTTGGCCAAAATCCGATTGGGAAAAATAATCCGACAAATACCCCTCGAGATTCAAAATTAATCGGGTTTGCAAACAAACCATAGTGCCAAGTTTTGCAGAAAAATCCCTCACGCAAGCGCTCGACATTTTTTAACCTGCAAAACTTAACACCCTCATTTATTTGCAACGAAACTATCGGGAAATACCCGATAATTTTGAAGCTCCTGGGGTATTACTATTGATGAAATACATCACACGGAGAATTTTCAACGACAAAATTCCTTGAAATCGTCACTCATTTTCAGAGATCCATTCCCACATTTTAGGAATCTAGCACCAAATTTCAGTGACAGAAATCATTGATAATTGATCACCAATGACTGGCTATAGATTCCTATAAATTAGTGGAAATCAGTGAATTTTTATGAAAATCAAAACTTTTTCACAAATTTTCTGAAAAATTCATGTGCTAGCACCATAAACGGGTCACAATTTGCACACTTCGAAAAATTATTGTGTAACACTAGAAAATTTATTGGGCGCCCCATAATTTTTCTGATACCCCACGACAATTTTTCAGCTGCTGCACAATAATTTTTCCAAGTGTGCGGATGGTCACTCGATTTTTCAAATTCCTATATGTGGACATTTGGTAATGGTTAATTATCTGATGACCTGGGATATCTGAATGACCCCATGTTATTTACGAAGGGAGTAATCAGTGCAGCATAATTACTTTAACAGATTAATTATGTGTAATGGACCGCGCTGAGAATAAACCCTTGACGAAATCAAGCTGCCTCTCTCGAGAATATTCCATTTTGATGTTAAATCGAGTTCTGAAACATATCAGAGGATTGCAGAAACCAATCGCCATCAATTGTTTAAACGAAGCCCATATTTTTAGACTTTTCAGCATTTCCATTCCGTATTGAAGGAAATTCAAAAGGAGCTGAAAATATCGAGTATCATTATAGATCCCGCCACTTCCATTAAAATTTCAAGAAATTTTGTTGAACATTCTCAGTGTGATTAAAAAAATCAGTGGAAGCTGTAAATTTAACAATTCACTACCAAATATTCATGTTTTGATTATAAATTTCATGATTCTTCTTCTAAATCGAATTCAATATCAGTCTCCTGAAAATGACACCGACCACTTGTTGAAAATGAGTAAATTTATAAATTTATTTCCATCAAAAGTTTTTAATTACATGGAATAAAACTGAAGAATAATTATGATTGAATAATTTTCATTGAATAACAATCGATTCTAGAAACCAATTGTCGTAAACTCTTCAAACAATTCTCATATTTTTAGAATTCTCAACATTTCTATTCCGAACATATTCAATAATTGAGGAGAAGCTGAAGTCCCCTGATGAAATTTGATATTAAATTTTGAGAGATGGTCCTTGTAGAACCCAAACTGGCCACATTGTGTACCTCAACCTGCCAGTAACCCCAACTGGACATTCCTCTCAAATTGTCCCGTGTCCTCTCGAGAGACTGTCGTGAAGCATTTGAACGCTCCTCTCGTTATTTTCTCTCGAGGGTACTGTATTCCGTCTACCCCTCCAGAAAAAAAAGAACAGTCACGCCTATTCCTTATCTGAGTTGTTTGGTAGCATCGTTACCTATCGTAACTCTGAAGCATCGCTTGTTTACGTTTCTACAGGCCATTCAGCGCCCACAGTGAGCATTCCGAATTTATTAACTCTATTGTTATCTTTCAGTAGAATAAACACGTTCTTATATTGTCGTGCAAAATTGACGAAAAAAATTGGGAACAACAATTTTTTGAGCGAACAAACAATTGCACTTTATTGTTTCACATCGAGTAAATGGTCATGTAAAATGAATGCTTCAGGCACACACACAAAAATTGTTCATTTGAATGACACAAATTTTTTCATTACTTTCAGGGAAGCAATCCATTTATTCCGAATAAATCAGTTATCAAAATCAAATAAACGATTTACTCATTGTGAATAAACACTTTTCTTATTTCAAGAAAATCACGTACTCCTGTATTTTGTAAATGAAATTCCAAATTCAGTTTTAACTATATTCTCCCCTAATAATTATTTCACTTTTCTTTCAATTTCTTTGAGTCACTTTCGTGCGAAGAAAAAATCAATTTATTTCAAATAATGAAATTTTCTTAATACAAGAAAAATCTTTATTTATTATTACGAAGAATTCGTTCGGATCAAATAGAGATTTATTAATAATAAAAAAATCAGTTGTTTAATATGAGCGGAATCTCAGATAAAGAAAAATTTTCAATTTAAATAAAAACTTCGTTTCGCGCTATTAAATAAATTTATTTATTTGATTCAAATAAACTTTATTTGACTGAAACAAATCACTTCTGTGGGTGCACTGTAGAAACTATTAGTGTCATGAAGACGTCTTAATTTAAGAGTAAAATTTCAAATGTAAGACATTTAAATTTTAAATGTCTTAAAATAAGATGTTTTTTTTTCATCTAAAAACAGGACGTTTAATGGACAAGACATTTTTATAATTAATTTTTTCTGTCTCACTTCAATTCAAGAATGCGTATGTTAATATCTTAATTTGAGACCCTAGTTTTTTAGCATGTAAATCTATTTTACATGACTTTTGTCATTTAGTGAAATTAAAAACAATTGCAGTTTCCACTAAAACATCTGGTATTAAATACTTCACCAAAGATAATTGAAACGTCGACCAGTTCCCCATGCGTATTATTTGCATTCCACCCTATTTCAAGTTTATCACCCCCCTGTCTATTCCCCCATTGAAAGTAGAACCAACATTTTTCCTCTCTCATTGATCCAAACAAACAAAGATAAAAAAGAAGCAGTCCCCCTGAAAAACGCCAGAGGCAGAATTCGTCCGATGTAGGACAAGATGGGCAAATAGCAGTGGACAGGAAATGTCGAGGGACCCTGGACCACCTCGAGTAGTTCTAATGTTTGGCAAGACGACCCGTTCACGCTCTTTCCATCCCTCGAGCCACCCCCAGTATAACACTTAAAAGAAGAGAGAACCAGCCTCGTCTTCTTTCATCCACTCTCTATCACTTCTGTCGCGGAGGAAATTGAATGCAAATACGTCAGCAATATCCCCTGACACCTATTCTTATTTGTCCAGGAGGAGCCAGGGCCAAGGGTCGGTAGGGGTTGTAGATGGAGAGAGCGCTCTTGAGCTTGAAAAAAAGTGGGGAGAGGGTGAGAATTGGAGGGAGCGATTAAGAGTGAGCGGGATAGTCTCCGTGGAGCTGTTATGGATTCAGTTTAGCGCATCAAGAGGAAAGTTTCGGGGGACGAATTGTTAATAGTTTCAGACGGAGAAAAAAACTCGGGAATTTTTGGGAAAAATTATATTGCTGTCATTTTTTTACATGAAATGAATGGAGATAAAAAATTTTGGCTGAATATTTTGCAACACTTCTTGGAAACTTTTATCAAGTTACAGTTCCACTGAAATTTCGGGGAATTCTGTGGGTGAAAAATCGCAGTTCAATGAGAAAATTTAATTCGAGGATAATTAGTTCGTATCAGCCCGGGTTGTACCAAGCGCTCTCGAGTGTAATATAAGGGACAGACACTAAATGTGAAAATACACGGAGAGAAATTTTCTAGAAAAATTCTAGTACGTGTACTGGAAAAAATTACAATCCACGGGCTGTGAAAAATTTTAGTGCTGTTAAGATAAAATTTCTTGGTATTTCTGGTAAAATTTCTGGGAATTTCTGTGAAACTTTCACAACAATAAAAATAAAAAATTTACGTTTTTAGACCCTCATTGCCTGACACCCACTTTTTTAACTTTTATATTTTGACTCTAATGATTTGACCCTAATATTCTGACCCTCATTTTTTAACCTCCACTTTTCGACCCTTATATTCTAACACTTAGTGCCTGACCTTTATATTACACTTAAGAGGGCTTGCTACAACCCGGCCTGATACAAAAAAATCATCTTCGAATTGAAATACGCATCCCCCAATTGAGTATAAAATATACTTGAATCAAGTATATTTGACACTCAATTCAGATATATATTTTTTCCGTGCATGACAATTAATACAAATCAGGAAAATTCGAGTGAATAGATTCCTGAATTTGCAATTAATTCAAAATTGAATAAAATATTGTCCACAATATTCACTGAAAGAATTCCCGAAAAAATATATTCAACAGTAAAAATCCAAAAAGTATCGGGATGACACGTTTTTCGACAAAACTGAAACCTGAAACCAGAAACTGAAATCTTGCTCAAAAAAAAAGTTGCTAATTTGAACGAAGAACTTGGATATCGTTAAATGAAAATTCAAGAATATATTTCCGTTTTCTTTATATGAAAGTGGAAATTTCGTTTCACGCAGTGTCTCACGGAAACTAGTAGCCTCTGAACTCAACGAATTGCGACAATTCCACGGGGCAAAGGGATGAAATATTTTTATTTACCCCCAGGGGGGGCTAGACTAATGTCTCGCATATTCATTATGCAACTGCAGGGATTAATTTCCCTTTTTACGAGCTCTCAAGAGGTAGTTGAGAGTAATGAATTTTCACAGCCCTCTTCATGCAGTCATCAGTGATACAAGCAATGAATTACCCAGTGAAATTATCAAATGAACTTAATTGTTCATGGATTCCTTTCGACTGATGAGTCTCACTGTAATTGCTCACATGCGCTTTGCTGGGGGTTTAAGGGGTGGCCTATATAAGCACGTGTGTTGTATAAATGCACGGTTGAAATGGATCCCAGCGCTAATGGACACTGAATGCCTAATGCAGGATATACATACTTGGGGGTGGAGGGGCTGGATTTAAGCCAGGCTTAAGCTGAGGCTAAAGTGTCAGCGCTGGATAAGAGTCGAATTTGAGAGGAGTGGCGGAAGGGCGGAGGGTAATTTGGGGATGTTGAATAGGCCCGGGTGGAGTCGCGTGCATGCGTACACTTGATCTGCATACTGCGGCACCCCTCGAAGGTACTGAGTAATTTTCACACGGTATCGCGAAGTGAATTAATGCGAAAGTGTCCCTTGAGGAGAATGACTCATGGTACATGTCAGAAATTTTTTGAAATCTCATGGAAGATATTGCAGTAAATCTCATGAGAGTGACATCCAATCGGACTTAGGGAAAAAATGGTTATGAAATTTCAAGTTTTAAGTAGATTTCACGGAATTTTATGAGTTTCAGTGGAAGTGAGATGGAAATTGCACAACTCGGTTGAATTTTCAGTGGAACATGAATATTCAGAAATAAAATGACGTGAATTTTCAATTTTCCCCTGAATTTTCCTGATTTTTCCCAATTGTCACAGAATAAGTGAAGTGAAAAATCAAGTATTTTATTGAATTCCAGATCATTTGAACAAAAAATCAATGGAATTCTTTATTTGAGACTCCGTTTATATTAAACAACATATTTTTTTATTATTAATAAATCTGTATTTGATTCAAACGAATTCAAACGAGATTTATTTTTTAAATTGATGAAATTCAACTGATGAACTATGTTTTCCAAATCCTTATCTGAATATTCAACATAATTTGGACCAGAATATTTATGTTTTCATTGTAAATTTTGAGTGAGGTGAGTGGAATTCATTTTTCCTTCTGATAGTGAATGAAATAAAACATTGCATTCTAAATTTTCTATAAAAAGGGACATTAATCCCTGCAACTGCACAATAAATATTCGCGGCATCAGTCTAGCCCCAGCCTCGGGGTGAATAAAAATATTTCATACATTTGCCCCGTGGAATTGTCGCAACTCATTGAGTTCAGACACTACTATTTCCTATGAGATACTGCGTGAATCAAATTCTAACGACGTGTCAATTCCCCCCGTTGCCATCCTCATTCCACCATTATTTCCCTTTTTCAACAACTCTCAACAATCGTTTCTACTCTCTCACGCGTGAGACCCTTCCGTCGCGGTGCGCGGAGATGAATGCGAAAATTTCATCGCTCGGAGCGTGCGGGGGTGGCATGCGTTATGATCCGCAAGTAACAGAATTGTCGATCGTTCCTCATTTTTTTCTCCCGCTTTTTTATTCACTTTCTTTCAACAATGAGATTTTACCCGCCATTTGCCCGGAGGGGAGAAACTACCTTTGGGTTAGCCGGCGATGGAAAAAATAGGGACTCGTGGAGAAAGAGAAAATAATGTTATTCTGGGAGTAACATTATGTTTTTGTCTTTCGAAGTTGTGATGCCATTAGTTAGATGATATTTGAGGATAATATTCAGATAAAAGATTTCTTCAAACTGAATACACTCTAGACGACTGTATAAGGCCTAGAGCCATACATCGAAAAATAAACTATTATTATAATATTATTACACTCTAGTCGCATCATATAAACAGTGATTTTAATATGAAAAAACGTGCCGTTGATGCAAGCGAAGATTTTATTAGTTAAAAACTGGTGTGCCTTCGGTCCAATATTTTAAATTGAAATCGACATTAAGAGGATGAATGCTAGAATTAATAATAGAATTAATAAATTCTGGAATATTCTGAAATATTGTCGAAGCACGTAGAGAATGGATTAATGATGAAAGGGTATCGGGGATAAACTCTCAAATCAGTCGAGAAATTTTCATAAATGTTTATAAATTTTATGTTATAAAGAATGATCAAAGTCTGGAAAAATGAAAAGCTTTCTGGACGATTGCCGAATTCACCAGCAGATTCTGTACAGTTCTCGGTCTTTCGACAATTTTCTAGAACTGCCGATAATTAAATAATAAGATTCATGAAGAATGATTAATCCTGGAGGACTTTTCGGATGACTCTCAAATTTTCTAGAAGATTCTAAACCGGTCCAGATCCCTTTACAACTTTTTAGAACGTTCCCTACGATTTTCCATAGAAGCGGACATTTGAAATTTATATAATGTCCTGATAAATGCGGAAAAATTTCAATTCGTGAGGGATTTTACGTAATTTTACGGTAAAATCACTATAGAAATTAATCTAAATTGCCCTTGCAAAAAACTAATGTATCGGTTTGGAGTTGTTGGTCACAATTCTGTTAGGCAACAAGAGATTGATGGGTCATAACAGATAATTTGTTCACGTATTTCCATTTTTAAATGGAACACATCTTTAAATGGAACGCACCCACGTCATGACGTCATTTCTCGAAAATTCCGTCACACAAATATCGAATCGATATCGCAAATATCCCGAAAGCCTGTCGCTCCCGCCGTCTATTCGCACGTCAAAGAGGCGCGCGAGAGCGCGCCGTCAGCCTAGCCTTTTCAAAAGAGAGCAGTACCGAAATCTCATCAACAGTAATAACAAATAAACCCTGAATTTTACCATTATTTCGTTTTAAAAATCCATTTGTTATTACCTTCAAATTTATTTTCGATAAACATTCTTTGAATATTACTATGTAAATCAACTTCGCATTTTGCATCTGCCTAAGTCAACGGTCATGTAGTAATGTGTGGGTTGATTGTATTCTATTGCTTCTCGTTCTAAAATTCCTGGACGCTTCAACTTTCACTTTGGAATCGAATCGATATCGCCCATATCTCGAAAGCCTGTCGCTCCCGCCGTCTATTCGTACGTCAAAGAGGCGCGCGAGAGCGCGCCGTCAGCCTAACCTTTTCAAAAGAGAGCAGTGCCAAAATTTCATCAACAGTAATAACAAATAAACCCTCAGTTGAGTCCCCGTAGGCGTGAGTCTATTCATCAAAAACGAAATGTTCCCCATTTTACCCCTCCCCACGCCGACATCTCGCAACGATTTCTGTACGTGGCATCGACGGAAGCTCGATATTTTTTCACTGGATATTCTCTTTTGTGTCACCGTCTGAAAAGCGACTGTCGGGCGAATATGTGTACAGGCCTTTTTCGGCGGTCAATGGGCTGACGGG
>NW_021680345.1:3471379-3529202 GCF_001412515.2 Diachasma alloeum
GGGGGGGGGGGGGGGGGGGGGGGTGGAGGAGGTGTGTCAGTGTGAATAACAGGCGTGGAAAATGAGGAAGGAACTTGAATATCGTTATTTTTCGGCTGGTTCATATACACCAACAAAACGCTTGAAATCCCGACAACCTCACACGTGTCCAAAACACATTCTGGACATGACGGCAAATTGAAATTTTCTTTCTCCTCTTTTCATTCCCCAGTTTCGGCTTTTGTTTGCGAATGTACGGAAACAAAATATGGGTGAAATATGCTTTTTCGGGTTATAACTTTGTTGAATAGATTTTATTCACGCGTGTTTACGGTAATTAGAGGCTTTTGTTGTTTTATTCAATTGCTGGCAACATTTGGGGGGTTTTGATGGTTGATTGTTCCGCGATGTTAAATTCGTGCAACAATTTTCGGGGATGAGATGTGGAATTCAACGGAAATTAAAATTTATGAGGAGTAGGAAGAGGATAATTTAGCAACTTATTTGAAATTTTCTATAAAAAGGTGAATGTGAACAAATTATGCAGAATTTTTGTAATTTCATTCAGTTTTCTTGCAATGATTGAACTGAAATTCACATGTTTCACTGATTTTTCTATCAAATTAAGAATTTTCACTAACAAAATTCTTCGAAACGTCAGTGTCACTGTCATTTAATAAAAATTTGTAAGAAGTGTACCGGAAATAGTAGAATTCACATGTTTCACTGATTTTACGATCAAATTAACAATTTTGAATAACAAAATTCCTCGAAACTTCAGTGTCACTGTCATTTGACAACAATTTCCAAGAAGTATACCAGAAATTCCAGAAAAAAAATTTTGACAGTGTACAATCCGCTTTATTTACGTGTGTTCACAGTAATTAAATGGTTTCGTTGTTTTATGCAATTATTGGGAACAATTATTGTTGATTGTTCAATAACTTGAAATTCATTAATCAATTCGGGGGGATGGCATGTGGAATTTAACGGCATTTAAAATTTATGAGGAGTTGCAAGATGAAAATTCCTCAACTAATTCCAATTTTCCATATAAAAGTGACTATTCACTTTCAAATTACGTTAGATTTTCATAATTCCCACCAATTTCCCTAGAATAATTGGACAAATTTTCACATATTCCATTGATTGTTTCTTCAAATCAAGAATTTTCAATAAGAAAATTTCTCAAAACGTCGAAATTTCAGTGAAACAACATTAACCTTTGTCGTTTTATTAATTAATTAATTGTTGAGAACGTTTGGGGGATTTCCATTGTTGATTATTCAGTAATGTCTGATGCATGAACCAGTTTTGGGTGATGAGATATGCCAGGGGGGGGGGAGCTTTCACTTGTCATGTAGACTTTGATGTGGAATCTGATGGTCGATCGGTGTACACAGTGAATTCATTGAACAGAGCGAATCTGATAGTTTATTCAGGAGAATGCAGCGGATTGCCGAGTTAGGAATAAAGCATGAGGTAATCAGTGGGGGTATTGTTGAATATTATACGTCAATACAGCGAATTATATTATCGTTAATGAGCTCTCGCAGTGCAGATCAATCAGACTAATAATTCAATTGGATTTGATAAATTCAGCAATGTTGATGCTCAAAGGGAATTCCATCGCAGTTCAAATGGGATGTTATTAATGCATATCGCGGTATCCAGCGCACTCCATACTAATGACACTGAAAAATTACGTGTAACTGAATGTCGGGATTGTCATAAAGCCATTAATCAAAGATCAAATATTCCATTGATTTTCTGTTGGAATGATCTGAAAATCACTAAAATACTTGATTTTTCAGTTCAATTATTCCGTGAAGATTCGGAAAAATCAGGAAAATGCTGGGAGAAATTGAAAATTCATATCATTTTGTTTCTGAATATTCATGTCTTATTGAACGTTCAATTCAGGTGTGAAATTTTCGTCTGACTCCCACTGAAAACTCATGAGTTTCCTTGAATTCTACCTAAAACTTGAAATTTCATAACCATTTTTTCCCTAAATTGGATTTAATATGACTCTCTTAAGAATTACTACCATATTTTCCATGAAATTTCGAAAAATTTCTAACAGTGTACTGTGGAATTTTAAATTTGATCATTCTCCCGTATTCTGGCGAATTATCAAAATAAAACTGACGTGAACGCACTCTAATTGATGGAAATCAGAATTGCGGAGATTATCAACGACATTTAGTGATAAATTCTTAAAAATGAGAGATGGATCCCTGAAAATCAATGACATTACCCTAAAAATAAGTGACGATGTCACTGAAAACTAGAGATAATATCACTAAAAACCAAAACATTTTTGCTGAAATTCCGGGTAAATTCCACAGATTCAGGACAAACTACCCTCACGTTCAGAAGATTCATTATTCATCTCTCCTTTTTTCTCCGATATAGAGTCAAAAAGACTCAGAAATGCATTCCGCTCCACAATTCATTGTTTCGTAATTTGTCTCCAACTCTTCCTCCGTGTATCAATCAAGGAAGAATGAATTCGAACTATATTCGCGAAATTATTTCAACGTCACTAGCAGTGTAATTGAAATTCCAATCAATGCGAGTAATTGCTTAACAGGACTATACCTAACGTACGTCGGTATATTCGGGGTGGGGGAATCCCTGAGCCATTTGGGTATTTACCGGCAACCCCCCCTGTGCACGCGTGGGCGTCAACCCAGCGCTATATTTTATGTTTAGTCCCCGTAGATGCCGTTTGCAGACGATCCGATCGTAGATTTCAAGTTCAAGGGGTGTGAGGATGGGAGAGCTATTGCCCGATGGCTCTTCCACACCACTATCTATCGACTATCTCCATGGTCGTTCATGTCTTTATTGGGGAAAAAAGGAGATTCGCGTGAATTATATCTGGGGTTTCTCCGGTCGGAGGTGAATGTCGATGTTGAACAGTGGCGGAATGAAAGACATGGAAAACGACGCATTTGAATTGAATAGAAATCGATTGGGAATTTTTCTGGCTATTTTAATAATATTTTAGCTGAGAATCAATGAACTTTTATGTTTAGGGGAGGTTGGGATAACATGGACACTTTTGGCACGAGTTCACTCTTGGGATTTATTACGTGAGGGGTATTATGAGGAACTAATATCGTGAAAAATGTCGTTCAAAAAGAATTATACATTGATTATAGGATTATTATTAATTGTTTTGTGTAAATATGTTTTTATGCAACTTTTTTCCTCCATGTGTGAGTGATAAAAAAATCCTCGTTATCATTATAATTTCTAGTCGCGTTTAGGAGGTTACTAGGTTTTCCAAGGAGTTGCTCGAGTCGAAAATATCGTTCTGATTTTCTCAAAGATCCTTCGAATACTGGCGGAATGAAAGACATGGAAAACGACGCATTTTGTTTATATTAAAATAATTATGGTTTATTTATATTATTAAGGTTTAATTAAAAAAATAATAAAATAATTAATAATCTAAATTTTCAAGTGCATATGAATTAAATAATTCTAAATTTCTTTAAAGTACTCTTCAATTAGCTAAATAATCGTCAATCTTCCAAAGTCAATTATTGATTGATGAATTAATTCGGAATTTGAATATTTAATTGATGATTACTTTAATAATTAAAAATTTTTTGATAATATTAACTGACAAATTGAAAATGTCAATTGACTAATTCAAAATTTGACTCAATTTAAAACTTATGATTGTACCGATGTCTGCTGAAGATTCGAGTTATTTTGTCATTGACTTGATGAAAAATCAATGGAAATTGTAAATTCCAGTTTAATTATTCCATTAAAATTAATAGAAATTCAAAAAAAATCGGGTGAATATATTTTTGACCTCTTAATCAATCGAAAATTCAATGTTATTTATTAATAAAAACTGATGTTGAAATTGGAAATTCTAGTAATTTGAGGAATTTTCGACTTTTTCCTTTAAAAAGTGGCAATTAACTGAAAAAAAATTGCAACTTCATGGACAATTTTTAGAAGAGCGATATTGCATTCAATTTTTGAATTTCAAAACATGAATATTTAATACCAGATCACTGAATTTTCCAGATTTCTATCAATTTTTCTGAAATAATTGAATTGAAATTGCCAGATTCCACCCATTTTTTAATTCAACATCGCGAATCTCCAATTACAAAATTGCTTAAAATTTCAGTGACACCGTAACTGAAGAAGGATGTCCAACTGTACCAGAAATTTCACTCGCAAAGAGGAAAATTGAATCTTTTGCTCCGAGAAAATTTTAATTAACTTCGTTCACTAGACTTCGCGACGTAGCGCGTTATTTCAAAAAGACACAAAAGTATGTCTCGACATTCCAAAAGCCACAAGAGTCCCAGCTATCTCCATCACCCTTGATTCCATTGCATTCAATGTCCCCAACCCTTGCACACGTATACATGAAACAATGCACGAGGTACTCTTTTCTTAACCTCCCCCATTCGCGTGCA
Source organism: Diachasma alloeum (assembly GCF_001412515.2). Lineage (NCBI taxonomy): Eukaryota > Metazoa > Arthropoda > Insecta > Hymenoptera > Braconidae > Diachasma > Diachasma alloeum. The sequence continues at coordinate 3,475,816 of NW_021680345.1, forward strand.
CCGTCCACCCGCCTAATGAGATAGTGATCGCATTGAGTTTTCTCCTCTCGCCTCCTAGTGTACCATTAATTAAATCTACCCTGGCACTGGGACCACCCGCAAGGGAACTATACACCAGTTATGATTATAATTTAAATTGAATTTCGCGATCTCCGGCTGTGAATCGTGGGCTCTTTCTTTGTGTGATGAGAAGAGAGTACTGTTGGAGTCAAAAAGTGGTGGCTGAGTACAGAACAGCCGCGCTACTGAGAGGTTGAGATGCAGTGGGGAAAGGCAAGAATCGCATTTCTGAAAGTTGTACCCGCACTTTCATTTCACCGGGGGGTGGAAAAGCTCAGGGACGCGATGGAAGGGGGAAGGAGAGGCCAACTTTTCCACTTGGCGAGATTTCGCATAATCCCCCTGGCCGCAGAACTCTGAGAGGGTCTTCCTTAAACCGGATAAGATCGGCTCCACCACGGAAATTGCGAGAAAGAACTCATCGCATCATGTATAATTCAATTAAGTGGTTGACTGAATTTTTAAGTGCCTAATGGTTATTCTCGTCGATTTATAAATCATTAGCCGTTCATAAAACGTTTCAGTGAGTACTTTAAGTTTGTTTTATTATGTTGAATCCACACAAAACGTGCAAATTCATGAATTCTTTTGAGAATTGACAACCATTGTCACACTGAAAGTTATTATAATTTGCACGAGTTCACTCTTGGGATTTATTACGTGAGAGGTATTATGAGGAACTAATATCGTGAAAAATGTCGTTTAAAAAGAATTGTACATTGATTATAGGATTATTATTAATTTTTTTGTGTAAACATGTTTTTATGCAACTTTTTTCCTCCGTGTGTGAGTGATAAAAAACCCTCGTTATCATTATAATTTCTAGTCGCGTTTAGGAGGTTATCAGGTTTTCCAAGGAGTTGCCCGAGTCAAAAATATCGTTCTGATTTTTTCAAAGACCCTTCCAATCCTATAATAAAATAATAATAATTCACTCAGGACGTTTCAGGTCAAAATATTCCACTCCCGTAATCATTTTAATCACCCAATTTGAATCCACTCTCATGTTCTTTGTGTATTCAATTGACGAGCCGTTTTAATTGATCCTTGACTCCTTCTGACGAACGAATTAATCATCAAAAGCGGAGTGACCCGGGCGATGGCCATTAAAACTGCCGGATATGCATTGATGGACGGTGGCTCACTGCCGCCGTCATTGATAGGAGGGTGAAAGTCATGTGGGGGCCTGCGGCGTCCCATGGGACGCCCAGCAACCCCTCAAGCTGGCCAGGGAGATGACCAGCCACTCTCGAGGGAATCGCCTAGTGCTTCTCAAATACACCCATCCAACCCTGGTGCGCCCTCAGTCGATGGTGACCCCCGCTTGCCTTCATCGACACTCATCGAAATTCAGTCATACACTCGACACGTGCCCGTACACTACAAACGTGATGCTCAGGTTCCGCAGAATCGTCGATCTTCCGAGATTCAGCGGGGCTCAATTTAATTTCCGTGGGTTAATCAGCTTTTATAATTTGGTGCACAGCAAATTTTTTTTTCTTTAGAGCATTCAAACCATTTGGTTTATTCTGCTAAAAAATGCATTTTTGAATTTTTTACAAATATTTTCGACAGAAATATTTTTCAGAGGTATTGAGTGTCATCCATATTTTGTAGAAATTAGCCTGACATTTCCACCGGCGAAGTTTCGTTGGCGATGACGGTGATGGAATGATCATTTTATTTCAGAATTATAGTACTCTAGAGATAATAAAAAATGCCTGGACTAAGTGATATACTATTGATAATTCGAGACTAACTTTTCTTGATGGAAAATTTCGGAGACGAGATGGATTATTTAAATTTAAGAATAGATGATCTTTTGCGATTGAGTAATTTAGATATTCAGATGAAGACTTGATAGTTACAAGAAATGTTATTCAGAGATATTGAGTGCTATCCAGATTCTTTGGATATTACTCTGACATTTCCACCAGCGAATTTTCGTTGACGATGACGGTGATGGAATGATAATTTTATTTCAGAATTATAGTATTTTAGAGACGATAAAAATTGTCTTGAATAAGTAATATATTATTGATAATTCGAGAATAACGTTCTTGTTGGAAAATTTAACGGAACAGATTATTTAAAATTAAGAATGGATGATTTTTTTTGCTTGAGGAGTTTTCCAGATTCACATGAAGACTTATTATTTAACGGCATTATTACATAGAGATATTTACTGCAAATTCTGTCCAAATCACTTTAAATTTTCCATCAGTAAATTACTATTTCGACTGATATTCCTGAAGCGATGACCCAATTGCGGAGTTGAACTTTGATAGATAACCGGAGAAAAATAATCTCGAATTATTAAATGTGTCCTTAATAATTCCTCCCGTCTGAAAACTCGATAAATTGAATAAAATGTTCGATTCAATTGGAAAAACACGAGCCAATGCAGAAAAAGAGCTGTTCAACTATTTAACGAAGATATTATCGGCAGATATTACCAGATATCTATATACATTTCGTGTCACTCACTCTGACATTTGTATTGATAATCCTCAATCTGAAGTGATGGCCACAAAGTGATAATTTCACTTTTTCATGAAATTTTAGAGACACGAGATTATTTCCACTCACAAAAAAATTGTCGAATAAAAAAATGCTCCTCAGCAAAAGCTCTACAACAGGAAAACTTCGCCCTGATTTGGACGAAAAAAGATGACCTCATGCAAACGAAATACCTTCATTTTGACACGCGAAATCTGTGTGAATTACTGAAACATTTCTATTGATAAATCTCTCTCCCTAATAGAGATTTATCAATAGAAATGTCTACAATGTCGTGATCTCATAAATCAGAATTGAATTCTGATGGACACGAAGAAGAATTATGTCGAGCCGAGAATAATGTTCTTTATTTTGAGAACAATCCCCTGGTGGAAAGCTCTGATGACAGAACAATTTAATTATAATTTTTTTAAAGAGACGGCCTATTCGTCAGTTTCCGACAAATTCTTGACTTGATCCAAGTAATTATTGTAATATCTCGGAAACTCCATTCTCATATCCCATCGAAGAAGATAGATAATTCTCGTTAAAATTTCATTTATTTTTTGCGCAGATTCTATCAGATATTTGATAGCTTTCGATTTTTCTGTTTGAATTTTTTTTGGAGATTTTTTCTATTAAAATTATTGGGCACGGATTTTCCAAGTTTTTTCCGATATATTTTGTTTTGTTTTGCATTACAGAATCCGAGTGAAAAAAACTGGGAAAATTCATGCCCAAGTATTTTTATAGAAAAATCGAAATCTATTGACATTTTCTTATGAAATATCTCTTAGAATCAGCCCAAAAAACAAATACAATTTGAACGAGAATTCCCTAGAATTTTAGTAGAATCCCGATAGAATTTCTAGAGAATTCCAATAGAATTTTCTGGCGAATTCGCTAAGTTTTTCACAGTCATGCAATTCGTTTTAATCAATGTCTTCAGTTATATTTTTAAATTACTGCCTAATGATATATAAATTGAGTTTTTAGTGCATAAGTGCATAAAAAATAATCATGAGAACAATAAATGCTTGAACATTAACGACAAAATCGTACTTAAGTACAAGAATCTTTTAAAGCTGAGATGCCTAGAAGAATCAAGTGATTGAAGAACAACTACTCGTCTCAAGTAAATATGTTTCATATATTAGAAATTTTTTTCTCTCTATATAATTCCACCTTCTTCTCATCCATGAAGAAGGGTTCCTAAAAAATCCACAAAATAAATTCATCCAAGAATTTTCATCTCAAGAGATATATTGGGGTGGCTTTGAGGTTTCAAGGTCCTCCCCCCGATTTTTATTCCCATCAAAAGACCTTTGCGGTTATTTTATTACATTTTTCGCTCGAGTTTGATGACACAGAATTTTTTATTTCGCGAAAGGACTTGATTGATATACGTCGTATGTACGTTATATGATGTGAAAAAACTCCGACGATGCGAGTAGACTCTGGTGATCCGCCCAAAATTCAACACCCTATTTACGCTCGGGCTGGTCGACTCGCAGAGCAGCTGTCCAGATGATAAAGGGAACGATACCCGACGTTGCCGAATTTTATCGAACAGCTGGACCACGTGCCCCGGAGGATATCTCAATTTTTTTTTTTCATATATTTGCCCTCTGGATGGAGCTGGGCAATTCTCGGGTATCTTATCACTGGGCGGAGAAACGAAAATCTGGAATTTAAACACACTCTGCACGCTTTTTTGTTTATCAGAGTGGGGCTTATTCGGCTGCAGCTGTCCGGACTACGTGAGAGGAGGAGAGGGTTGGAGGCAGGTGGTGGCAGGTAAGTAAATAGAAAAGATACGACAGGTTGGCTCGACTCTAGTTCCCTCTGTAACAATGAAAATTGCGCATTTGAAATTCATGTCGTGTGTGAATATGAGCTTTTCGGCCCAAATAAAAGTCTCGTTTCCGGAATCGTTGATGGACGCGGAGAATGAACAACTGCATGAAATTTTATTCATGTGGGAAATTTGAACGGTTTTCGAAATTCAGAGGTTTTGGCGCTAATGTGTCCGTCATTCGCATTACGTACCACTTGTGAATTGCTCTGCACTGAAAAAAATAGTACAGCAGTTTAAGGTTTTAAAGGTGTCGACGCATGGTTTTCAAAAGTCTTAATTTGAGACTTGGAGATCGCAATTTAAGCCTTCTGAACGTCTCAAATTGAAACTTCTTAAAATCTTAATTTAAGATATTCAAATTCTCAACTTGAAACTTTTGAAGACGCCAATTTTCCAACTTCCACAGAGTCAAGTTGAGATTTCAGTAACTGAACTTGCAATTTTTCTTCTGAAAGTCTCAACTTTAAACATTTGAAAATCTCAATTCGAAACTTTTAAATGTATCAATTTGAGACCATCAGTCTCTGATGAAGCGCCTTTATTTTCTGTATTCGGTAAAAATTTCGCAGGGAAACATTCGCAACATTCGCAACATTCGCAGGGAAAAATATATGCATAAAAAAGAATATAATTTTTTACAATTAATTTTAGAATGAAATAACGGAGAGAAAAGTTCAATAAAAATTATCTGGAAAATTGCGGCAAAATCGAGCGAAATTGTAATCCAATAAAAAATACATTTTGCCGAGGATATCCTACGATCCGTTCCTTAAAAAAAATCTATGTATGCAAAAATTACTGTTCTCCGTGCAGTGAAGTTTCCTGCGCCGATCGGGTATTTTTTCTGACTCCGATGTGAAGTTTTTGTACACCACAGATGCCAATTATATGCACCAGAAAAATTTTTCATTCTAATAAATCGAATCTGCGAATACAACTGCCTATGCAGTTCCCCGGGAATCTGTCACAAGCGGAAATAAAATAACTTTGCAACTCTCGAATCATTGGACTGAGTTAGTCGATAATCCGATAATCCAATCACAGAGCAGAATTCCAAGCATATTTTGCTTTTATCACATGCAAATATTCCACCGGTTGGTAAATTTTTGCTGACCCATGTGCGTTATTACGAAAATTGGAAAGAGTGTGTGCAGAAATTTATCGATATGCAGAAATAAAATGAAAAGGAATGAAAAAATAATGAAAAAAAATGCTTGAGTCGAGGGCCTGTCCGAGGCAATATCGAGATGAGTTATTGTTCAGCAGGCACAATACTCTCAAACATAAAATGAAACCAGGGGGATTTATAGAAAAGAAGTAGATATTCGTGTTGTGAATACAGCCTGGGAAGCACCCTGCTGACCACATTGGAAAATATTTGAATGGAAAACAAATCAGAAATGGAGAATTACATTACTCGACGAGAATGTAATGAAATATACCAGAATAGAGTCTAAAAATTCGAAGAGAAAAATATATCTAATTGGACATTTCAATTTATTTGTTGAATAAAATTATCAGAAATTGGCGCGTTCTTATACCTGAATTATTTATTCTATTTTGGTAGTTATTGAAACAGAGAACAGAGAGACATATAAGATTCGTTTTTTACTTCATTAGAAATAATAGATGGGGATGATATGTCTTTATTTTATTAACGAATGGAAATAGAATGAATTATCGTACCCAATTTTTATGGAAAGAGAATATTATTTCAGAATATCTCTCAATGCTGGCATATTTCTTCTCATATGACGTGAAACATTTTTATTTCGAAATGAAGAACTTTTTTTCTGCTCTTTGAATCATATTTTATAAAAAAATAACATTTCATTATACTTTTACTGAAATTGCAAGACATTTTGTCATTGAAATTCCAAAGTTTTTTAGAAAACTCATTAGAAACTGTAAATTCTAGTTCAATTATTCAATGTAAATTACTACAAATCAGAAAATTCAGGTAAATATATTTTTAAATTTTCAATTAATTAAAAATTGGCAGTAATTTAGTACAGAATATTCATAACTGATTAGATTAAAATTTCAAAGATGGAGAATCCTCGTCTTTCTGCTGCGCAAAATTTTTAAAATTCATTAAAAATTGGTTAAATTCTACCTGAATTATTTACTAGATAATAAATAATAAATAATAGAGCACAAAATGTCTGTATTTGATTAAAAAAGGGAAATATAATAAATTATTTTATGCAATTTTTTAGAAAGATCATAATATTGCAGAATATCGCTTAATGGAGGGACATTTCCTCTCAAATGATATGATAATATTTTATCTGAAAACGACCTTTTTTTCTCTGTTCATTTACTCATATTCTGCCACCTAAAATCACCATTTCAGCAGGCAAAATAGTGATTCCCCCGACGTTGCCAGCACATAGCACGTAAACGTATCTTTTACCACAGTCCCATGGCGACATTTAAAATCCACATCGTCGTAACTCTTGGAACGAGTGAGACTCCGACTCCCCCTCTTTGGACCTGAGCTTATTGGTGAATGAGATTTACAACCGCCGTATATGCTCTCGCTTCCCTTACACTCTGCGGGACTCGAGGTTACGAGGACCAGAGCTGTCCTGTATTATTCGAATGGCATCGACTAGCATCTAAAATACAATAATATAAACAGCGAATAATACTTGAGCATGAGAAATTCCCCGAAATTGTATCAACCCGTGAGCTTCAACTTCAAATATTGAAGATGCACTCCGACATTTCCATTGATGTTTCATGTTGCGATTAAAATTCTCATCACTTGTAACGGAGTCTTTTAATTAATCCGGCGAAGCCAAATACAGGAGTAGATGCGGAAATATTGGATGGTGTACCAGTATGGGAGAGCGATGTTAAACTCAAATATTTACCTGAATTTATAACTTCAACATTACGAAAATACGAACTTGAATAATTTCCCGAGATGTATTTCATGTATATTTATTTGCATGTCAGTTTTTTACTCCTCCAGTTTTTTCTCACTGAAGATATCTTTACGATTTCATCTGCAATTGATAGGACGATGCCACGCTGTTAGAAATTTTTTAATTTTTTGGCTGAAATTTGGGTGTAAATTTTGGAAATCTTATCACATGGCAGTTCCACTGGAATCGCTATGTGATAAAAATTTTAAAAATTCCGAATATTATGCAAAAAGTCAGGGGGAATCGAATTTTGTTTTCAACTATTCCAGAAAAAATGATGAAAATCATAAAAATTTGTGAATATCGAAGATGTGGAGCCGGGAATTCCTCGAATTACTTAAATTTTCAAATACAATAAGTATGTTTAGCACCAATTAATTGGAAATTCCACAGAATTTTCAATTAATTCAAACTTCAACAATATACTTCAGCGAATTTTCTTAATTCCTATTAATTTTCCATGGACTAATTAAACTGAAATTTAATTTTCATCGATCAAAAAAACAGAATTCTTTAAAATCAGCGACACTATTATATGACGACAATTTCCCAGAAGTGTACCGGAAATTGCAGTCAAATCGAATTCAATGAGACTCTCTTAAAAAATACCATTAACCATTCTCAAAAATTCCAATTTCTTTTCAAACTTCATAAATACCGCATAAAATCCCGCCGAAATGAAGTCGCCACCGCACAATGGTGCAGAAAACCTTGAAAACCCACCGAAACTCTGAAAATAGACGAAATTTACAATTCAATCGAGTGTTGCGTGTCTTTATTCAGGTCAAATGCATGGCAATCAATTTGAAGTTTGAATGCGAAAGGGAAGGAGCTTTTGTTGCGCTTCATTTATTACCCAGAGAAGAAACGAATGAATGCACATTTTTCGTGTGTAACGGGGCAGGCGTACAGGACGAGAAAGAATAGTCTCGGATAAAGAAGGAAAGAGAGATGAAAACCAACTGGGATGAGCCCTCTACTCCTCTCGGGTTTTCCTTGCTTCGAAAGTGCAGCAATGCGTGGACAATGAATTTCCCCCCTCCGCCCCCTGCTCCAGTTGTGTAGCGTGTGTACAGCTGTATCCGTGTGAGTGGCTGCATGGATTATATGAAATTCTTTTTCATGCCAGAGAAACGGAGAGCAGTCACGATACACCGGGGTACGTGTCTCAGCGAAAAGAAAAATTTGCCTCCGTGGAATCTGTGTACCGTTGTACATTTATTTATTGTATATTGTAGGGCCCACATGTGTACAACTGTGATTTTTCTCCATTCTCTCTTCGCCATGTATTTTTGACGCATTTGAAGGATGGAAGAAATGGGCGAGGAGGGATGAGTAAAAAATCGAGAATGATTCTGGTGAGGACCCCTCGATTTCACGGTGTTTACCTCCAGCCATACTATTAGCCGCATGAATGAACCTCAAAAAGTACTCGACAAAAGGCTTTTGCAATTTTTTTTCGCATTCTCTGTCAATTTCACTCTCGTTTTACAGAGGGAGGTTGTAGCGACTAGGCGATGCGCTGAGGTAATAATTAAGATCACTCAGGGCAATTACGAGTGATATAATTTTTTTATACACTTTTAGAAATTTCTTAAAATTTCTGTCACAATGTTATCTGAATTTTCAATGTTGTGAGTTTGAATCCAATTTCAAACGAAATCGTTCACTAAATTTCTCATTCATCTTGAAAATTTAAGAAAATTGGGTTTTTCGTGTTAAAGAATCATTGACTTTTCAGTGAAATCTTGAATTTCCAAACTCATCGTGAAAATTGAACATCACATACTATTCAATTTTCAATAGATTGAAAATTCAGAGAATTTATTGCCTGAATTTTCAAAATTTTCAAGGTTTTTCAGTGCCGTATGGACCTGAAATTCGAGAATTAATTGAATATTCAAGAAATTCACTTCTTCGTCAATGAAGAATTCTACAGAAAATAAATTTCAAGCTTTTTCACTTGAAATTTCAAGAGTAATTTTTTAAGAATGGAGTAGAAATGTGTCGTTAATGTATGTTAAAATTTCATTTCTTTAATAGAAAATATGAGATTACAATTGGATTGATACCCTTAGTTGGTTTGAAAATTTTTCGCTGAAGTTTCCGGTACTTCTCGAGAATTTTAATCACATTGTTAATTCTAATGGAATTTCAACGAATTCCGCCTTTGAAAATTCAAAATTTCAGGGAAAAATTAGTGGAAACTAAATTTTAGTAAAATCTTAGGTTTCATAATGGCATTCCTCCTAAAAAACATTCAATGTCATCCTCCTGAGAATTAGAAGTCAACTGTCCATGAAATTTTATGTTTTTTTACAGTGTAGTGTTTACAGTGTGTAAAAGGGGAATGGAAATAGAGAAAATCGAGTTGCGTATGCTTTTTTTAAGTTTATTCATTATTCATTTTTCGCAGAAATTCTTTGTAAACTTCTTGGAAATTTTCATCAAGTAAGAGTTCCACTAAAGTTTCAAAGCATTTCATCATTCCCATTGTTTTATTAAAACAATCGCTGGGAACTGCCTATTTCAGTTCAATTATTCAACACCAATTATTGCGGAAAATTCAGGTAAATATGTTTTCAAATTTTTAAGTAATTGAAAATTTAATGTAATTTGGTTTTGAATATTCATGTTGTTGTCGCAAATTAAAATAAATTGAGAAATTTTTATTATTCTGCTGCTAGAAAATTAGGAATTTCATTGAATTTTCAGTGAATTTTGAAATTTTACAATTTTTTCACCTTTAAATCGAATCCAAAGTCGGTCTTCTGAAAATTACAGGTAAACACATAAACACACGAATGCATATTGTCTGTGTTGTATTACCATAATTAATTGTGAACAAACAACGACAAAATATGAGCACTAATGAATATTGCTACTGAATATATTTAGTATACGAGCTCCATATCATCCGATTTTACCACGTTCTTTTCTAATTAATCCAGTACCGGGTAAGCCCTTTTTAATTTTCCGCATTCACCTCCATTTCACTCCCGTTGATAAAAAAAGGAAGGAAAAAACATTGGCGAATAATTGCCATAATCTGATGATTTTAACTCCCGTGAATTTGTATAATATCTGGGAACGGAAATAAAAGGAATTTGAGAAAACGGGGGATTTATCTCGTGGAGGAAGTAACGAGACCGAGGGAAAACTTGGTTAGAAATACGGCATGCAAATTTGATCGTCAACTTGTAACTCGCAATTCAACTTGGGCCAATTAAAATATGAGATAAAAATAATTAGACAATTGTTGGAGTTTATTCGAAACGTTCATGTTTTTCCAAGTTCTTGAGATTTTAAGGATGAGGTAGAATAAAGCTGATGAAAAAATAGTTGAGAAGAAAGGTATTCCATTTTTTATGTTAATCAAAGTTTTAATCGACCTGGACAGGAGGAAACTTGGAAAGTTCCGTGGGTGCGCGTTGTTTTTAATGTAGATTACCCATAATTTTTACATAAAAAACGAGTCGATAAAAAATTTATGGCGGTTAACAGCCTTTCAACTTGATAAATATTGGTTATTAGGTAACTCTTGTGTTCATGAAATATTATTTTTGTGTTTATTGAGTATTTTTTCCTCATTCGAAATGTCTGCTTGTGTGTTGCATTGATATAATGCCAAAAAATTGTGATTTAATTGAACCTAAAGGAATTAAAAAAGGCTCTTATTATTGTTGCTTTGAGTATTGGCAATTAAAATTTATTATGTGAATCTTCTTGTACATGTTTCTATTACAATGTTAGAAATTTCTTGAAATTTCAGGCACAGCTTCATCGGAATTTTCGATGGTGTGGGGTTGAACTCAATTTCAAATGAAAGTGGTTACTAAATTTCTCATTCATTGAAAATTCAAGAAAATTGGATTTTTCATGTTAAACAATCATTCATTTTTCAATGACAGCTTGAATTGCCGAACTCATCGTGAAAAATGAGCATCACATACAATTTAATTTTCAATATAGACTGAGAATTTCATGTAACTTTCTCGTTGTTCAAAATTTCAAGCTTTTTTACTTAAAATTTTAAGACTAATTTTCTATTTTCTATTTTCTAACAGTGTACGGAAGTCAGAAATTGTTCCTTGTATTTCTGTTTTTATACTTTCTTTGGGCTACGAGTATTTTTTGGTGGTCTGATAATTCTTTCATCCATTTGTCATCACCACACCGCCACCAACATCGGTACACTATTTAAATGACTGCACATATTACGTAACACGATATCATGCAGTTGACTTCGAATGATTCCATGTTTGAAGGTTTTAAGTTTTATCAAGTTTCACGTTTTATTAAAGATTTTGATAACCAATTTTGTACAACATAATATACAGTGAATAAATTTCAATCAATCAACCCAACGTCACAATTTTTCATCTTCTATGTCGTCCGCATATTCAAAGCGAAAAATATCCCCGTCTTTGTCTCGCAGCAAGACCAATAGATTCTGACGACTAGAATAAAATTATCCATAATCCTGATGTACACTTTTTCCACCCATTGTTTCCCATTGTTGATGTTCTTCTTTTGTCTCTCCATCCTATCTCCCTGGTCTGGGCCACGGGTGCGTGTGTAGGGCGTGCGACCGGATGTCTTCGTTACGGCTCGCCAATCTAGACCGTTTCGTACATAACGACACGGAGAAACCACGGGACAATACGCGTTCATACGTGCACCATGGTTTTTTTACCTTCATCGTCGCTCCAGTGAAAAAGCCACGCGAGTCAGAAGCTCCCTCGCTTACATGTATGATCGTTCCTCTTCATGGCTGCACTAATGGCTCACCAGTCACAACTGTGTGTGTCCTCACCCCCGTCTACCCCCTTCGTCTTGTCCCGTGCTTCTTTATCGTATCTGTTTCATCGCGAATTCGTTATATCCCGGGCTTAAATTACACTTCGAGATTAACCGGACGTTACTATCGAACACATCTTATGGGTGTGTTAATTCGTGATGTATGAGATATTGAATTCAGTATGTAAAATCGTAATTTTCAATGCTGATGGAAAGACTATTTCGATGATTATGGCAGTTGACGTTTTGCAGGGGAATGGGGGTGAAGTTTGTACCAAAATTTTCTCGGTTTTGACTTCAAGATTGAAAGAAGAGGACAGCATTCGGCTTCACGTGGCACCTTCACATGAGTTTGATTGAGATTATAGGGAACATTGTTGGAAAAAAATGAAATTTCATGGACAGTTGACTCGTAATTTTCGGGATAGTTATGCTGAATACGATTTAGGGGATAAAAATCATGAAATTTCAGGTTTCACTCAAAAAAGTTCCAGAATTTTAAGCAGCATAAAGAGGAGAACTTCTTAATTTGTTTGAATTTCCAATCTAATATGAATATTCAGTACCAACTTACACTGAATTGTCAGTGAAATCTAAAAATTCATTATTTTTCCCCCCCAAATCTCATTCATTGCCACTATCCTATTCACTTTCAGACGAAAATGGAACAGTTCTCTTTGATTTTTCCATGAAATTCCGAATTTTCAATGACGAAATTCCTTGAAATTTCAGTGGTAATTAAATTCGAACTTTTTTTCATTTTTTAATCTCATGTTTGGACCTTGAATGATCAATTTTTTATTTACAAACATTAAAAATACGAATATATAACTGCTTTCCTGAAACAAATTTAGTTCGCACCGGTGTTGGAACTTTTACTTAACAGGAGGATAATTTTCACATTCATAGATGTGTTTTTTTAACGAGAAAATTGTAATATTTTTGTAGTGTTTTTTCATTGAATTAAATTTCCCTCACCATTACCATTCGTATAGTAAAATTTGTCAGGATTTTTTAGGTAATTGTTATCCAACTTTTCTCTCCGTGTGAATATCCAAATCTCATCATCACAATCCTATCCCGCCTCAATCATCTTTCGCCACGTCCACACTCCCCGGCGCTCAGTCACACTCGAAACCCCGAAAAATCGATATTCCGGTACCTTCCGGATACACTTAGCAAACTATCTCCACCCCCGAATCGCTATTCAACAGTTTACCGGGAAGTACAAGCAAGTACATTCGTAAATCGACGGGCAACAATCGAAGACGATTGACTGTTCAATTTCGAGTGTCCCTCGAGCCCCTCGAATTTACATTGGCCGTCTAGACACATCCAATTACCCTCGAGGATATTCCCGGAGTTATTAATTCCCTGGCAACTATCGATCCTACAAATTCAAGATCATCGGCTCCGGATGAGCGTAATTCGTCTCAGTCAACTGCTCCACCAAGTTATTGCATCCAGTTCCACATCTTTGATGTTAAAGTGGATATTGTGATAACTCCGAAAGCACTGGTTGCCGAGGCTCTTAGTAACCCCTCCGCGCGGATCCACATCTACAATAGAACTATTAAACCGCACATTCCCCAAGTATTCCAGATAAACGTTTTATTACAGATGATATTGACAGGGGCCAATATTTTTCAACCCGATAGTAGTTTCGATAAATTTTTCTAGAATAATTTTATTTGTCCAGAATAATTGAACTGAAATTGAAAAATCCATAAATTTTTTCATCAACTTGCGAATTTTTAATCATAAAATTTCTTGAAATTTCAGTGAAACTATCGATTGACAAAATTTTTCAAGGAGGGTAAATTCTAATCAACAATGTCTATGAGTGGGAACTCTTAAAAAATTGCTATTCCATTGAATACTCCAGAATTCAACTTATTTCTCAGTAACAAAATACACGAAAACTTCGTGTGAATAACTGATTGTTGAAAATTTCAGGATTTTTTTCTTGTAATTTCAGAATTCAATTGATTTCCCAGTAACAAAATACATGACAATTTCGTGTGAATGAGTAATTTTTAAAAATTTCAAGAATTTTTTCTTGAAATTTCAGGAGTCATTTTCTAACAGTGTGAAAAACAGTTAGAACAGTATTTCCTCCAGAATATTCCCGGACTTATTAATTCCCTGGTCACTAATTCTACAAATTCAAGCTCATCGACTCCGGATGAGCGTAATTCGTCTCAGTCAACTGCTCCACCAACTTATTGCATCCAGTTCCACATCTTTGATGTTAAAGTGGATATTGTGATAACTCCGAAAGCACTGGTTGCCGAGGATCTTGGTAACTCCTCCGCGCGGATCCACATCTACAATAGAGCTATTAAACCGCTCAGGGATAATGTGCAATGGGCATAGACATTCCCCAAGTATCCCAGATTAACGTTATAATAACAGATGATATCGTAGACCATTGGGATATCATCGAAGCATAAACTTTGGATGGCTGCTACTTGACAAAGTTGTTGGGTGAGCCGTAAGTGGGATGGAGATGGAGGAACGCTGCGGAAATAAGGGGAGCCTGTTGGTAAGGTGTCGCATGGGAATTTAAATGTAGTACAGAATGGTAAATGGAGTATTTCAATGAGAAATTAAGGGGCAACTTGAGAAAACCCCATAAATTTTGATGGCCCTTCACTTGCTTATTAAGCCTGAGGGCCTCGAGTGTTTGGAACTATTCTGCGACGTATGTATAATGCAACATTGCGTCTATCCATGCGGGAAGAATTCTTCGCAATTTCAATGTGCACTTGACTCATTTCTCGGAGGATACATTGAATTCAGGGAAGTGCTCATTTAGGAATCGAAGGGGGGAGGAGACTATCTCCCGGAGATTCACGTGAGTAGTGCGGGTTTCGTCGTAGAACAGAATATTGAATTCATTATCTTGAAAGTATTCACGAAACATTCCAAATTGTTAATTTTCAACAAATATCATGGATTTGTTGTTATAAAACTACCAAATCTCAACACAAAATGTTACATTTGAGTATTTACCGCCTCCAGCGCAAGAGAAAAATTGTAGTGTATCCTTCTGTTCATGGAAACTACAGCTAAAAACAGAAAACTTGAAGGTGCTTCTGCAATGAGAGCCTTATACACGGGTCCTACTACCTGAAGGCTGTCGTAGCCATACGAAAAAGGAAAAGGACACTTCACGTTGAGCAAATTTATTTCAAACATTTATTCCGCGTCATTGTATTCCAAACTATTATGGTTAGTAACTCAATTTATCGCGCTAGTTTTCATTAGAAATCCAAATTTGCCATTGGGTTCATTTTGAAATGGCATTTGCATTTGTTCCTAAAAAAATTTACAAATGAAACGAAGTAGAATGTAAAATGATGAATGGATCAGCAAATTGAATGAAAACGTAAATATTTGGAAATGTAAATATTTGATATGAATGAATTCCATGAAATTATAAAGTTTTAATGATAAAATTCCTTGAAACTTCAATGGAAATACTTGTTGGAAATTTCCAAGACTCTTATCGGAAATTTCAGGGGAAAATTTTTAACGGTACGTGACGCGTCCTGAAATGGTGAGGAGAATATATATGATTTCAGGCGTGTATCGGAGGAGTAGGTCTCCACTTCCTGACGATGATTGAATTGCAAGAGTGCGGGACGTTGCAAGAGTGCACATATTTCAGAGGGAATGGAACCATCTACTTTAGTTGCGCGCAACTGTGGGAATATGAGAGAATATGAAGACAGATTGTTTCTATTTCGGTCAATCTGTTCGCAAACAAGATGGGAGTTTCAACATCGCGATGTTACACAATGCAATTCTAGCAAAACATTTAAGATGCATTTTCGGTGCACTTTTAGGAAGAAACCAACACATTCTTCATTTTTTTTAGCAAATTCAAGATTTTACACATTCAAGAAGTCAAGAATCCAAAAATTCAAGAATGTTCGTGTTTCCGTTGCTCAAAAATTTTGAATGTCATTGAAATTTCAGTGAAATCTGAAATTTTATTATGTTTTCCCCTAAATGCAATTGTAAATACAAAAAATTTGGCTGAATTTTCCGGAAAAAGACCTTGAATTCGATTTATGAGTACAAAGTCAAGGGAATGTCAACTTTCTCTGAAAATTTAAGTAAAGTTCCAGTTTTTTAGGGGCAGGAAGACAGAAATTCCGCAATTCGCATGAATTTGCAAGTGAAAATTAATATTCACTGCCAAATTCCCTGAAAAATGAGAGGAATTTGAAATTTAGGCAGAAATTTCTCTCAATTTCCCGAATTTTTCATTAATTTTCCCGCAATAATCAAACTGAAATTTCCAGTACCCACGGGTTTTTCCCGGAAATTCAGTGTACAATTTTTGACCGTGTAGTGGAGGGAAAGAGAATTGTTTTTTCTTTTTTTTTAATCAAATATGATTGACACCCTGAACAAATTTTCAAAATAACATCGCTATTATCGGATTTAAAACGAAGAACGAACTCATTCATAATTACACTCTCGATCCAAATAATACGATGGAATAATATCCCCATCAGGCTCACCCATTTCGAAAATACCCCAGACAATGAATGTTTGAGATTCCTCGCCCGATGGATCTGTAAATACCGCCCGGTGAATATGCAACGCGACTTGACCGGCATGAAAAATCAAACAGTATTTCTAATGATTCAGGGGATAGACTTCGTGTAGGACAATGGTCGATCTCTTCGTTGAGTGAAGCGACATGATAATGGACCCCCAATGTTATACTCTGCAATCCGATCTCCTCCTAGTTCAGCACCTTCGCGTGCCTCCAGGCACCTCTTCGGTATTACGATTGACAGGAATTGATCGTCTGGGACTGCAGCCAAGACATACTCTTCGCCCCCCGGATGAATTCACTTTATTTCAGGAG
This sequence comes from Diachasma alloeum, assembly GCF_001412515.2. Classification (NCBI taxonomy): domain Eukaryota; kingdom Metazoa; phylum Arthropoda; class Insecta; order Hymenoptera; family Braconidae; genus Diachasma; species Diachasma alloeum. Next base: position 3,492,854 of record NW_021680345.1, read on the forward strand.
TTTGGCAGGACTCGGTAAACTTTTGACAACAATAGAGATATTGCGGCTGTCCTATTTGTCTCGGGGCGAGTATTTTTACGCAGTTGATGCCGGAAAAAATTACACAATTTTTCACGAGAAAATTGATTACACCCGTCCCGATAATTTTCCCACGGCAATGAATTCATTCGGAATACACTTGGATTTTTTTTTGTAAATTAAGCAATAGTTTCACTTCAATTTTCAATGTGATGGATTTGAATTCAGTAGCGAAGTGGTAAAACGGTTTAAGTCGATTTATCTCTCAGTCGAGTTTTTCAGGAATATTTCTGAATCTAAGGGAAATTGCGAAATTTTTGTTGTAACCTTTTTTGTAGAGGCGATTGAGCGCTACAACAAATGTAATTATGAAAATTTCGCTATCTCCCTTAGATTCGAAAATATTCCTCAAAAACACAACTGGGAGATAAGTCGACTTAAACCGTTTTACCAATTCGCTACTGAATTCAATTTAAGATCAAATCGTTCGTGGAATTTTGCATTCAGTTTGGAAATTCAAAATAATTGGATTTTCCATGGTAGATTATGACTGATATTTCAATGGCATCCGAAATTTTTTAATTCATTGCGGAAATTAAACATCACCTCTAAGTGAATTTTCAGTGCATTGAAAATTCAGGTAAATTGTTTCCGAAATTTTCAAATTATTTAATACTTTTCATTACCATGTGGACCTGAAAATTGCAATTTTATTGAATACTCTAGAATTCAACTGATTTTTCAATAACAAAATCCATGAAAATTTCGGGTGAATGCGTGATTGTTAAAAATTTCAGGATTTTTTCCTTGAAGTTTCAGGAGTAGTTTAATAAGTCTGCTGCTTCCTCTGTTTATACTCACGTTACAGGCGCGCGGACGCCCTGTGAGACTAGCATTTTAGAAAACAGAAGAAAGTATTTTTCAGTCATTCAAATCTCAAAGATAATTCATTCGCAAGATAGATCTCTGAAAATTTGAGCTTTATCATGAATGTTGAGCAAAGTAGTGGTTCTGGGCGATCAAATCTTACAGTAATTTTTAATTCGTATAGTACTTGATCCTCAACACAACACAAAAAAAATCAGAGGGCTGAGTCGGCATGGAATGTCTCGTAAACATTTATGCAAGTAAATTTAAAATTACTGTAAAATTCTAATTCATCACATCTTTCGGAGCCGAGTGACTGCGTTCCGCAGGATTCCGTAAAATTCGACAACAACAGATATATTGTGCCCGTCTTATTTGCCTCGGGGTGAGTATTCCTACAAAATTAATGCCGAGAAAAATTACCCAATTTTTCGCGAGACAATTGATAACAACTTTCCAGATAATTCACCTCTCCCCACGGTAATGTATTCATTCGGAATATGAAGATGGATTTCCCATTGAAAAACCTGAATTTTTAAAGATACGAGCCGGTCTTTCTCGCATAGACACTTGTGCAAGTCAATTTAAAGTTACTGGGAAATTTTAATTTATCACGTCTTGGAGAGACGAGTGACTATGAATCCTCAATGACAGACAACTCGATCACAGAGTAGGGCTCACTGTAGCATAAAAAGGGATGGACGCCAGACTCCTAGGAGTTGAGAGTTCAAGCTCTCTCCCCCCCCCCCCTTGCCACCCTCTGCATTTTGTTCCTGGCGTTACTTGATCGGTTATGCAGGCATCGTCCAAACTTTTCCAATCGGGTGGGAACTCTATTCCGGTAATTAAAGCTGCATGAATACTCGATGGGCTCATCCAATGGCGAGTTACTCCCAGCAGTTTTCCATGTTCCGCGCTCATTGTTTGCTATTCCAATCTATCGATTTTAGGGTGCAGATGACTGTTTCAATGCTAATTGTGGGTACTTGCACGAAGAGAAATATTCAATAAAAATTACATATCTTTTCCGTAATTCCGGAGCGAAATGCGGCTGCAGGAAATTTTATGGAACTGTCACGGAATTTTTCCAGTGTTCCGTAATTTTTATCTGAATCTCCTGTGAAAAATTACGATACCGTTACTTAAATTTTCCAAGTCGATTCCGTAAGCGGTGAGCGAATTGTGAGTTCCGTCATCCACGAAGAATCTCACATTGACTCCACCGTATGAATTTCTCTCTATAGCTCTCCGGATTTTGATTTCACTCGCTGCATCCCTCGGGCTTCACTGATGACTTGATGAAGGTCCACCGCATCTCCAGAGAAATCGAGACGAATTATTGGCGTAAACAATGCCATTTTCATCGGAATTTTGCTGACTCGAGATTCTTCCACGAAATGTGAAAAAACCCATCTCCAGAATATTAAATTGAATCACCGTGATTGTCACCGAGGACTACCAATGGATACCACTCCCCTTTCTTTCAGTTCTTCCAAGCGTAACAAATTGATCATTATTCCCGAAGCGTCGAGCACATTGAACGTGGAATGAAACTGAAGTGATAGTGAGACAAACTGTTGGAACACAACTACCGGTGGGGCTGAACGTTAGAGGTCCACCATTGAATACGGTGAGAGTTGAGGGAGCGAAGAAAAAGTGTCGTTTGAGAGTCGGAATCGTTTCTCAAGTTACCTTGCCCATGGCATGTCTCACCGGGTAATTTCAGCGTTTCCACGCAGTTGTCTGTCAGAGACCTCTCACGCGATTCACTCGGCAGCGAAACTTGTAATTACGTCTTGAATGCCATGATCCGGTTAATCCTTGAGGGTTTCGAGAGGTCAGGTGAGGATGGGTTGAAGTGGAGCTGAGGGACATGTGGATTATTAAATACAATTTCACTTTTTATTCACCCAAATGCACTGTTAAAAATTTTCGTCTGATGTTTTCGCCCCAAATTCCGGATATTTTTGTCGTGTTCAAGTTACACTGAAAATTCAATCAAGTTGTGAATTTTTATGGAATGGTTGGACTGGAATTTAGTTTTTATGGATTTTTTCGTCAAAGTTTGAATTTTCAAAGGTGAAATTCCTTGAAATTTAAGAGGAAATATGAGGTTATAAAAATTTCTAAGAAGTGCGCCTGGAATTTCAGTCAGCAATTTTTAATAGTGTACACTCTTAAAAAAAAACTTGTAATTTTGTGGACAGTTGACTAGTAATATTCATGAGGGTAACATTTAATTCAATTTAAGGGCAAAAAAAGGTGAAATTTCAGATTTCATCGAAAATTTAACAAATTACATTTTTTTTAGCAGAAGAACGCTGAGAATTCCTCAACTTACTCCAATTTTCAATAAAAACCTGAATATTCAGTACCAAATTACGCTGAATTTTCCATTAAAAAAAAATTCAAGAAAACACTTACCCGTAATTTTCCAATTTCCATGAATTTTCATGGGATAATTGACCCGAAATGTATAGTTCTCATTGATTTTTCAATGACGGAACTCATTGACATCCGAGTGGAACTATGTGATAAAGATTCCCAAGAAGTGCGTCGGAAATTCCATCCAAAATTTTTAACGATGCAGATTAACCCACAAAAGCCCATTTAATTCGCTTCGAGCTTTTCCCCCCGCATGAACGCATTCAATCCCCACCCCACGATGTTCAAACTTCACGCACGTACGCAGATCAAGCAACACCGTTTACCCGTACAGTTGCACCAGGCGATTATATATTTACATCTCTCCTCCGGTTCTGCATCGCGTATCCAAAGCCATAGCGAAATGCACTTGGTGGTTTTGTTCCACCGCAAAAAGGATTGAATAATGGATACGGTGAGTGGTACGCGTCCCGTAGCAATATCATCCGTTTGGCGTCGTCGAGTTTTGCCGGAGACCGGAAGGTGAAACGTGATGTTGAATCTTGCCCGATCGAAACACGCCATCGAACGCCCAATGGGAATCAACGTGAAACTAGATTCGCAGGAAGCCGAACGCGTTTCTTCTGACATTCTGTGACTTGATAAAAATCCTTGAATTCCGCTGGTTATGTCTAACCGGATACACTGAACGAGGAATTCCGTGAACGGAGGACGTGCGATGATTAACTGATTGTCTGAGATTTTAATTTCTAATAACAGTCGGTTGAGGCATTTGCAAGGGTTCCGTCGACGAGAAAACTGAAGAAGGCGAGCTGTAATTGATTGATTAGGTTGCTCATCAATTGATCAATTATAGTTCACTTTATCACAGTTAGGTCGCGATATTTTAGACACGTCTCCTGTCATCTCGATGACTTACAGGTCGCACTGAATTACTTCGGCTCGCAACCCAGACGACTCAACGAATATAATTTATCAATAATACAATAGTTATTATCCTAATTATTTGGAGCTTTCGACCTACAGTGAATATAATGAATGAGAGTTTACTCAAGGATTTTATGAACCGGCATCCAATTGTTGTCTCTGACTTAACGAAGAATTAGTTGAATATTCACTCTTCCACTCCTCGTGAATCCCAAATGATTGTACACTGTAAATAAACAAGTCAGTGGTGCATCTACACTGGTATTTCTGGAGACGAGACGCCGCTGGGTACCATGCAAATTCATGAGTACCACGGTGCAGGAGCAACCTCAAAGCTTCCAATAATAAATGCGACTAAATTGAATTTCACGCTGACCGAAATTAACAATAAAGATGCATTAATTCCATTTTCAATTGTCGTTGTATCGCTAACTACACGGGAAAGAGACTATTTCAGTCAACTGTGAATAAGGGAATGAATTGAAACATGTCATCGGAAAATGGATAATCCTATATAAGAAAAATCACAAATACCGCGGATACAGTGAACTTATCGTTCCAATGGATGTCTCCTTCGAAAGCTATAAATGTCCCAGTGGTGATGAAGGATTTGCTCGGAAATCCAGAGGAAAAAGAGAAGAATTGCTCTTACATTGAGTGTTATTGAGTGGACTTAAATAAGTCGGGTGAAAAAAAATCCATTTAAGCTACTTCACTCGAGAGGTGAAAAAAACAGTATTGAAAATTTTCGGGTAGAATTCTTAGCACATTCTCTGGCAATTGTGAACGAGTGACATTTTTATCTCCTGCCAGAGAGGAATGTAATGTTTTTCGATCAATTTGGAACTTGAGGATATTCCCAGCTCATTCTCAACATTGAAAAAATCAAATTATTATTTATTAATTATTAATTAATTAAAAATCAAATACTTTTTGAAGGAAATTGATAAAAACTGTGGATTTGAGGACAATTATTCAGTGAAAGTTGGAGAGATTCAGGGAAATTCTGGTGAATATATTTTTTATTTTTTAATTAATTCAAAATTCAATCGAATAAAATCAAATTCAAATTGCTGAATATATTGTGACATTTCCGTCCCATTTTACTGGAAATCAATGAATTTCTTCAAATTTTCAATTGAAAAAAAATTCTAATTTTGATTCAAACAAAATGCATCAAATTTGAAATGTAATTTTTTGGATGAGATTTTTAGTACATTTGACAAATCAGAAATCCTGTCAAATTTACGTGTGAAATTTGAAATTCAATGATTTATCCCTTCCTGAATACTAATTTCATGTCCACGAATTTCAATTTTTTTCTTAACAATGTTCAGTGAATACAAAAATTGATAAATAAAAAATATTCGAAAAATTCCGGTGAATAAATTCTTAATTTCCCAACCAATGTAAAATCCAGTCCAATTGACGTAAATTATAAAATTTTCTTCTCACTTTCACGTGAAATTCATTCCCTTGAATTCTCAACTAAAAAAAAACAAACTTGCGCCCAAAAAGTGCATGAACTACTCACAGAGTTCGACTAATCCCCGATCCGATCGAAATCAGATGATCCCCATAATAAAGAATGTAATTACGACAGTAATGAGACCTTGAATAGTTCAAAGGCCAGCGAGCCACCTCAACAATAAGGCTGTGAAATGGGATAGGCATGGGGGACGCGCATGGTATCAATCCCCCACAAAGGACATGCTTCCGAGCATAAATCACGCGATTGACTGGGGGTATGAGGGTAACCGCCTTCGTGTCACGGCGATTGGAATGGACTTCTCTCTCCCTCTCGTCCCAAGTTCGGCGGCTGTTGTTCAACGGTCAATAATTAAATTCCAGGGACGTCTCGTATCTTATCGACGGCAGTTGGAAGACAGAAATCGTGAATGGCGATTGGTGGAGGGAGACGCATTGTGCACATGCAGTGAGGTTTCCCGCGTTGAAACGACCATTCTGTGCCAGCAATATCTCGGAGAAAACTGTGAAATAAAGCACACGCGTCTACCCAATTTCCCAAGCCAAATGTTACAAATCGTACAAATTTCGTATACACTCTTGTCCACCCTTCATCAACCAAAATTCTCCCTCCACGCGTGCTATTCCATACGACGACTGTAGAATAGATGTTGCTGTATGTTACAGTCAAGCGGGTATGTCGTAACGCATTGTATTAATTAGAATGGTTCGCTCGTCAAAGCCAATTGTTTTCACGTGACGAGGGTGAAAATCCTGCAAGCTTGCTGTAACATTTGTTCGCCCGGTTTCCACCCATTTTTTACTTTAATTATTTTCCCAATTGTTGTGCAACAGAATCATGATACGAGATTGACCACAATTTGGAGGGGTTTGTAGACAACTGCTTCATCAATTCTCCTCTCTATATTTTTACAGAGAGAAACGCTAATTATGAAGCACTGTCAAAGGAAGGCGATTTAGGAAGAAGAAAATTATGGAATTTCAGAGTCACATAAGGAGCTGGAAGATGTGCTCTATATATCGCCTGTTTATTGCTTTCATTATCCTTTCAATTGTTGCTCAACAGAATGATGGGACTGGAGAAACCACAATTTACAGGGGTTTGTATACAACGAATTCATGAATTTATCTCCATGTTTTTCCACGAAGAGATGCTAATTGTGAAGCACTATCAAAGGAAGTTGTTTTAGGGGGTACAAAATAGTGGAAGTTCAGATCTCACTAGAAATTCAGTGAAATTACAGATTTTTAGCAGCATGGAGACGAGAATTCTCCAACTTATAGTGGTTTTTCAATAAAAATATGAATATTCAATACCAAAATGGCATGAATTTTCATGATTTCTATTGATTTTCAGGGAATGATTGAAGTGAACTTCAATCTATTGAAGTTCCCATGAATTTTTCCATAAAATTTCAAATTTTCAATAACAAAATTCGTTGAAATTCCAGTAGAGCTATCAAATAATGAAACTCTTCGACAGTGTGAAGAAAAAAAATCAAACATCAGATTTAAGTTTCATTATTCCTCAAGGATGGATTACGACTAGTCAGAATGCCGTATTTATCGTCCCATGATGACCTGGAAGACGTTTTATATTCATCTATTTTTTGCTTTAATCATCTTCTCAATTGTTGTTGAAACAAACCACAATTTACAGTGGTTCATATACAACGTTTTCATGAATTTATCTCTATATTTTTCCACGAAGAGTTGCCAATCGTGAAGCACTGTCAAAGGAAGTGGTTTTAGGAGATAAAAAATAATTCAATTTCAGATCTCACGAGAAATTCAGCAAAATTCCAGATTTTTAGCGGCATCGAAACGAGAATTCTCGAACTTATAGGTGGTTTTTCAATAAAAATATGAATATTCAGTACCAAATTGGCCTCAATTTTCATGAGTTCTATTGATGTTCATGGAATAATTGAACTGAAGAGAAGAGTTCCCATTAACTTCTCCATAAAATTTCAAATTTTCAATGACAAAATTCCCTGCAATTTCATTAGAACTGTGGAATAGTAGAACTCTGTAACAGTTTGAAGAAAAAAATCCCGCATCAGATTTAAGTTTGATTATTCACGGAGAATGGACCACGACCAAGCAGAATGCAGTATTTGTTTGAAGTTTTACATTCCCTAATTTTTGCTTTAATTATCCCCTCAATTGTTGTTCAACAGAATGATGATACGAGACAAACCACAATTTACCGTGGTTCACAGTCACCTCCTTCATGAATCCATCCCCATATTTTTCCAGAAACAGATGCTAATTGTGATGCACTGTCAAAGGAAGTCTTTGAAGACGCTCCGATTAATTTTCCACGCTGTAAGATCAGCCGAATACTCATCGCTCTAATATCTAACCAGGTACAGCAGATAGTAACTTACCTCAGCGATAAGTACACTTTGTGCGAATATATCTGCCCTGGTGATGAGCCGTCTCGTAACTTCCTTTGTAGCTGCGCCCAGAAGGAACCCAATACCGTAGGTATCTCACACTGAATCATTTCATTAAGGTTATACTGTACCATCACACAGCATGTTCAACTACCACCTAACAGTATCACACTAATGCATGTACCTTCCACATACTGACGAGTTTCAGTGAACACCCACCGGCGATTGTGCTTTTGAGACCTTTTGCGACCCCTGAGGTAACTCGATGTCAACTCACAGGAGACAATCGAGCTGCTGAAGACACCTTGCTTCTCCACGTATCGTTGAATCATTTCCCTAATTAACGGGCTCCGCATTGCCATTAGATCACACAATGTTGTCTGGATAATTACGTGAAAATGTTGCTGTTTCACTGAGAAATTCCACCTTTGAATTCATTGTTCGGCAGGTTTGGAGTATACTGTTAAAAAGTTTTGTCTGAAATTTCCGGTACATTTTTTGGAAATTTTTATCGAATTTAATTGCCACTGAAATTTCAGGGAATTTTGTCATGGAAAATTCAGAATATCGTGGAGAAATCAAAGAGAAATGTTAATTTCAGTTCCATTTTTCCCTGAAAATGAATAGAAAAGTATAAAATTCCGGTAAATATTTTTTAATTTTTAGGACAGTGACACTGAATGCGATTTAGGGAGAAAAAAATTATGAAATTCAGATAGATTAAGGAATTCTCGTCTTTATCGTGCTTAAAATTCTGGAATTTTACTGAATTTTCAGTAAAACCTGAATCTTTTTTTTTCTAACAGTGCAGGGATGGCCATCAATCTTGCGATTCCTTAATATTAAAAGAATTGCCGACTTACATTGATCAAGGTTTAAATATGCTAATCTAAATTAAAAAATAGAAAAATAATTGATAATCTAATTTTTCATTTGATGATGAATTGAATATTAAAAATTATACTATCTATTTTCTTATTGTCAAACTATAACTATATTTCCACTCGGTTTTCTAATGTTTATACTGCTTTGTAAATACCTGGCTGAAGGCCCTCGGGCGATGTTGTGAATTTGAATTCATTTTAAGATCAAATCGTTCGTAAAATCTCACTTAGACAGGAAATTCAGGATAATTGGGTTTTTCAAATTCATTGCGGAAAATGAACTTGACATCCAACTAAATTTTCAGCCGATTGAAAATTCAGAGAAATTGTTGCTTGAATTTCCAACTCATTTAATAATTTTCATAATCATGTGGACCTGAAAATTGCAATTCCATTGAATACTCCAGAATTCAACTGATTTTTCAATAACAAAATGCGTGAAAATTTCGTGTGAAGGACTGATTGTTAAAAATTTCAAGATGTTTTACTCAAACTTTCAGGAGTAATTTTCCAACAGTGCACTAATTAAAATTTAAGATTGATATTAACCAATTGACTACTTGACAATTTAACAGTAATTATAATTTATGGACATTGCTATCCCTGGTTTGGAGGACAAAAATTGGATGCTGATGAGATATGGGAGCAGCTGCTGGCGAGTTGGGATGATATTCTCGTCTGAAGATCGAGAGGTAAAAAAGTAACCGCAAGAGCCAGACCACCTGCCTCTCTCGTGTGTGCAGCCACTCCTTCACCTTCGCGTCACTCCAGCTCCGCTGATTTTATTTGATTTCTTACGGGGCTTCTGACCACAGGGACCGAATATCAAATTGACTCGTTCAATTGTGTTTTCATTTTCCGTGTAATACGAGAGCTGTCTTCTTCCTGCTTCTTTTCTCCTCAAACCCATCTTATTCTCCACTTCTTCTGGAACGCTGGATTCTGCATCAACGATTTTTCCGATGATTTATGCAGTGAAAACCAGGGGGGGGGGAACATTGGAAAAAGCACGGAGAGCTTCCGGCTACTGTCGCTCTGTCGCATGTACCGGGAAAATGAGGCCACTGATCGCACCCAATCCATCGATACCTTGGACATGGCATCGACATTTTTTCCCTCATTTACTTTCTTCACGTCCAGCACTTCGCTTGAATCCTCCACCCCTCTTCGGCATTCTCGTTGGCTTTTTTTTCCATCATTGAGTTCTTTCTTCAGCCTGAATATTTATCCCCGTAGATGGTTTTCATCCGTTGTAACGAGGGCCCAACGGTCGTACACCATTTGTTGGAGACGTCCACGATTATTTGACCTCGTTAATTCAAAATCGCTCGAGGATATGTTTCTCTCTTTTCCCTCAACTCCTTTTGGGGTTGGTGGTTTTTTTTTTCATTCTGAGATGCACGATTTCCATCCAACTCAAGCGTCTACCTTACGTCATTTGGATTTCTCTCGGTTTTCGTATCTTGTTACTCCATCTTCGAGTGTCCCTTCAAACTCACTTGCATATGCATCTCCGTAACCACACAGGCGTAACAAATCCACTTGTCGTCTAGGATGCGGCTCCCGTTCGGGGGAATTTCGTTCGTGTTATTTTTTATCATTTCTCATTTATTCTTGAAATGTGGTGAAATAAATTGGGGGATAACGATTTTATTTCGGATGGGGATTCGGCTGTTATTTTCAAGGAGGGGAATGCAACTTCAATTTGGAAGGGGACATAATTTGTCCTATATATGCACTATTAGAAAAAAATAGACTTCATGGGCAGTTGATAAGTAATTTTTGGTAGTGACTTGAATTTGATTCAGGGGGAAGAGGTAATGAAATTCCAGATTTCATTGAACAATTTATGAAATTTTAATGAAAACATTAATATTGAATACCGAATTACACTCGAGTAACATTAATTTGAGTATTCAAGAATATATTTACCCGAACTTGAATTATTTCTACTAAATTTCATGGGGTAATTAAAATGAAATTCACAGTTCCCATTGATTTTTTCATAAAATTTTGACATTTTCAATGAAATTCCTTGATATTTAAGTGGTAACAGCATCGAGAAAAAAACCTCCAGTAAAAATTTTGCGACGACTCACGTAACTTTGAAAGAATTTAATATTTTTTACTAAGTCTCAGCAATTTTATTGGATTGAAACGCCACTACAATTGGTGGAGTGATATTCTACAGGGAAATTATGCATTGTCATCAACTAAAACTTTTCATTCTTGTTTTCATCCATTGCAAAAAAACTTCACTATTTATTTATTTCTTCATCTTGATTAATTCATTCCACTCAACAAATGACTGATTTGATCCAAATAACGGATTATTACATGTTAATGAATTCGTTTTCTTCGTCGTCCAAACAATTATTCCATTTCCACAAATAAAAATCAAATTTATATTTGAATAAAAGGTTTATTACGAACTCTTCATGAATACATTCAGTAAAATAAATGTTATTCAGCTAAACTTCATTTAATTTCGTCTCTATTTATTTCATCCCCTTTAAGTCTGGATTTCTTCCCAAATAAAATTTACTCCGTTGATTTTTTTTGTAACCCCTCCCGCACGAAGAACCAAGGCGTCGATGTGAGTTGGCTCAGTTGAGTTGGCCCAAGGGTCGGAAGATCGCGAGGCATTCGAAATTTTTTTCAACCCCCTCCGCATTCCCCCACCAGCGCTGAGAGCCATTCATCCCCTTCAAGATGCCGTAGTTTTCATGGCTGTATGAAGGCTATTTGCCGTTTAAACAAGGCCTCAGCATGATGGTGGGACTTTCAATAAACTTTGAGGGCTCAAAACCCCTTGGCCAGACCCTCCGGCCACTCACCAACGTAAAGAAGACATCAATATTACAGTGGCTCTCGTGAAATGATGCGTATGTACGACGGCCTTGGTCTTGGAGAAATGCCTGGCATCATTGGGGGAGTCGAGCAAGACTTCTTGCAGAATATTTTAATGCATTATTCGGCATGTTTGAGTTGGCATTGAAATACATTTCTGTAATACAATGTTTTTCAATTCAAAAACTTTTTTCTCATTTTTTTTATATTTCGTTGGAGGAGAAAGGAGAATTCAATGAAAGAAACTGTTGGGACAGAACATGGAATCTATTTTTATGTAGTTAATGATGAAACTTTCGCATCCAAAGAAATAGATTATCTGAAGTGAATCCACGGGTTCATTGAAATACCTTGTGATAAATATTTTATTAAAACTTGAGCTCGATTTTTACTTGTGTTTTCATTTACAGAAAATAAACAGGTTTCTGAGTATAATAAAATATTTTATTAATTCAGATGACAACTTTATTTTTTAGGAGTGAAATTGGATTATAATCGAGGATTTATTCGGACTGAAGGAAATATCAACATGTTATAAAGAAAATATTTTTATTGAAATTAACAGAATAATTTGTGGTGAAGAGTTCCCCTCGGTACAAATCTTTACGAATTATTTTCTGTATGAAGTCAATGTGTTATTAATTTTGGAGTACATTGGTGGAAATAAATTGACTAGTAATTTTCAGGAGAAATTGAATTGAATTGACAGCTGAAATTGAATGCAATTTATGCGGGAAAAACCATGAAATTCCACGTTTCACTGGAAATTCAATGAAATCCCAAATTTTTAAGGAAATCATGGACATTTAGAGCCGAATTCCGATAAATTTTTAATTAATTGAGCGATCAAGAATATATTTACCGGAATTGTTCTGATTTCGTGTAATTTTAAAGGAAAAAGTTCCATGAAATTCTGAATTTTCAATGAGAGAAAATTCCTTGAAATTTCAGTTTATCAAAAATGCGATAGAAATTTCTGTAAACTATAACAGGAATTTCAACCAAAAATGTTTGCTACTGCTACCAACTCATTTGAATTCACACCTGAAATATGAATGTTCAGTATCAAATTACCAAATTCCTTGAAATTTCAATAAAACCATGTCGAAATCAGAATTGAGTAACTTATTGCCTGAATTTCCCTAATGTCTATTAATTTTCCTGGAATGATTGAATTACAATTCGCAGTTCGCATTCCTCTTCCCCAAAATCGTGAACTTTCAATTGCAAAATTCCTCGCAATTTCAGTAAAACGATAATGTGATATTAATTTCCGAGACTCGTACCGGAAATTTCCGTCAAAAATATTTCACAACGTAGTTGACAGTTCCTCTCCAGATTGCTGATGGCAAGTGTGCAGCCCCTCTCCCAAAATGCAAATTCCGTAAAATTAGGACTGTTTAGAAATTCAACTGGGCAATGGTCAACAATTGTACGTTGGTTTGAGACTGGGTTTGTGATGCAACGAAGGTGGTAAGCCCGAAGCTATCCTTTGGAATTCAACTGAGAGAACGCTCTGAGACCACAGAGAGACTCCGGAGCTGCACGAGAGAGGAGCACTGTTGAAACTTGATCGCGAAGCACTGAGAGTTTCGGGCTCTCAACCCCCATCTCTGCCAGCTGCGTTCAGTGCCCATGTGATGGAGATTAATGCAGGAGAGTGGGAAAGACGAAGGTTGTTTCAACGAGCGGAGAATAAAGGCACGAGCATAAACAAGTCGAATAAAAAAAAACGAGGCAGGGGATATTTTTGCAGTTTTATACTCCAATATCCTCTTTCTCCGATTTTGTTACACCATTGGATCATTATTTTCAGCTTTCCATTCGCTCCATGAATGCCCGAGTATTGTAAAATTTTAATGGCTCCGTATCAATTTATCGAATACATCGAGCCATGCATATTTTCATCGCTTCGCCATTCTCCCATTCTTCGTGAAAATTCGCATCATATCGGAAAGAAACAGCTCGAAGGGATGATATTACTCCTTGACAATGAGAACATTTCCGATTAAATTGTGTTCACGACAAATTGCAAAGTACCGCAACGATTGGACAATGCAACATTCAATTTACCCGGCTTTTCCCTCATTCAATTTGTATCTCCCCTTACCGTGCTTTCATGCACTCTTCGTCTCACTGAGACCGCAGTATACACGCGGCCCATTCAATCTCAGCAATGGACAAGCGCACAATTAGAAACTCGATTAAAGTACTGAGATTGACAGTTCAATACGGTGTAAATACCTTCGGTGGGGAGTAAAAAATTATTTTCAATTTTGAACAATGAAAAAGGGAAAAAAGTGGTATTGAAATGGGAAAATAGAGGGAACAAATCCCGGGACTTTGAGAATTTTCATCTTCGCTGGGGGGGCTGTAAAAAAGTTTCTGATTTACGAGTAATATTTGCAAACTTCGCTGCACATATATCTCGTATATCGGATAAAAGACGCGAGAAAGGCTCGTACCAAGTATTACCGATGTGTTTTATTATTTAGCCATTTACCAACTAGCCATTGAATTTAAAACCCGGCGGCGTATTTTTCAATAAAGTACTGCGTCTATTCATTTTCACTGAGCGCTGTGCGAAAAAAATTGAAATTTCTTGGACAGTTGGGCAGGAATGTGCAAGAGAGTGGGATTCAATTTCCAGGGGAGCGATATTGAATTCGACGGTAAGGGAAGATAAATGAAATTCGAGATTTTACATGAATCATTAATGATACATGAATTTTCAGTATCAAATGGGGCAGAATTTCAATCAATTGAAAAATTAATAATATATGTACCTGAATTTCACTGATTTCTATTCATTGTCATGAATATGCAGAAATTAACATAATCTAATTGTAATAAAATTTACTGTTTCTGTAGATTTTTTCATCAAATTTCCCATCATGAAATTCCTTGAAATTCCAGTCCATTTTCCAGTTAATAAAAATTCTCTAGAATGTAGCGGACGTTTGAACCAAAAAGCCTTAAAAGTAGAGTAATTATCTGTGCATTTTGTTACTAATAGAAATTAAAAAAAATACAAAAAACCTGAATTTTTAGATTCTCACAAATAATAAATAAATAAAAACGAATACCGGTGCAAAGAGAGGAAATTTGGCAAATATTTTAGTAGTGGTTTACATGAGGGCGATATTAATTTTGATGTACGAGGAAAAAATGCTGATATTTCAGATTTTACAGAAAATTGAATGAAATTCCAAATTTTTAAGCATCAAGAAGACGAGAAATTCCCAATTTATTTGAATTTTCAATAAAAACATGAATATTTAGTACCAAATTAAGCACCAACGGCGGTGGCTGTGTGGTTGGAGTGTGGGATTGGCATGCGGGAGACCCGGGTTCGATTCCCGGCTGGGGGGGCCAAAATTTGTGACACTAAATCTCACGGTTTCATTGTCGAGCGGAAGTCTCGCAAGAGACGACTGTACCTGGGCAGGTTTTTCCCTCAAATGCGGTTTTCCCTTGTCCTTCGGCGAATGCGGTACATGGGGTTGGGGGGTGGGAAGGGAACAAATCGTAAAGACCCGAAAGGGTATACGAGAAGAAAAAAAAAACCAAATTAAGCAGAATCTTCAATAACTTGAAAACATTCATCGATTGATCGAAAATATCCATTTTTCATTCATTTTTCAATAAAATTTTAATGGAACGTATAAAATTTTCAATGAGGAAGTGTCTTCAAAATTTCAGTGGATCAATAATGCGATAAAAATTTCCAATACTAAAAAGTTCAGCCGAAAATTCTCAATGGTGAACAAATTCAAGAATAAAACATAAAGAAATGCGTATCGTGGGCGTTAAATTTAACGACTGTTACCCCATTCTGGTGGCACTGGGGCTGACCATGGGCGATTTACGAGGAAATTTCATAACGTCCACAGGTAAACTGGACATTAACCGTGATCCCCGTATCTTATTGTTCGACGCACGTAGACTTTAAAACCAACAAAAGGAAGAATGGAATCACGAGGCTTATCGAGGTGTAATTTAAACGTCGCAAAGCCACACGCATACGCGTGTGTCCCATTCAGACTAGCCTCGAGCGTGAGTACGCAGGGAAAACAAGACAAGGGTGACTACAGTGTACAGTGGAGTTTGCTTTCCTTACTAACGTGATTCAAGCCGTGCCGTGTGGCCAAATGTTCTCTGCCAACGCACATCAGAATTCCATAAATCATGGCTGTTGTTTTCTTTTTCAATTCATCCAGGTGAAAATTTTCGGCAAATCTGGAACATCCCCTCGATTCTTTTTTTTCCACTCGTATGCAACGATATTTGTAGGGAGCTGTGTGTCGAGCCAAATTGATGTAGTTTCCCTTGCCTGGTCGACGCACGACACTGCGTTGCCCTCATTTGCCCGCACAATGGTAATTCCATTGTGGAACATTGTCACAGAATTGCCCAGTGGACGATATTCCCATCGTTTCTGGGAAAATGGGGGAAGAGTTCAGTGAAATTCACAGACCCATGCGCTCACCCGGAATATTTGCCCTTTTTTCCGTATGGAGAGGAAATTTTGGAAATTTTTTTTCATATGTAGGGTAAACATTTAATGGAATGTGGAAATTAAAATTAATGAATTATTTATTTTTATTGGTGAAATATTTTTATCAGCTTATCAATTTCTAACAAAAATATTATTGAAAAGGATGGAAAAATTTTGAGTATTATGTTTGATTCACAATTTTCACTTTTGCGAATACTCTTGGGAGAAGAATTGAAATTTTATGGATATTATTCTAATTAGATGGGAAAAATCAATAAATTCGGGGTTTCAGTAGAAATTAAATTAAATTAGTTAAATTTTAAATCTTTTTGTAGCAGTGGAGACAATATTCCCATTGTTTCTTGGAAAATGGGGGAAGAGGTCAGTGAAATTGACAGATCCATCCGCTCACCCGGAATATTTGCCCTTTTTTCCGTATGGAGAGGAAATTTTGGAATTTTTTTTTCATATGTAGGGTAAACATTTAACGGAATGTGGAAATTAAAATTAATGAATTATTTATTTTTATTGATGAAATATTTTCATCAGCTTACCAATTTCTAACAAAAATATTATTGAAAAGGATGGAAAAATTTTGAGTATTATGTTTGATTCACAATTTTCACTTTTGCGAATACTCTTGGGAGAAGAATTGAAATTTTATGGATATTATTCTAATTAGATGGGAAAAATCAATAAATTCGGGGTTTCAGTAGAAATTAAATTAAATTAGTTAAATTTTAAATCTTTTTGTAGCAGTGGAGACAATATTCCCATTGTTTCTTGGAAAATGGGGGAAGAGGTCAGTGAAATTGACAGATCCATCCGCTCACCCGGAATATTTGCCCTTCTTTTATTCACATGGAGACGAAATTTGGTAAAAAATTGCTCTTATCCTTAGAGTAAATGAATGAATAAATAAATTATTAATTTTTATAATTGAAATATTTTCACTGAAGGAAATATATGACTTTACGAATATCCAACGAAATTATTATTGAAATCAGTAGCAAAATTCCGAATAAAGAGTTTGATTCACAATTTTCACTTTCACACATACTTTTAGGAAAAAAATTGACATTTGAGTAACATCAAGGGAGAGGCGAGGAATGATGAAATTTCAAGTTTAACTTAAAATTTTATGAAATTCCTCATTTTTGGGCAGCGAGAAGTCGCAAATTCCTTAACTTACTTGAATTTTCAATCAAAGTATGAATATTCAGCACCAAAATACGCTGAGTTTTCAATTAATTCATAATTCGAGATTATATCGACCTCAATTTTAGTTGCTTCTACTGGTCTTTATGAAATAACAGAACGGAAATTCACCATTTTCTTCAATTTTACATCAAATTGCGAATTCTCATTGATGAAATTCCTTGAAATTTCACTATAATGAACTATGCTGTAATAAACATCTCCAAAAAATGTACCAGGAATTTTCAACAGCGCAGTATAATGAAAAAAATATCATCGTTTTTAAAAATCCATTGATTCTGCAAAATTAATAATATAATAACATAATGCGTATTACGCCGGGTATAATATTGAAGGTGAAATGTCAGTTGGATGTTCATCAAGATCCTCTCAAAAATGAGCAATACCAGAACCTCACGAACGGCGCAGTCGCTCGTGGTGGTAAACAGACGAGACTGAAAAACTAGAGCATACGCAATGATCGCCCCCCTCCCCGCCCCTCTTTTGTTCTGACAAAGAATTTTACTCAAACTGCGGATGGACAAGGGAGCACGAGTGGACGCTGGAGTGGTCACACTCAACGTCCGTGAAATGAGATAGGGACCAACTCCAGTTGTTCACTGTTATATAGTTACCAAGTACTATGGCATTGAATTGTTTTCATAGTCTGCATGTTATGTAAATGCTTCAGTGTGCCCACACTCTGGATGCATGTGATGCTGATGCATTCGTCACATTAAACCTTATGCCTTTGTCCCCGAAAATTGTGAAGAGCCTACAACGAAATGATTTCCATCGATTTTTTCAGAATTGCGAGCGTTGATGCACTTTTTTTTTATTTTTGTGACTATTTTTCATTCGCTCTAACAAAAATTATTGGCACGAAATAGGGAAAAATTACTGAATAAAGTGTAAGAATATGGCGTTTTTTTTGGATATTTTTGAGTGAAAAGAATATTTTGGTTTAATATTTACGAATATCAGAATTAATTCATGAAGTGTTTTTGAGTGAAATACAAGAGATTTATAATCGTCAAAGTTCATTTAATGTTTTGTGCCATTGATAATTTTCTGATGAAAAAATTTCTTATACACTTTTTGATATTTTAATCAATTCAAAATGTCACTGAAATTTCAAGAAATTGCCTGGTAGAAAATTTATAATTTCAGGAAAAAATGAATGGGAGCTTTCAGTCACTTATTCCATGAAAGTGAGTGGTATTCAAGAAAATTCAAGTGAATGTATTCTTGAATTGTCCTATTTTAATTGAAACTTCAAGTAAGTTGGAAAATTCTCGTCTTCCTGCTCCCAAAAATTTTGAAATCTCTTGAATTCCCCTGGAATTCGAAACTTTGCTATTATTCTCCCTAAATCAAATTCAATGTTGCTCTCTTCAAAATGGTAACTAAATTTTTTTTTTTTCTGTGCATATTTTAAAACTAAGGAGAACATTCCGCTAAACATTTATGAACCTAAAAATAACTCTCCGAAGTTGAAAAAAATGACAAAATCCCTGAAATTTGAACCTAAAAAATCTCAATTAAATATTCAAAAGTGAAAGACCGATCATCACGATTAAATGCCGAATTTCTAAAGAACATTTCCCTTGTGCATCACATTTATAACCCCAGCTCTTCAAATTAATTCAATACAGATGAACAATACCCTCTCATTCCCCATCCCTCTTCCACCCCATAAAGAACAAGAATCATCTCCTTGAAAACAACTCCCTCCCAAATAAAAAACCCTAAAATAAAACATTAGCATGACACCCGCACAATGGCCCTCAAAGAATCCACGCCAACAGAGCCACCTCTACCGCCCGACATCATACCATGAAAACTAGTGACTCCCGAGATTAAACAATCCCAAACCACTGTCGAATTGCTATGGTCCATGTAACACCAGTCTCACTCCTCCACGTGCTACGATAAAAGCCCAGTGGCGTTGGCCTGAGGTGAATTTCCACGCTCGAAGCGGTGTTCCAACACAGGAGTTTGTGAATTACGCATCACTCCCCCCCGAAAGGGTCCTGCCAGAGTCCCGCAGGAGGGGGTGGGTACACCGAGAATACCGAGAGGATGATGCCGTGAAGGAGGTAATAGTGGTAGGTGTGAGGCTGAGACCGGTGCAAACGGAATGCTATAAATCTCATGTAAATTTGGAGCGGTTGATTTGCAAGCACAATGCCAGACAATTCTACGGTCGACCAAGGGGCGGGTGAGGGAGGGGAGACTAGAGTAGAGTAGAGTAGAGGGGATTGTGTGTATGTGTGGAGACCCAGGGAGTCTGCCGGCTCATTCTCCACACCCCTTTACCAAGCCCTCCCACATTCACCTTTGGCTTTGGATCTCACTTCACTGAGAGAAGGCCCCTCTCACCCCACGAAACTGGATGACGACTCGAGCCTCTCCCCCCCGCCAATGCCACATTACAAGACGCCCTTGCTGTGTCGACGTCGCAACACGCGCTCACTCTCACCCTTATTCATCCACCCTCCTTCCTCTCCAAAACCTGACTTGTAGATCTAAAGGCCGGGGTGCTGCATGCACTGTGATTTCAAAGAGATGTACGTCACATTTGGAACGTGTCGAGTGATGAAGTTGCAAAAAAGAAATCAACCCTGCGGTTCTTGTTGCATTCCCCGCTTAGATTTTTTTACCTCGCGTCTGTGTTTTTCAAACCGACCTTTATGCCTTTTTTTCCGCGGACGTTTGAATTGATGCAAATGGCGATAGCACTGGGGCCCAACAGCGAGTAAAACAGGTCACGCAAGTTAGATGAAACACTTCAGATTACTTGGAGAAAATGAAATTTATTGCTCAACAAGGTGAACCGGAGATGTTTAGGGGACGTGTACGGGCTTGTTTATATTGTCGAGACGGTGAATGAGACAGGGACAAAATCGAGGGTTGATTGTGGGGGAATGGGAAATCGCGGGGGTGTTTGACGTCGGAATGAATTGGGAGGGGTGGGGTGGAGGTGGTCTAGGCTGACGGGAACAGCGGATTCTATTTTTTCGGGCGGTGGGTGAGTCATTGGTACGTGGAGGAGGATCGCTTTACATTCCTCGGGTGAATAATGGTTGATATGGATTTTACTACATTTTTTGCGAATACTAGATGAAGAAGGCAGTGGTTGGTCTAATGGAAACCAAATATTTTGGGGTAAATTTTTGGTATTCTATTCGTGTAGTGATTGCTCACATATTGGAGAGGGATAATGGTGAAAATGTGATGGTGAAAAACAAAAAATAACAAGACAGATAGATGAAATGAACACAATTGACTCAATTGACTCAACAAATAGGAAGAACAAATTTATGTGGAGACGGTATAATTGTTGATCAGAGTGAAATGATGAGGTCATGATGTGAATATTTATTGTCCAAAGTCAGTAAACATGCCCTCAATATTCTTGCGATGACGAAGTACTTCTACTTTTCGATAGTATTGAGTAAAAATTAAAATGTACTTTTTAATTTTTTTGGTGAAATTGCCAGTTTGCTTCTTGAAAATTTTTATCACATTATAGTTCTACTGAAATATCACGTAATTTATTCATTTAAAATTCCAAATTTTGCGGAGAAATCAATGAAAACCGTAAATTTCAGTTCAATTAGTCCATAAAGGTTAATAAATATTAGAAAAATTTGTGTAAATGAACTTTTGAATCGTCAATTAATTGAAAATTCAAGGTAATATGGTAATGAATGTTCACGTTTTGAATAAAAATTCAAATAGTTTTAATCATTCTCATCCATCTGCTGCTACAGAATTGCAAATTCTATCGAATTTCCATTCAAATCTAAAATTTCATTATCGTTTTCCCCCTAAATAGAATTCACTATTCCTCCCTAACAATTACTACTCAAGCATCCATGAAATACTTTTTCCAACCGTGCAGCACCTCATGAATTATGTGAATTACATTACACTATTTGCTATTATTATTGCTATGATACGCCAAATGCACCAAAATATCCTCCACTCCAAACAAATTGTTCATCTTATCATCCTCGCACTTTCGACCAGCTACTTCACGACTGAAAATCGAAACAAATAACTGTATCATTCGCCCTCAATTCCCCTCGCAATTCCCCGTAAAACATCCTTGAGAGGCCATCAGACTGTTAAACAGATCCTCAAGATCTGTAATACATGTCCAACCCATAGCGCTCCCACACAAACTCCATGTGAGTGAATTGTCACGACGGAATGTGCAGTAGTATTTCACGTCGTTCGCGTAACTGACGCCCGCTCGTAGGCATATTAATGGGCGTCGCGACGTAGAAACGCTGACACCCACTCCGTTAAGAAACCCATTAGATACTGCCCGCCGGACTAAGGTCGACCATTGTTTCACCAGCGAGAGCGAGTTGGCGAGCGATTGTGCAGCGTGAAGGAGGAGGAAGGCGACTGAAATATAGTGCGCTCAGTAGTAGAAGGCCATCGGCAAGTAGTGTGGCGTGACCTGTACCTTCTCCGATCCTTACCAGTTCTCAACTCGATCGATTCAACCCCTCTGAGTCTTGGTGCTCCATTACAAGGTAGAATCGATCCGGTGAATCGATGATCACGGAAATGTCTCAATGCCCGTCCGCACCCGGTGCTGCGACGCCCAAAATGTCTAACTAACATCAAAGCTCTCCTGTCCTTCGATCGGCCGGAGCTGGAAAGCCAACTACGCATACGTCTTGCCCAACCCCTATGTCTTCAATGCCGACACACTGACTGAAACATGGTCACAACTACGCTAACATGCTGTGCGATAAACCATTACGATTATACCGTGCAACTTGTGTTACGTCGACTGGACAATATCATTTGGATCTGTATTGATTCACTCTGGCCTTGATGACATTATTACATCGGCCTGTTTGCCGTTGGAGACATTGCCATTGTACGCAATTTTCTTTCGGGATATTTCGCGAAGTTAAATCACAGGAAATTAATTTAAAAGATTACTAGTAATAATCGTGAAGTATTAAAATCAGTGGTGAAGTGGTAAACGGAGATAAGTCGACTTATCTTCCAGTTGAGTTTTTCAGGAATATTTCCGAATCTAAGAAAGATAGCAAAATTTTTGTAACTACAGTTGTTGTAACAATCAATCGGCTCCATAAAAAAGGTTATAACAAAAATTTTGCTATCTCCCTTGGATTCCGAGATATTGATTAAAAACTGGTCAATAGTCAAAATTGACTCATCTCCTTTTACCACTTTGCTACTGAAATGAATTGGAGGCGTAATTGGAATCAATGGGAACATTCATGGATGGTGTAAGTCATATTACAACTTATACAACATTGGTTATGTACAATGTATATAACATTGCCTGAACTAATTCGTCTTAAAATCGTTTAGTTAAATATCAAGGTAATCCTACAATAGAATATCTGAAAATTAAGTAATTATTTATGTGTTTTTCTAGGTCCTGGAGTTGTCCCAATCGAACCTCATTAATAATGAAATATTAAGTAACCGCAGTCAAATTCATTCGAAGGGTGAAATAATTTGATTAATTTTTAATAAATTAACTGGCGCTTAAAACTCTTTTGTCAAATGTTGAGTAGGATTTTCTTGTCAACTTAAATTGAATGAATTCACAAACACCCTCTAAACAAATCGTTTTCAGATCATTCCATCAACCGGCTCACTTCCACATAATAAACAAATAATCAATCATCAGAGGAATTATATAATCAACAGCCATAAATGTTAACAATGCTAACAAGCGCTCAACAATGAATATTGTCTTTATCAAATCGATGATAATCCGTATTTAACAACGCGTCATTTTCAGTAATGTTTAAGAAAATTATATAATAATAGCGAGATGATTTCAATGAAATATTACAAAATGTGTTCGCGGGGTTGGAAATGTCTTGGTGCCGGGCGGAAGCGCACTATCAACGACTTGAAAATGAGATTTATGAAGAAAAAATGAGGAATAACCATTTTTTGATAATCTCCTGGTATAAATTATGAGCAGAAGTTGCGGTGCATTGCATATGGGAATGACAATCATCGTAATGATGGAGAATTGGAGCTGCAATATGATACGTTGATTCGCGTTAATATTTTAGTAAATTATTCAAAGCATAATGACTACTTCACATCGCCATTCCGACCGAAATAGGAAATCAATTTATTGGTTTTCAGCGGGTGTAAGAAATCAGGTTGTGATATGATATAATTTCATATTCAAGTCTTCCTATTTGTGAGGTTGAAATTGATTGAACATCAAAATTGATGCCCGGCATATTGGAGTACAGACTAAATGGCTTCTCTCCTTCACTCCGTATCGACATTTATTAGGATTGATGAGTGAATATTATGATATTTTGATGGAATATTCTCTCATTTTTTGCCGTTCGATTTCTCAAATCGTTACCATTTTAACCTCATTCGACAATTTCATATCGAAATCAGTTTATGTGCTTTTGTCAAAGAGAATATCCTGTCCTGCTATTAAAGAAAATCGATCTGTTTTATTTTTAAAGATAGAACAGTACGATACTTAATGTAAAATTATTTCTTCTTCGAAAGACATAATATTCCTGAGGTGAGAGAGAAAGTCTGAAATAAGGAGATGAGGTTATTTCTTTCCTTTGAACTCTTTGCGATTGAGAGCTAGTGACAGTCATATTTCAGAAAAATCTGAAGGTTCTCTTCTCCAGGAATTCTGTATTCATGCAATACGAATGTCCCTGATTCATGATTCACTGGATCAAAGCCTTCAGCATTTTTAGTCATCTTCCCATCCCATCTTCTGAAAAAAACGATTCGTTCAGAGAAGAAATTCGTACTTCATCGTAAAAGCTGAAAGCTTCCGAGTCTCTCAAAAATGAAGTGAAATATGCACCGAGTATCGATAACTAAAAGCTAATCGATAAGACCGTCACGTCGTTACTCCCCGAATCATTGCAATTCTCCCAGCATCATGGAATATATGAGTATACGTTGGTTCATAAACTACCAAAGACCCCTATTTCTAGCAGCATCCAATCAGTCCTCACCGCCAACATAAACAAACTCAATTCAAATTTTATGAGCCTGAATTTTTCCCCCGATATTCCTCTTCGTATTATCCAGAGTTATGGGAAGTTTATTTCAACCTCCCCGCTCATTGAATTTTTATCCGCGTCCGAAAATTGTTGAATCAGGATGCACCTGTCAGCTGAATAATCCAACAGGATATGTATCGCCAAACTTCCTGGCGGGCGGGGAGAAGAGCCGGAGAATTGATATATCCCGAGTTGTATGAAACTGCAGTTGTAGTTGATTCTAGAGACACCTGGGGGATTGAGCTGGAGAGCCTTCAGTTGATTCGATGATTAGTCCAGATTAGCTGGCTTGAACAAGCATGTGAGAGTGGTTTTGATGCATTGACATTTGATTCCCACGTTAACATGTAGCATCTGCATGATCCCCAGACATATACACCAACACATATGCATCATTATTAGGTGAATTTGACGCAATAGCGCCTCTGCTGATGACATTGATCCGAGTATTACCAGAGGTCTGAAATTACGGTGATGAATACTGAAGACAGATTGCTATACCCAGCCACCGATTTCAATGAAATAATAGTCATGCACCCAGTGGATGCGACAAAGGGCATGGAGATGCTGCCATGCTGTACCCTCACGTGGCGAGAGTGCCACTGCGGTACAAAGCCCGCGAAACTCGAGCCGTCCCCGTGCTTTGGACTCTTATGCGCAGTCCGTGGAAAACTCTTCTCTCACTCTGGCTCACATCCTCACTCGAACCCTCTGTATTTCCCTCTGAACCCGAGGCATGCGCAATCACAAAGCCTCTCTCTCACTCATTATCCCAGAAACTCAGCTGTGATCTGTCTCACTTTGGTATGGGGTATCGTGTGCTGTTACGTAGCTTTACGTTCTCACTTAACCGTCGACTATCGAGGTGGCACCTTCGAGTACTCAAAGTTTTTCCAGCAACTCAATTTATCCCGGTTTTGTTTATCCATTTTCGAGACTTGCTCGACGGTACACTCCGCGTGGAGGGATTAATGCTGGGGTGGGGTAGAAGGAGAAACAGTGTCATCGGTTTTTGCATGATTTCTGATGAATTTTCGGGGGCAGAGGGGACATTGAGCGTTGATTTTCTCGAGATGGCTCACAATCTTCTCGTTCTTGCGTGCGAGTGAGGAAGTGAGGGGTTCGAGGGAGAACGGAAAGCCGTGTTTTGGTGGATTGTACAGCTGTCGAAAATAGAACAGTGTGATTGTAACGGGGTCCTAGGGGGGAGTGTAAACAAACAGAGGGTCGAGTCATTCACGCCGTGCAGAATTGCTCCACATCCGCGTTTTCGTGTGGTCGCGTGCCGAACCTTTATCAGAAACAGAATCGTGACGTTTGCAAGTGTTTCGAGAACGTGCTCGTTGAGCATTTTGATGTATGAACGGTATTAAACAGATATGTTACCGCAGTGAAATAAACGTGAGGGGCTTTGTGTGATGATTAGTCTGTTTTCGCGATTGTCGTAGGATTAGACGAATTGATACAATGGTGTGGTTCAGTTTGTTGTTGTTGGGATGAGTTTTTTGGTCAATGGGGAAATCCTGTGGTCAGTGAACATTGACGATTGTTTTTATTTTGAGTTTCTTCGGTTGAGTTTTGCGTGATACTCATCGTCCGGCCGATGAACGTCATTATGAGCACGTGATTAGGTGTTATTCGGCAATCTCATGCTACGAAATATATGATATTGGGAATAAGTGGAACGTGCAATCAGTTTGGGATAATATTTTGGTACCATGCGTTGGTAGAGACGCTGGATTATTTGAGTCTGATAGTGGTGGGAACAGCTATCTGTGTATCTTGTGTATTGGTGGAATCGATACTTGGGTTGACACAGCTAGGTGTCATAATGAAGATGATTAATCGAGCGTTTTGGAGGATCTCGAGCTGGGCCTCGTTCCTCAGGATTTTACTAGGTAAGTTCAATCCATTTGTTTGTTTAGTAGATTTCGAGAGTTGTTCGACTGTGATGAAAATATAATCAGTTTCATGGAGAATGAACATTCCCAGATCTTGCTCCAACTTTTCTCTGGAAGGAGTGGCCAAGCCAATCATTTCTCCTGTTTGCGGTCATGACTTTTGAAGTTTTGATGCGTTTGAATTAAGATAGATCGTTGTGACGTTAGGATTTATTTCAACTTTTTCTTCTCCGGGTTTCGTCTGGAGCGAAAATAAGGATCAAACGATAGTCAGAGTCAGATATTACCAAGGGTCAGACGTTATTCAGGACCAAATGAACTTGAAGGTTAGACCTTTTCTAAGGTCACACCTTTACAAGGTTCAGACATTTCTTAAGATCGAAAAGTCTCAAAGGTCAAACGTTTTCAAGAGTGCAATTCCATCGTTAGAGAGAAGAGTAAATATAGAATAGTTATATCACCAGTTGTCAAATTTTGCCATCCCCTCCCTTCAATCCCTGATTATGCTTGCGTAATATTTGCATGGTCTGTACCGAGAATTACGTATTCTTTTGTTTCTGTCCGAGAATTAATTGGGTTTGAGGTTGTTCACGGGGGCATAAGCTGTGACACAGATTCCGGTATAACTAAGTATAGCTATGGATAGTTTTACTTATCCACTTCGACTTCGATCGCTTCCGGTCAATTTCTTTGTGTACCCATGTGCACTCTTTTCCACTCACCCCCTGGGGCACTTTCTAAACTTCTGTTTTATTGTTCTCGTTACACCGTAATTCACTGCGCTTCAGATTCTATGCTCTCGCGGGACCGTATAGTTGAAAAAAATTGGGTATTTATTGTGATGTTGTGGAAAATGGCGGGTAGTCACGTTTCGCGACACACGCAGACAACAGAACTATTCTCGGAATTTCTCAGTCAATATTGAGGGGAAACAATTCGTGTGGGTGGCGAAATATTTATCACGATTTTCGTGCGATTTTCGTGCGAGCGTGAAAGGGGCGGAGGGTGGTGGGGGTCGATCATAACGGAGCGATTATGATCTGCCCTCGTTGGGTTTATTCAAACAAATTAATATGTTAAACAAAATCCAGGGTTTGACTGATGAAAATGTGAGGTTCATTAAGAGTTTTATGATGCTGGGGAAAAATAGCTTATCTTCTGCAATTTCATGACTAAATTTGAATTATAATTGACGGCCCGATGCACAGAGTAGGGAATAATTATGGATTTAAGCGGGATAATGAACAATGTGGGATAATCGAATAGTAAATTTTGGGGAGAGTATGGAGGGGGCGTGTGGACCTTTGTGGCGACAGTACAAGTACAATATTATAATCCGGGTGATAATTATCTGGAGCGGTTTTTGGTGGTAGGGGCCGTCCCTTGGAGACAGGTAAAGTCGTAAAGTGAAGTCAAAGGGAATCGCTGTAAAATATTAAAGAGCGGGTAACGGAAAAACTAATAATTAATTGAATTCTCAACTGAATCGTCATTTATTATGTGAATTTAATTCAAGCAATGAAGAACAATGAAAATTAAAAACAATCGAGTTTTTTCCCGATGAATATTTCATTCATTCATTTGTGGATTTATTTCTTTATGAGAGTGCATTGAAATTAAGCTTTTCCTCAACAAGGGGATGCGTCAAGGAAATGAGAATATGGATAGGAACAGGAATGAAAGCAAAATAAAATAGGCTAAAAAACTGTCAGTTCTAGTGCTAGAGAAATCCCGAAAATTATTTTATTTTCATTCATTTATTCATTTATTTATTGCCTTATGAGTGTAAATTGAAATGAAGCTTTTTTGTAAGGAGAGGACCATAAGAAAAAGAGAAAATGGAAATAAACAACCGAAGCTAAATAAAATCGGCTTAAAACTGTTAGTTCGAGTGCGAGATAATTAAATATAAGGCATTCATAAACAAATCAAATAATACATAATAAAGCAAAAAAGGCATTCATGAGAAAAAGACAATGATTCGTCTCAGAGATACTTGTAATACTTGTAATAGGACTACAAACTGACAAAAATACGTATTTCGAATTAAAACCCTATTTCTATCTCAATTCGTAATTTAGACCTTTTCATTCCCAAAAATGACAATTAAAATTTATCATTTTCCTCCAAAAATTTTATAATGTCTCAATAACTTGGTCGGATCTTAATCATCTTCATAAATGTTGAATATAGAGAATAGTCATGGCTCAACAAGTTAAGCACTGGTTATTACCGGGACTAATTGGCATTTCCTTAGGAGAATTCAGCTCTCTTATGCCATTCACGAAACTACTGGCCGGGCGTCGATTACATATGGATTACAGTTGGGCTACATGGGAAATTGTTGCCTGCTGAGATGATACCCGAGGGAGTATGAACCTAGTAACTATCCAGAGAGCATTCTCTGCTTACTGCGAATGTGCTTCTGTCTGGGATTTGACCTATGATCCATGAAATCCTATTCTGAAATTCCAGGGATTATGCCCTGATCCGTTGGCAAACCTATCACTATTGACCACCTGGGAGTCACCCAAATCCGGTGATCAATTAATTAATTTGTCATTGTATTGTGGTGATTGAATGATGCAATTTGTCATTCGTATCCTTTTGCACAAATTATCAACATTCTGAGATGAAAAATAACTGATAAATTACGGACATTATTGTCGAAATAATCGTCCTGCCCTAAATTATTCTGTTCTCCTATAAAAATAAAAAATCTCACGTTAAAAGCACAATTTTTAATTTCAGAATCTCCTCCTTTTTTCTTCGCAGCTATTGTTCGGTTGAGTTCGAGTGAAAAACTTTTTCAAAACCCAGGTTCATTAAAACTTCTCGTCTAACTTCAAAGTTTCATCTCTCTTGGTCAGAGGACGATAAACTGCTCGGAAAATCTCGAAACAATAAATATTTACAGCAGTTTGAGGGACAATTACGTGGGATGAAGGTTTCCCTGATCAAAGGATTTTAATTCATTAATCTGTTACGAGTGTTTGCTTCGTTTCGACAACAAGCTGAACATCTTTTCACTCGATTCCGAGTACTTCATGACTTGTCCTGAGTGAAGTTTCCAAAGTTTTCATTATTGAAGTTGAGAACGTCGTTTTGCACACAGGAAATGAATCCCCTCAATCATGTGTTGAATAACTGAATAACGAATGTTAATTTACTCTCACTGTCGACTCGGAATTTCAATAGAGACAATTTTCAAAAATCCCGAGCACTTGCGCGAGTTCACTAAAACTGTCACTCCCTAAAAAGCTCAGAGAAACGTACGAAAAATTTCAGTAAAAAATTGTCAACATTGCTGCTTAATGGTAAAATCACAGCGATCTATTTTTCCATCATCAACGAAATGCTCCGTCTGCCACTGGAAATCTGGAAAACGATAGTGGTCACGGTTCGCTGGTTCATCGAAATGAAATCGAAAAAAATGGAAATGGAGTTGGCCGGTAGCCAAGGACACGATGGTGCGATGGTATACACAGAGAATGAAAGCAAAACCATTAGGAGGGAAAAAGAAGAATTATCCTGTGTACAGTTCACAAAATTTCGCGACATCTCTCAACTCCTCGCAGCATTGTCTCCTTCCTCTCCTACTTCTCGGAGTAACTGGTGCGGCTGTGTAATGCCAGTGGGCTTGTGTACAAGTTTGCACTTCGTTATATTCGACACAACCCAAGACGAAAAGCCAAATTGCTCACAAAAGTAAACGTTCCGTTGGTGAATGTTGTCAATTGGCTCATCGATTCGTACCAAAAGTATTGAACATCTTACGCTGATATTGGCACCGATCTGTATGCCGTGCCAAGGGAATCGCCGCTGCACAATCAAATTGAATTTTATTTCTTTGTACAGGAGGTAGGAGTTTAGGAAGTTATTTTACTGCTGCACATAGGCGATGCACAGATCGGCGTCAATCATTAATTTAGTAATATTATGAGAAGTTGCACCTTGCTATGAAAATATGGTAATAATTATAGTGAGGGGGACATTGAATGGAATTTAGGGAAAAAATGGGTATGAAATTTCAAGTTTTAGGTAGAATTCAAGGAAATCCATGGGTTTTCCGTGGAAGTGAAATGACAATTTCACAACTAGATTGAATTTTCTATGGGACATGAATGTTCAGAAACGATATGACATGATTTTCAATTTTTCCCTGAATTTTCCAGATTTTTGGGAATTTTCAAGGAATAATTTAACTGACAAACCAAGCATTTTATTGATTTTTAGATCATTCGAAAAGAAAATTAATGGAATACTTTATTCGTCAATGACAAGATTGCCTGAAATTTTAGTGGAAATTAAACATGATCAAAATTTCCGGGATTTGACACGGAAAATTTAGGCGAAAATTTTGAACTGTGCAATTAATATTTACTCTTCTTCATTGACCTTTGAAAAATAATATAATAATTGGTAATTCAAATTTCTCAATTATTGGTTGATAAAATAATTCAAAATTTGGATACTTTAATTGATGGTCAATTCAAGAATAAAGAAATTGGTGAGTAACATTAATAATTGGCTTATTAAAAATTTAACTTTAATTTTCAAGTATGATTATGCCGATATCAGGCCCTTCTAAGGATATGGAAGTATTTTTTCAACCATTTTCAATCATCAAATTTGTCAATTAAATTGCATGCGAAAATTTGAAAAAATTCTGAATACTCAGCATCATTCAAATTACATTTTGCACAGAATTATTATTTTTGTAAACATTCGTTGTTTATAAATAAATGAATGAAATTGTTTAAACTTCCGGAAACCTTATTTTTGTAGGCATGAAATCGATTTGCGGTAAAATTCTGGATACGAATCAATTGGTTACGATTCCAAAATTGATTGTTTACAATTTATTTCTAGAAAACGCTCGTAATTTTAAAAAATCACAATTCCTAAATTATTTCATTAATCTTTTCCTAAAAGTAAACTTTATATTTTTTTCAGATTTTTAAAATGTTTTCTAACACTTCAATATCGAGATTCAAATTCAAATCTGCAAAGTTTAGATAATAAAATCATTGTAGACTATTCGGAAACTTAGGGTCAAATGGGGCTCAAGTGACAGCTCTGACGTTATCGACTACAAAAATAGAAAAGCATTTCAGAAAAAAAGAGTCAAAGTACTTGGATATCCTTAAATTCCACCTGAAGTCTTTATGGCATCCTGAATTTTTCTCATGTAGATTAGAGCTTATTGAAATTTCTAACGCAACCGTGACAGCAACCTTGTAAATATTTAAACTGGTGCTTTCAGTGTTTTCAACGATGGAATATCTTAATTGATCTGAGGGAAAAAATTGATAAGGCAGGGAGGGCTATTTCTAACGTCGTGATAACATCTGTCTTTTTTATTCTGTCGTCGGATCATTAGCACGCGAGACTGGATGGCTTTTTGTGGAAGTTAAATAATCGTTAGGTTGAAATGAATTCTATTTTAATCTCTTGGGAAATTCTTGGAGAATTTATGGCTTGATTTATTCTCGATGTTATTTTGACCGTTAACCTGATGATTCCATGATAGGACATCGTAAGGCTGAATTATAATACTGTTCATTTGATTTAAATCTCATGAAGTGACTTTTATTTTTCCAAGTTATGGAGAAAACAAAAGAAATTAAAACAGAAAGCGTATGATAGGAGGATGCCATGTCTGAATGTTTTTGGTGAAAGTGGAAAAATGATTAGATTGGCCTTAATTCTAGTTTAACTTTCTTAAAAATTCAAGTAGAGTTGATGACTTTATTTAACCTGCTTGTTATCTTGAATATTAAACTAAAGATTTGATGATAGCGGGACTCTTTATTTGGATTTATTCGTCTAGGTTGAGGAAAAAAAACAAAATTCGAGTTGAAAGCACACACTATTGAAAAAATTTGGTTTAATTTTTAAGTTTCTTTGACAATTCAAGCGAAGTTTTATTTTTTTAACGACAGGAAGAGGGAAATTCCTAAATTTCCATCCATTTTCAAGTGAAAATGAAAAGGGTTACAATTTTTTGCTGAAATCTCCGGTACACTTCCTGGAAAATTTTATCACATTTTAGTTTCACTGAATGTTCGAGAAATTTCGCCATTAAAAATTCAGAATTTCATGGAAAAATCAATGAGAATTGTAAATATCAGTGCAATCATTTCCTAAAAATTCATAGAAGTCAGTAAAATGTCAATGAATATATTCTTGAATTTTTAAATAATTTCATTAAGAATTCAAAAACGTTGACGAATTCTCGTCGTAATGCCGTTCAAAAAATTGGAATTTTATTGAATTTTTATTGAATTTTGTGATTTTTTCTCCTTAATCCGTATCCAGTCACTCTGTTGAAAATTAACAGTCGACTGTCCATGAAATTTCAATTTTTTTTCTGACAATGAATATTCATAGTCCAATTTCCTTGAATTGGCAGGGAATTCCTTCAAAATTCTAGGAATTCCAGGATTTTTTTAAATAATTCCCCGAAAATCCAGAGGAATCTGGAATTCAAGGAGAGATTTCACTGAATTTTCCTCATTTTCCATTAATTTTCCCGGAGCAATTAAACACCATTAATTTTCCCGGAGCAATTATTCAGTCACCACGAATTTCTCCATGAAATTATGAATTTTCAACGACAAAATTCCTTCAAATTCAAATAGAAATGTCACTTATTAGAAATTTCCAAGACTCTTACCGGAAGTTCCAGTTAAAAATTTTTAATAGTGCAAATATCTCATTATTCACCACACGGCGGAATAGCAAATGACTGGATAAAAATATGGATATGGCGTCCCATCCGCAACAGTTTCGCCATACAAAGGATTAAGATGTGCTCTTCATAAACCGAAGCTGGCGTTAGCATTCGCGCTAACAATCAACTGCTATTAACAACTAATGCGAAAAAATATACGACCTGTCTGGCTTGACTAATTTACAGTCAGACAGTTCATTGGAATTAAAAAAGAAAGACGAAACTTCTGTAGTGGAGCTTTACATACTAATTGCTCTGACCCGGTGAACTTTGGAGATGTACTGGCCCAAGGGCTGCAGGTGGGTGGCGGCGAGTTGGTGGTGGGAGGGGCGACTGGGGGATGAGAGGGGTTAAAAGCACAGTAGTGCGAGGTGGTTCTGAAAAAGAGAGCAAGAAAACGAAGACTGGCGACTGGTCTCCAGAGTATTAAAGCAATTTAAGAGATCGTGCTGGCGTACAGAGACTTTATACCCATACGTGGTTGGAAGATAAAAAAACCAAAACATTGGGGTTGAAAAAAAAATTCTCTGAACTAAATTAAACTTGCAAAAAGGTTGAAATAATTTCGTTGTGGGAATGAAAAATGGAGTGGGAATATCAAAGCATTTAAAGTATCTTTTGTCTATTTTTTTTTCAATCGCAGTGGGTTAACATTTTAATTGAAAAATTCTTCAACTTCAGAGGGAAAACCACGGGAGTTTTGTTTGTAGAAATATTCCGGAGCCAGCAGAATCTCAAAGGATGAGAATTAATACAAATAGGGGAGAAAAGGCTCAGAAATACTTTGAGATTAACTCAAAGTAAACAAATTTATTGATCTGAAGTGTTTGATTGAATTCTGATTGAATTCCATTGATGATTTACCTGAATTTTTTCATTTTTCTTAATTTCCATAGAATAATTGAACTAAATTTAATAGTTCATGTTGATTTATTCATCAAACTGTGAATTTCCAATGACGAAATTATTCGAAACTTCGGAAAAACTGTTATTTGATGAGAATTTTATAGAAATGTACATGAAATCTCAGCTAAAAATTTGATTGTTCATTTATTATTAATTTGGAATGAATTGAAAAATTCGTTCTTGGTTTGTGATCAATAGCTTGGCTTAATTCAAAATTGATATCATTTTCGATTGCATTCATCATTTGAATTTGGTTTGATTTTGTTATGATTCTTTAGTTGTTTCAAATATAATTTGCGGCATTATTTGATAAAAAGAACGAGGATACTTATCACTTTAAGTTTGAATTTCCAGTGACAACTAGCACGATAAATTGATTTAGTAACACTAATAGTTTGGAATACAATGACGCGTAATAAATGTTTGATATAAATTTCACTTGAGTATTTACCGAGACCGAGCAATTAATTTAAATTTTTGATAGATTGAATTTTTTGATGCGTCCCCACTGACGGCTCAACGTGAAGTGTCCTTTTCTCTTTTCGTATGGCTACGACAGCCTTCAGGTAGTAGGACCCGGGTATAAGGCTCTCGTTGCAGTAGCATTTTCAAGTTTTCTGTTTTTAGCTGTAGCTTCCATGAACAGAAGGATACACTACAGTTTTTCTCTTGCGCTGGAGGCGGTAAATACTCCAATGTAATATTTTGTGTTGATATTTGGTAGCTTTAGAACGACAAACCCCTGACATTTGTTGGAAAACAACAATTCGGAACATTTCGTGAATACTTTCAAGATAATGAATTCAATATTCTATTCTAATCACAATGCCCTATTTTTTATCAACAACAAAATGCTCCATCTGTTACCACAAATCTATATTTTAAGACGAAACAAAAAGCGAGAAATCTATTGAACCTAAAATAGCTGAAACCGATTGAATTCCATCGATGAGAGGGACAATTCGACATGGAAAGAAAACGATAAGATTTTATGCCGTACGAAACTATTGATACGATTGGAAACAGTCGTCTACGAGCCGAAACGAGGCAGTTTCAATGGTAGAACACGATTTGGTCGTTCAATGGATGGACGTGCCAAATCGGGGCCGAGAGGGAGGGGAGGAGAAAATGTTGCACCTGCAGCAATCGTATTTACTAGATGACATGGAAAATCAGTATCGTTTTACAGCGAATGTGGTAATTTAATTGTGCCCGCCTCATCCCCTCCTACTGTATCTCTTTAGTCCCTATGAAAATGTGGGTAATATCCAGTTAAATTGACAGTTATATTCAGTTGAGGGTTTGCGTCATTGTGGCATTAACGAAAAGCCCTGATATCACAGTTGGATTGCTGCGACTAATGCAATTATTAACGAAAATTCATTATTATGATTTGGAGAATGTCGATGGCTGGAATAGTGGTTGGAGTGATTGTGATAACGAGAATCACTCGGATAATTGGGGAATCGTAAATTGTGCAAATATTTGGTGCAAGCAGAAAGAAAACGTGGGACACGAACGAATAAGCCATTTCCTGATAATTACATACGAGATTAGGTCCTTTATGTCTCTCTGGGAAGATTCTCCGGGGAATCGGGGGTGGAAGCGGCACGTAGTCAGTGAGCTACCTCAAGGGGAAGTTAAGAAATGACAGTGCAGACAATTATCGACAGATTGATCAATGTTTTATTTATGGAGCAGTGAATATTCATATTAACCATAGAATTTTTGAAAAAAAATGGAATTGCCTCACCATTTCAGCTCTAATTTTCGAGGGAGCGATATTGAATTTAATTCAAAGTGAGAAAAAAATATGGAATTCCAAATGTGTGAGTAGCAAAATGTCGAGAAATCCGCAACTGAATGGAATTTTATAATTTCGATTAATTTTCATGGCATAATTGAACTGGAACTGTTTTAATCCATTTTTTTCATCAACTCGGCAAGTGCTAATGACAAAATTTAGTGAAATTTCAACGAAAACGAAAAAAATACTCATCCGCATCCACATATCAATTTCTGACGATCGCGTTTCAATGATCAATCGGAAGCAGGGGTAAATGAATGAATTAACACTGTTGTTCAATCTTGTCTGACATCTGCTACAAACTCGGGTCTTCAACTTGGGCTTTCAATTGAAGAAATGATGTCCTAGAGCCTCTAAACATGACAAATGTCTCTAAAGATGATATCTGTTTTCAATCGAAAAGCAGAGTTGTGACA
>NW_021680345.1:3529537-3536192 GCF_001412515.2 Diachasma alloeum
CTCTAAAGATGGTTTTGAACCAGGGGAGACTCCTAGACCCCAATGTTCTATACATACTCCTAGGTCCCATTGTCCTCCTAGACAATGTTGGGGTCTAGGAGTCTCCCCTGGTTCAAAACCATCTTTAGAGGTCCTAGCACGCCATTTCTCGACCCGCTCTTTCGTTTGAGCCCAAAAAAATATTCATATCTTATCTGACATCTTTGCTACAAACTCGGGCCTTCAATTGAAAGCCCGAGTTGTAGTTCCGAGTTAATAAAATTATTTATTATACAAAAAGGAACAACTTTTGTCATGAATATTTTCTTCTATTTGCCAATGTTTTCCATAAAAAAAAATCATCAAAAAAACCACTTAATTTGTTTATAACTATTAATTGCACGCACTTACATTAAAAATACCACCGGATTCGGATTTCTCATACTCGAAAACATAAGAAAACACCTCAAAACCTTACCGCACTAGAAGTGCACACGGGAAGGGGGTATTGGACTATTCCCAATTAATTGGAAGTTCAAGAATACATTCCCCTAAATTTTCCGGATGTCCATTCATCAATCATGTTAATTATTATTAATTTTCATGGAATAATTGGCATAAAATTTACAGTTTCCACTGATTTTACCATCAAATTGCGAGCTCTGAATAATAAAATTTCCCTGCAATTTCCGTGAAGCATTCCAAAAGTGTCAACAATGCAATTGCCGCGTCTTTAACTGCACAAATATTTGTTGAAAGCCGGGAAAAAACCCAGAGCTCAAGCAAATAAGCCATTTCCCGACAATTACATACGAGATTACGTCCTCCATGTCCCTCTCAAAGGATCCTCATGAGACCCGGGGATGGAATCGGTACAGAGGAGTCAGTGAATCCCCACAAGGGAAAGTAGAAAGGTGGCAGTGCCATTCCGATAAGCCTGCGGCTTCCGACTGTACGAAGAACGAGGAAGGAACAAGTCCGAACGGTTATTGGCCTCGTAGGGATTGCATCGGTGGTAGTTACGATGAAATATCAGGGCACCTCTCGATGTGTGGCTACAAGCGTATCGACGGCGATGGGAGTATGCCGACACAAACGCGGAAAAGATGTCGAGGGGGTGATAAAAAAAAAAAGGAAAGGACTTTCCTGGACAATTGTGCAGCGTCAGAGGTTTCTCCCAGGGATGAACAAAAAAAGGGGCGGGGGGGGAGGGTGGACGAAGGTGTCTTTTATTATTTTCACTATCTTTTATCCACGACTGCACTCTCTCATCCGTATACTTTGGCGATCGAGACGGAGATTTTTGGTTTATGCTTGAATTTTCATTCGCCTAAAAGCATTTCAGTAAATTCTCGTTGAATATCTCATATGTCTTTATTTCAAATATTTATGGGCGGGTTTTTTGAGGAGTTAATCAGGTTGATTTGCGGGAAAATATTGGTGCCGGATGTTGTATTTGTGCGGGTGGAAATCAGCGGTAATTTGACGTTTGATTTATAGTGAGGTTAATTAATTACGTCGTATTTTTTCCTTTTACTTTTGCCATCGAATCAATTATTTTAGAGAATGAAATAGAGAATGAATAAAAATTGACTTTTTATTATGGTGAATGTATGCTTGATTGTTCAATTAATTGAAAATTTTGACGTAATTCGGTAGTGAATATTCAAGTTTTTATTGAAATTTCAAAGATATTGTGGAATTCTCGCGAATTTATTCAGTGAACTGAATTGATTACAACGTTTCATTCAATTTTTACAATCGTATCGATTACTTTAGCAGATGGAGTAAACAATGAATAAATATTTAATTTTTATTAGGTAAATATGTGCTTAAATATTCAATTCGGTGCTGAATATTCATGTTTCCATTAAAATTTCATGATTTTTTTCTCGCTGAAATCATATTTAATATCATTCTCCAGGAGAATTAACAATTAACGTTATTTATCTGACGCACTTCAGTGAATTCTCGTTGAATATCTCATGTCTGTATTTCAAATATTTATGGCCAGATTTTTTGAGGAGTTAATCAGAATGATTCGCGCGAAAACTTTGATGGTACCAGATATTTCATTTATATGTGTGGGCATCACTGGTCATTTGACATTTGATTTATTCATTGAATTAAATTATTTACATCATATTTTCTCGTTTCATTTTTGAAATCGAGTCAATTACTCTAGCAAATGAAATACTCAATGAACAAGTATTGATTTTTTATTGTGGGAAATATATTGTTGAATAATTCAGTACTGAAGACTGGATGTTTTCATTGAAATTCCATAATTTTTTCTCGTTTAAATTCAGTTTAATGTCAATCTCCACGAAAATTATTAGTCAATGTTAATCATCTAAAAGCATTTTAATAAATTCTCGTCGAACATCTCATGTCTTTATTTGAAATATTTATGGGCAGATTTTTTTAGGAGTAAATCAGATTGATTTGCGAGAAACCGTTGGCACCAGAAGTTGCATTTAGACATGTGGGAATGACTAGTGATTTAACCTTTGATTTATTTATTGCATTCAATTAATTACATCGTAATGCAAATATACATGGAACGGGCTTGGGGATCGATTGATTTCACTGGAAGTATCAAAGGGATTTGCATGAAAAATGTGGGCCAATCGTCACTATTCGGAAATGAGTGATTATTCGCTAGTGGATTATTGCTTATTCACATTCTTAAATTTTCACAGCGCCGATGAAACTAATTTAACCATTGCCCATAGCGGTTTTGCGGGACCATCTAGAATTGAAATAGTTGCTGTTCAGGGGGAGCAAGGGGAGGGGGGCATTCTCGTGGCTGGTGAAATGGCTGGGTTGGCCTCCTTCAGAGACAGGGAAACTGCAAGAGGGATTGGCGGGATGCCCGAATAATTCGAGGATTTCCAACTTTCCGCGAGATTAATGAGGACCATCGATCGAATCCGAATGCCCTACCCACAGTCTCTACCCCTTCCCCTCCTTCTCCCTTAACACGGAAGGAAAACGTGAATGGCTCGAAGATCGATCGACTGCGCACATTGGATGGAAAACCGGAATTGAACCCCCTACCTTCGCTACAGAGATGGGGGGAATTTTTATTCGTTTTTCTTGGGACGATGTATCAAACAAATTGCCCGGATTCTATACAATATTAACTTTCATGTGATTCCTTTTGAACTCTTTTTGGGGGGTTTTTTGCATGGGGTGAGTCCGGGGGAAATGGACATTGGGGGGAAGATCGCGATTTTAATGGGGAAAAGTTTTTCATCTTTTCGGTTTTTAAGGGAGACATCAGGAAAGACTTTACTGTTAGAACACATCTAGGAAATTTTTATCACATTGACAATTGATCATTGAACATTGAAAATTTTATGGAAAAATCAGTGAAAACTGTGAATTTTAATTCAATTAGTCCAGGAAAATTGATAGGAATCAGGAGATTTAAGTGAATATCTCTTGGAATTTTGAATTG
Source organism: Diachasma alloeum (assembly GCF_001412515.2). Classification (NCBI taxonomy): domain Eukaryota; kingdom Metazoa; phylum Arthropoda; class Insecta; order Hymenoptera; family Braconidae; genus Diachasma; species Diachasma alloeum. Next base: position 3,532,980 of record NW_021680345.1, read on the forward strand.
ACTGAAAAATGCAGCGTAATTTGGTGAAAATTCAGTGCTATTCAAAATTTTTGGCTGAAATTGCCGGTACACTTCTTGCAAATTTCAATGACATCATGCACTTCTCTGCAATGTCTGCAATAAATCGTTCTATCACTGTGTAGAGGAGGTTGGGGTAAAACGGACAGTTTCGAATTTTTTTAAAAAGTTAATGAGGGGTTGAAATGTTGATAAAATTCAATAATTTTTTTCTCAACACAAAGAACAATTCTTCCCCTTTGTAACGAGCCTAAACTGAGCTCAATTGATCAACTTGTTTCTGAGTTATGAATAATAAAAGAAATCTCTAAAGTGTCCGTTTTACCCCATCCTCTCCTATTACCTTTGGCAACTAAGCGTGAATGTTGATCTCACTTGAGAGTCCGTCCCGACCTGACCTTTTTCCCCTCCTTTTTACCAACGATATCAACATTGAGCTGACTTAACGGCATATCGATCCGTCCAGAAATATGGCATTATTGCCTATCAAGTCTACGACGGAATTTACCGGGTCACCGTCTCAACGTCGTCATGCTTCTGTCTCCACCTCTTTACTTCCGACCGAATCGTTCGACTCACCACTACCATCTCAGCCCCCCCTAGACTTTCAGGTTCTTTGTGCAAACAACTCTGCAATCTTTCTCCCCAGTATTTGCCTCGCTACGGTCAACACACGCCAGTCCAGGTAAAATCACGTGACAAGATGGTCTTATTCGAGTCGACGGGGTACATTCTTGGAATGGGAATGCCGCTATTGATGATGTACGAGAAATCTAGTCATGCAGGCTGGCATATTGGCTGAAATTACGGGGGTTATAAATACTTGTACGATTTTTTTCGTATCAATTCTGCTCGAATAAAACTCAAAACAACATAAATAATAAGAGATTGCACGGAGAGAAATTTTGTAGAAAAATTCTAGTACGAGTACTGGAAAAAATCACAATCCACCGGCTGTGAAAAGTCCTAGTGCTGTTAAGGTAAATTTTCTTGATATTTCTGGTAAAACGTCTGAGGATTTCGGTGAAATTTTCACAGAAAAACACGGAAAAATTTACGTTTTCCCCAATAAAATTTCTAGTGCCGACACTGGAATTTTTTCCTGGCCGTCACTTTGCGCTTCTTATCCCGTGCTAGCGCTAGAATTTTTCTAACAAATTTCTCTCCGTGTGGAAACAAGGTTCAGCTTAAAAAGCCACAGAAATTATTCTACTACTAGAACTAATTATTTTCGTGACAATAATTTTTTTCTCGCCAAATATCTAGTCTTGGGTTGTTTATTACGTCATTAATCAATTAATTTGTCGTCTTTTTTTTGTCTTGTTGGTTCAATAACACTTTCTCAAGTTGAGCACAATTTTCTCGATTATTTTCTCCGTATTATTACTCCAGAAATTCGCGATCTTCTTGGAAAGTATAGAATCAATAGAACTTGTTTTTCGATCATTCACTGGAAAGACAGGATTAATAATCATAATCATAATTAATTATTTTTATTATGATTATTATTACTCATAATTATAATTACGATTATGATTACTACTATTAATAATTTGCACACGAGCACTAGAATCTCGAAAAGAAAAATTAAATACTTATCGCAATTTTGTCCTCAGCTTTGGAAATAAAATACGAAAGAAAGATGAAGAATTGGAAAATTAAAAACATTGTTTAGTTTGAAAGGCCATGAAACTAATTCAACAAATTCCAATTATTCTCATGGCTATGCTTTTTTTCTCGTTTATTTGTTTTTTAACAAGACTACTTTATCAGTTTGAAAATAATTCTCTCAATTTTTTCCTCTGTGCTATTGTTTCAAAAATTCACGATGTTTCTGGAAAGTACCGAATGAATAGAGAAAATATTTTTTGATCATTCGCCAGAAAGCGCAGAATTAATAATCATAATTTGCACGCCAACAGTAGAATCTCCGAAAGGAAAATGAAATCATACCGACTCTTGTTATACAACAGTACGAGCTCATTTCGCAGTCCAATTTGCCCGCTATTTGCACTATTTGCTCACCCTGTCTTCGGTTACCTCGGGTGGAGGTTGGGGGGTGACGGTATAGTCACCCGTTGTGCATGCAACCGGCGCGTCTTTGCCAGGATTGCACGGAAAACCAGGAAACCGACCCAATTGAGAGCCAGATGATTTCATAAACAAACAAATACTGCATGAAATCTCTGGAGCTCAAAAGAAAATACTGGCGAAATTGGATGAGGCGGAGGGATGAATGAATGAGAAGTTTCTTCGGGAATTGATGGAAAAATTAATGATCCCGGGGAGATAATGAGGAGAAAATCCTTTCAAAAAATTCGTATTGATAATCAAGTGGAATTATTCACAATAATTTCAATGCAGCGATCGCGAGAATTGGACGTAGATTTACTATTGGAACTCATTAATTCGTTTTGACAAACAATTTCTGAGAATATTGATTATTTTATTCTGATTTTTAAGAGCGAAGAGAATAATTCGGTTCGTTAGAGGGCAATTAAGGAAAATAATTAATTTTAATGTAACCATAAATATTGAGTGTAAGAATTACGATGACTTTTCAATTAATTGAAAAATTAACAACATATTCACCAAAAATTTCCTGATTTTTGCTCATTTTCAGGGAATAATTGAACTTAAATTTACAGTTCCTAATTTTTCCATGAAATTCTGAATTTTCAATGACGAAATGATGAAATTTTTCTCCAATTTCAGTCGACCTGAAATGTGATAAAAATTTCCGATAAGTGTCCTGGAAATTTCAACCAAAAATTTTGAACAGAGCAATACCGTCTCACCCTATTTTGACAATAATTTTTCAAATACCCAGATGATGTTATCCTTCGGGAATCGATATGGCCCGACAAACTGCGGATATATAAGGAAGTTAGATTGACAAATGCAAAAGAGATCATGTACATACTTTGTAAGTCTATACGAGCTCGTTGACTCTCGAGCTCCATTCGAAAATCGAGTCCTGCTTTCATAAGCCGAACACGCAGTGCAATTCTAAGCGGCATCCACCGCTGCTGCCTCGGTTTCCGTGTCTTTTCCCCGTCTCTTTCATTTTCTCTCTACTTTTCCCCATTCCTCCTGTTCTTTTTTGCCACTTCTCCTGAACTTGCCTCATACCTACCGAATACATTGGCGGTTCACTCACTTGCAAAAAGAACTGGGGGGGGGGGGGGGGGGGGG
>NW_021680345.1:3536332-3542514 GCF_001412515.2 Diachasma alloeum
GGGGGGGGGGGGGGGGGGGGGGGGGGTTAGGGAATCCACACGAAAATCCCCGGAATCGTATTCCTCAGCCTTTCTACAAATGCAACTCTTGCGCTCACTTGCTCCCGCCGGCATTTGTCGGCAACTCGAAATGTCAAGTGACGACTTTTCGACCCTCTTGAATTTCAGATAGGTGTTTACATGGAATAGAAACAAAGTGGTGTTATCATATCGAAAACATAAATTTCATGAGAATTTTTCCACCGGTGAATGGGGGAAAATCAATCGGTGATATTTGATAACAAAATTTTTCACTCATTCTGGTGAAATTGCAGGTGTAATTGTCACAAGAATATTTCAGTGTTATATTTATGAATATGAGAATATTATTGATGAAGTTTTTAAGAGAAAAATGGAGGAAATTGATAAAATTCAAACATCATCCCAATGGAAAAATTCCACGGAAGGAAAAGTTGGATTAAAATTACGTAGAAAATCGTGGCAAATTTGACTGTACGATAGGTAATCGTGAAGAGAAATTCTTTCGAAAAATTCTAGTGCTGTTAAGGTAAACTTTCTAGAGATTTCGGGTAAAACTTCCGATGATTTCTAAGAAAATTTCATCTAATACTGGGAATGATTTATGTGCACCCCAAAAAAATGTCCAATGCTGCCACAGGAATTTTTTCCTGATTGTCATTTTGCGCCCATTCTCCCGTGCTGGCACTAGAATTTTTCTGGAGAATTTCTCTCCGTGCATTTTACGAGTCGTTCGGTAAAAAAACGCATCTATGGATGCACAAAGTATTCTCCTGTGCAGTAAAATTTTCCACACCGGTAGGGTATTTTTTTCTTGCACAACGCGTTCGGTAAAGATCATTCTCCGTTATAGAAAAATTATACGCAATATTGAGCATTCATTCGCGATCACTAGGATAATTTTTGATGAAATTTCGGGGAAATTTGACAGTTTCGCCACAAATTACGCTCACGTTCAGCAAATTATTCCGGGTAACGGAGAAAATTAACTATTCGTCTCGCACTTTTCCCCGATATAGGCTCAAAAAGTTCGAAAAATTAACTTTGTTGCACTATTACTTGACGTGTTCGATGATTTTTCTATGAATTTCTATTTTTAAAATTTTTCCCCCAATATCTAGTATCTGAAAACAACGACATGAATTCTAGACATTCTAGATATCTTACACGAGAATCTTTTGCATCAAACTCATGATATCTCACTTGTTTTTCGAACTCTTCATTCATATTTGAACATAGACGGAGATATGTGACGAAACAGTCCTCAAATGCCTTGAATTGAGACACAATAAATGTCCCATTTACCAAACGTTCTGCGTTTAACCGGAAAAAACGTATTTTAAGACGTCTGAAAGACGCCAGTTGTCACACTGCACTCATCTCCTAATACTCAATGACATGAAGGTATAAATAAAAATATCATCCCAATTGTCAATACTTCGGATGTAGACCACAAGAAACAAAGATTCACAATGCCCGAATGAATTAGCCAATCAGAGGGGAAAATTACACAGTTCAAAATAAAAATATCCATCACCATGAATAGCATTAATGCACACGGTAAAATGCAGACAATTAGTAACCAGTGTGTACAAATTAGTAAAATGCATCGTGGTCCAAAAGCATCACTGAGGCGCTTGTTAATCCAATAAATTAAATAGCCATTCGTATTTCACTCCATGTGCATCCCCTCCTCTTCCACCGGACTCGCCCTTGGCTCCTGACACGTCTGTTGTACGCCTATGTTCATATTTGTACACATTTAACGTTTTCATGTACATACCGGCACTTCAGATACACAGCAGTTTTGCATTTTGACAACTGGCTGTTATACCTTTGAAACACGAGGTAGCGTGTGGCCGGTACATTAATTCTCGCCCTCCAACATCAGTCCGACGGGCGTACACGTTATTAAGAGTGTGAAATCAATAATAATTGTGTTTGCACTAAAATGTGAGTTATATTAAATTCTCAGCGTCTTTTTATTCAGTCTTGTGGAACTGCACTGTTGTAAATTTTTTGAAATTTCATGGAAGATATTATAGTTAATCTCAGGAGGGTGACATTGAGTTGGATTTAGGTAAAAATAGTATATTTCGTAACGAGTGCAAAAAACATTTTTTCATGAGTTACGAACAATATTTTTCATCACAATGTGGCGAAAAGTGAACTTTTCGGCGCGCTCCGTGTGCCTAAAAGTCCACTTTCCGCTACATTGTGATGAAAATGATTATGAAATTTCAAGTTTTAAGTAGAATTCGGGGAAATTCATGAGTTTTCAGTGGGAGTGAGATGAAAATTTCACAACTTGATTGACTTTTCAGTGAAACATGAATTTTCAATTTTTCCCGGAAATTTCTGCATTTTTCTGAATTTTCAAAGAATAATTGAACTGTGAAATTAAGCATTTTATTGATTTCCAGATTATTTGAACAGAAAAGCAGTGGAATATTTGATTTTTCAATGACAAGATTTCCTGAAATTTCCGTGGAACTTGAACACAATAACAATTTGTGAAATTTGGCACTGAAAATTCAGACGAATATTTTTAACAGTGCAACGAATTTTTGGAGTTAGCAAACTTTAGGCTGGAAAGAAATCAAACACTCTCATTATTCTGACAAATAATAAAAGGAATAGCGACAAATAATAAAGGGATAGCGGATTCAAATAAAATTCTTTTGATAAAATCAATTTTTTGACTTGAACCGTTTTAACGTTTCGCTACTGATTTGTAATTCTATGATTTCCCCTTCTCTCAGGTCGAATGAAATTTCTCTCTCCTGAAAACTTGCCCACAGCTCAAAAGCCACACGGAGAGAAATTTTCTAGAAAAATTCTAGTACGAGTACTGGAAAAAATTACAATCCACCGGCTGTGAAAAATTCTAGTGCTGTTGAGGTAAAATTTCTCGGGATTTTTGTGAAATTTTCACAGAAATACGGGGAAAAATTCACGTTTTCCCCAATAAAATTTCTAGTGCCATCACTGGAATTTTTTCCTGGCTGTCACTTTGCGGCTCTTTTCCCGTGCGAGCACTATAATTTTTCTAAAAATTTCTTTCCGTGTACCCTTTTTTGGCCAAAATGAATTTTTGCAATCCCCCAGATCCCGTTATTGACTCAAACCAAATCCTCATTTTCCAATTCCGACTGAAATTGCCCTGTCTTTCGAGTGAAATACAACGTCCACCCTTTCATCGTTATCAATTCAGCGGCAAAGGGAATCCAATAGAATTTCCAATCCCGTTCTCCTCGAATTCCCCGCCATTATCAACACGACACGTTACAGGTGAATTTCAAAGCAGATGAAATACGCCGATTCGACTGGATCCCTGATTTCCATGGGACATGATATGTGCAGTGTGAAACTGGATCGTGACGAAAACCCGAAGAATATTATCGGATAGTGTGCCAGAAGGGCTGTCGTACCCGTGACTCTATATCTCGCTGTCCAATCGAGGTAGAAACTTTTCAAGCCATTGATGCGAAAACTCCGGTGGAAAATTCACATTACTTGGAGGTGAAATGCAACAAGATGAAGGAATATGTTTGATGTATTTTCATATGCCCTGGGTTGTACTCAGTTGAAAGTTTATGAAAAGATTTTTCCTTTTATTCGTGCATGAAATCCACTTCATTCCGTTTCTCATTAAACATTCGAGGGTCAAGTAAATGAGTTTTTCAAGTTGTATTCACTTATGAAAATTGCACTTTAATCATTCCTTCGAGCCGGCTAAATTTTTTCGTTGAGGGAAAGAGAATTCTCTGCAAACAATCGCGTAGAAAGTATTTCTTCGTAAAAAAGCGTGTCACTTGATGGAAAATTGCAGCTGGAAAGCCATTTGCTGATAAGGGACTATGAGAATATAAAAATTATAGCCTTTATCGGGCCTGATAAAAAAATTTGAATGATTGATGGTTATTCAACAAGTCATTCTAATGAAACACGCGATGCCTCGTGCGATATTTTTCTTCTGTTTGTTGGCTTACAGTGGTGCAAAGGTAGATCTTAATGCTCGTGGACAACCAGTTACCGCTAATGAACGTATATTGAATTTAGCGAGAGTGAAATTCAGCTGAATTCACGAATGTACGTGACGTGTGCTTGGGGAAAAAAGGGAAAAGGTGACAGTAGTGCGAGAGTGCGCGCAGTTTGAAGGTGCGAGATTGAAAACCCGAGGCTTTTGTCACGTTTCCTCAGTATTCTAACATTTTGTACTGTCACGCGTTCGCCAAATTAAAGCAATTACGCTGGGGAAATGTATTAAAAGTGGGGGGAAAACTTGAGCGGTTCGGTGGGAGGTGCATTTGTGCTCAACACAAATTGGGCTTTCTTTATTACCATCTGTAAGGTTCATGGGATTTTCTCGTGGTTTGAAATCGAAATATTGGAATAGAAAATGTTTTTATTATTTTTTTTGAAAATTATTGACATTTCATAATTTCATAATTTTCAGGAGAGTGATATTCAATGCGATTCAGGAGGGAAAAATTTGGAAATTTCAAATTTCACTGAAAATTCATGAATATATTTAATTGAATGTTCCTGATTTCTAGGATTTTTATGGAATAATCCAACTAAAATTAAGAAAATTCCTTGAAATTTTAATTAAAAATGTTATGAAAAAATCAATGACAAATTATGGGATAAAGATTTCAAAGAAAAATATTTCTAACATTTGGAGCAAATATATCTATGAGATTATTTATTGTGTTATTGTATATTTCAATTTTAAAAATCATTGTCGAATTTGGAGATGGAATTCGGAGAATTTCCATTCATTATATAAGTTTTTCCATAATTTTTCTCGTTGATTTAGACTCTCAGACTCATTGTTCTCCGATGCTTCCATGCAGTTGTGGATTTTCGACATTCGTCGGGCGTGAAATTGAATACGTCAGCTTACTTTTCAACGGAATAACGTTTGATATTACGGTCGGTGAAATACTCTCATTAAAATTAACCAAAATGTCAATTTTGCGAGATATTTCGGGAAATAGGATTTGCTCATATTCGGGGCTGTGTTGATTAGCTCCGGGCAATTATCGAATTCCCGCAGTTTATAGATAAAAAAATGATTAAAAAGTAATTCAGTTTCATCTCGGGGATATACGAGGGTTATTGACGAGAGTAAATTCTACAAATAGAGGTTCAATGTACGAATTCTGCGCGTGAAATTGGGAATCTATTCGAGGAAACCCAATCTCAAGCTATCAAGAATATTGTCCTCAATGCCGAAAAAAATGTGTTGCGCGAGAACATTTTGTAGAAAAACCTGGCGATTTCTACAAAATGTTTTCGTGTGTACACTTACACACGGAAAAAACTATACTCGTATCAAGTATATGGATAAACGTTCGGTTCGGCCTTCGGCTCGGCCTGTAAACTGCACATTCGTTGAAAACGAAATTTGTGCCCTTGTACTCTAATGTACTATTATGTCGAATTAAAAAATTTTTTTTTCATCCGGAGTCAAAATGTTAGAGCTTGGATTTTTCACGGGGGAATTTTTTCGCCAAGTGAATGTTGATTCTGTATTTATTGGCCACTCTGATGCCGATGAAACCCTTGGAGGTGGGGAAAAGGTCGAAATAAAAAAAAAAAATTTTCACCAGGGGCCCACCCGAGTCGAGGATTTGGTTCTGATTGGACGTACACAGGTCTTTCAAGATCTCTCCAGACATAGATGGACCTGGTAAGTCCTAATCAGTTCTGCGACGTACTTTTCCAGAGACCTTTCGAATCCTCAGTTCTTTTCGGTCCTGAGAAGTCCTCCTCGGTGCTACCGAGAACGCGTGATTTTACGAGCGGGTGAAGGGGAAGGCATGTATGCAGAGGGTTGAAATTTGTAGCCAACGAGGAGACAGGGTTGCAGAATATATTTTAGCCACCCTCATCTCCCCGTTTGCAGGCGGTGTTTAAATAAAAAACAGTGAACGTTGATTCTGTATTTATTGACCCCCTGATGCCAATGAAACCCTCGGAGGTGACAGAAAAGGGTAAAAAAAATTTTTCATTTTCACGTGGGTCAAGGGTGAAAGTCGATTTTCGCCAAAATTGAATTTTTTCGCCAAGTGAAAGTTGATTCTGTATTTTCTAACAATTCTGATGCCAATGAAACCCCCGAAGGCGCGACAAAAGTCGAAATAAAATTTTTTTTT
>NW_021680345.1:3543731-3566832 GCF_001412515.2 Diachasma alloeum
TTAAAAAAAAAAACAATAATTGCATTTTTTATTTCAATAACGCATGAGTAAACAGGGATATGAACGCAGATTTAATATAGGCCCATAGAATTACGGGGACCGGCAAGGATTTGGAAAGTCTGAATACAAGTCCTGCTTACACCTAACAAGTGCTGAAATGGGGGGACATAACCAGAGGTAGAAAGGTCTCGGAAGCACTTGGGAAGAGGCTTCCCAAGACCTATCCAGTTCTGAACGTAAAGACCTAAGTAGAACTTGTCAGGTCCAATTATTCGACTCGGACAAGGGTCAGATCTTGGATTTCTGCCGGGGGAAAATCGACTTTCGCCAAAATCGAATTTTTCCGCCAAGTGAGGGTTTACTCTGCATCTACTCGCGATTCTGATGCCAATGAAACCCTTGGAGGTGGGGAAAAGGTGGAAATAAAAAATTTTTTTTTTCACCCGTGGCCCAAGTGTTAGATCTTGAATTTTTGCCAGGGGAAAGTCGACTTCGCCAAAATCGAATTTTCTCGCCAAGTGAAGGCTGATTCTGTATCTACTGACGATCCTGATGCTAATGAAACCCTCGGAGGCACCAGAAATGTCGAAATAAAAAATTTTCATTTTCACCTGGATCAAGGGTTGGATGTTTTAACAATTCCATTTTCATATAAGGGCTAAAATATAAGGGCTAAAAACTCATTTATTAACCTCCACTTTTTGACCCTTATATTCTGACCCTTAATGCCTGACCCTTATATTACACTTAAGAGGGCTTGCTACAACTCGACCTAATACAAAAGCATCACCTTCGAATTGAAATACCCATCCCCCAATTCGGGTATATTTTTTTTCGGTGCACCCCTCCCAATACTCGAAGTGTCAAATTGTCATCACTGCAGCCGTGAAAAGCACCACTCAATAAAACCCGTGCTCGTAATCGGGATGGACCCTCAACGTATGTAAACGCTGCAAAACTTCTAGTGGGCACGCAGTGGCAGAAACAGCGACGAGTAAACACGATTCCCTGAAATCGTATTTAGTCAGGTGCAACTAGTCCATCAGTCGCGGTGTCACGCGTGGTTCACGCGAAAAAGGAGAACCACCCGAATCAAAAAAAAAAAGAAATATCCGATTTTTCGTACCCTCTCCACATCTCTTTTCATGCTCCCTCATTCATTCCCGGGCGGAGCTCGTATATTTGGATAAGCTGCAGCGGAGAACATTTTATTGCACTCTTTCAGCACATATACCCCGGGCAAAAATTATTTACTCCCACCTGATGTATGAATCTCCTCCTACCAGGAAAACTTTGATGTGTCTGACGAATAAACTACTTCTCTCGTGCACCTATGATTCCATTCGCTTTTTAACAACAGAGTCGCCCCTTAATTACCGGCTCTCGTAAAATTCTCCACCGTTATTAGTGCAATTTCCACGGAATTACCGGGGCATACACGGTGGCGTGAAATTTCAACGAAAAAAGTTCAAGTTTATACTGAAATAGAGACCATATTAAAGTGATAATTGTTGAAAATTCTTCAGTACCTCTCGAAAATGTAATTTTCGCGAAGGTAAAAATTAAAACTGGGGGAAATTTAGGAGAACTTCAGGTGGAATTGCAATTTAAATTTATGAACGAAAGATTTACGAATGAAACAAAAATGTTGATTCGTTTATTTATCATACACTGTTATTGATCATGATCGGTCGGAATTCAATTCATGCACTCCGTTTTTTGAGAGTTATTGAAAAATTATGAAGATGAAGACTATCTGTCGTTATATTATTTATAAACATACGAATGAATTCACAAAGTTGTGTGGAGGTGAAATGAAGGAAATTGATTGAATTTTCTATTGAGTTTACCAAGAAATCACTTGAACTTGAGTATCATTGGATACAATTCAATTGAGTGATCATGAAATATCGAGTGCAGTTGATGTCATACGAAATAAGACCGGAATCTCAAGAATTACTTGAATTTGGAATTGAATATATTGACCTCAATTTTCTTGTTTTTCATTAATTTTCTCTGAATGATTTATGAGGGTATCGACTGCTTCATCGTATACCTTAATAGGGAGACGAATATGTCGTTATAATATTCATAAACATAAGGATCAATTCACAAAGTTGTCTGAAGGTGAAATCAAGGAAATCGATAGAATTCTCCATTAATCTTACAAAGAAATCACTTAAACTAGATTATTATAGATTATTATTGGATGAAATTCAATTGAGGGCTTGTGAAATATCGAGTGCAGCAGAAGTCATAAATTTCACCTAGGAATAAGACGAGAATTTAAAAAATTACATGAATTTTAAATTGAATAAATTGACCTGAACTCCCCTCATTTTATTGATTTTCAACCGAATGATTTTTCGAAGTACTAACTGCCTTCGTCTACTTTTTAATAGTAGTAAAAATATTCCTCTATATTTTGCACAGAATTATAATTTTTTTTAAACATTCGTTGTTCATAAATAAATAATTTCAATTATTTAAACTTTCGAAAACTTTTTTTTAAGCATGAAATCGATTTCTTGTAAAAATGTTGAATATGAATAACTTTGTTACAATTCCGAACCAGCGATTTTTATCTTGGAAAATTGATTGTTTATAAATTGTTTCTATAAAATGCTCGTAATTTTCAAAAATCGCAATTTGTAAGTTATTCCACCAATCTTCCCCCAAAAGTAGAAAAGCATTTGACTGTAGAAAAAATAACCAAAGACTTCGGATACCCTTAAAAAAACTTTTTGAAAAAAAAATAAATAAAAACACCATTAAACCAGTAATTGCTAAAAAAATCTCCATAGCCCCTGAAGGCTGCAATGTCCCCAAAAACCGAGGGATGAAAAAATGAAAAATGACAAAAGTTGGAGTGTAAGTTCCACCAGGAGCCTGGATAACGAAAGCCGGGATGAAAGGAGCCCACAGTCCCCATAACCCTTTAGTACGTCTGGATACCACTTCTAGTCGGTGTTTAAGGGCCCCAGCCTTCGTGTTTAAAGGTGATAGCCTGCTATTCACCACCAAACGCTAGCTGAGGACACTCCACCAGCTGGAAACTGGCCACTGTTTATGTATGAACGATGTAGAATGACTGGCAAAACCCTTCTCACAGCCACTGAATGTATAGACGAATGTGTTTTACACATGTAGGTTTGAATTTATGTGAAATTTGCCACCCAGTCGCTGGTAAATATCCACGTTGAAACCGCACGCCATTACGTCTTCCGTGTTCTCTCCCGGCTTGTGCTTCCTGGTTAATGCATTTTAGACGGCTGGAAGCACCGCGCTAACCCCCCGGCCCCCTCTACACTCGCGCCATACTGTGTATGTTAGTACTCTATGGCTGTACGAATTTATGAACTTTCTTCGGGCCTCTTTTGCACTTACCATCCCGCCCCTGTGTACGTACTCGACTGTATTTGTGGGCAATGGGGGCTGGAAACTCATTGTTCATGGAGGGAAGGGCGGGAGTAGGTTTGATGGTTTAATGGAATTCGGGTGAAACTCTCGGCTGGAGGAGTCTTTTGCACTGGCATTTGTTGACCTGCTGTGAGTGACTGTAACTCGTAAAAATGGGTTTTGGGTTGAGGGGTGACATTTGGGTGATCTGAGTGCTTTTGTGATTGATGTTCATATATTTCGCTACTGGTGGATTAACTCGGTTGGGGAATATTCAGTGGAATTGCAATTTTCAAGTTCATGTGACAGGGAAAATTAATTGAATTGGTAATGAGTTTGCAGTGAGGAAAACATTATTTTTGCCAGGAAATCATTATCAAAAATATCAAAAGATTATCATTATCAAAATAATGGAATTATTTTGGGGGAAGATAATGATTTCCTGGCCCAGGTGGTCCATGCCCATCTTTAAATATTATAGTTATATTGAGTCATGACATGATTACGAACAGGCGATACTTCCGAGCTTACAATTAAGGTCACTCAGGAAAATTTACGACCAATACGAGATGATTGTTTATTTATTATTAATTTGGAAGGAATTGAACGATTCATTCCTGGTTTTGTGATTAATAGCTTCCTTTAATGCAGGATTTAAATCATTTTCAATTGGATTCATTATTTGAATTTGGTTTAATTTTGTTATTATTCTTTAGTTGTTTCAAATATAATTTGAGGCACTATTTGATAGCAAGAACGAGGATACTTATCATTTTAAGTTTCGATTTCCAGTGAGAACTAGCACGATAAATTGATTTAGTAACAATAATAGTTTGGAATACAATGACGCGGAATAAATGTTTGACATAAATTTGAGTTGAATTGAGGTTGATTCGCTTCAGTATTTACCGAGACAGAGCAATTAATTTAAATTTTGGATAGATTGAATGTTATGATGCGTATGGCTGACAGCCTTCAGGTAGCAGGACCCGGGTATAAGGTTCTCATTGCAGGAGCATTTTCAAGTTTCTTGTTTTTAAGGGGAGACTTTTTTGAATTAAGGGGAGACGGAACCCCTTTGTCTACATCAAATCTTAGAATTGTGTTTTCCTCTACAATTATTCATTTCTATCTATGAAATTACTTTATCGACTCGATTATCGCATTGTTGAGTCAATGAAGTAGTTTAATGAATAAAAAATAATTGCAGGAGAAAATACAATTCTAAAGATTCATATAAACACAGGGGTTCCGGTTCCCCTTAACAGAAGGATACACTACAGTTTTTCTTTTGCGCCGGACGCGGTAAATACTCACATGTAACATTTTGTGTTGATATTTGGTAGCTTTAGAATGACAAATCCATGATATTCGTTGGAAATTAACAATTTTTAACATTTCGTGAATACTTTCAAGATAATGAATTCAATATTCTGTTCTGCCTTTAATACAGTAATTTTTATCCAGCTTTTCTCTCGTGCATGGATCAAGTTATCACGACATCAATATTAATAAATTCTATGCTGAGAAATAATGAGATATTTCATTCAAAGAACATTTTTTTATTGACATTCTATCAACTGTCGATGATTTTAATATTTTATTGTGCCATCAGTAATCGTTCTAACGCTGCTCCCATTTTTCTCCTTTGTTTCAGGTGAGTCTCGTTCATGTGGAAACTACACCACAATCTGGGGCAAGTCATTTAGATTTAATGCATACAGCTGAGTCAGATATCCGGTGCAGTGAGTGTATCTCTCTCTCTCTCTCTCGTTTTTGCGAAAAATTGAATTTCGAGGGGTGGAAGGAGTAAAATGGAAATGGGTTAAATTAAATCCGTCATTAGTTCGTTCGAGTATTTTGTTTTTATCGCTAGAACTCGGGGGATTTATCGCTTTGGATTTTCCCTCTGGCGAGGAACTTTAATTCGTTCGATGGAGGATCGGGATTGCCTTTTACTTCTCATTTATTTCGAATCTAAGCAGCGGATCGCAGTGGAAAAACAAGGCCAAAGAGAAGAAATCGGGGGTCCCGGCGATGCGTTGGGCTAGGTTAAGCCCTCCAGAAGGGTTGAATCAACAACTCCTCGACATTTACGGTTTTTCATGCATCGATTGCGTGAGGAAAAAACGTCACAACCTTCGTTTTATGCAACTAAATCATCTAAATGATGAATTTTTCCGCAAGTTTCATAGTGAAATGCATATTGCGGTTCAATTTTTTCTGACATAAGAATAAATCCCTAAATTTTTCTGTAAAAATCTACTCTACAGAATTAATGTTACCAATTAGAATGAATGATGATGTTCATTCCCAAATTCAGATGTTCCACAGGTGTTCTAATATCTAAAAAGAATATACAATATTTAAAGAATTCGCGACTACAAATATAAAAAATTACACTTACCTCTCAAATAACATTTTCCACCGTCGAACCCAAATATTTACCGTGTCCTACATCCCCACACTCCTATCCAATATCATCACTATCAAGCCACAACGATATCTTCGTGTATGACTGAACGTTCAATCCCATTAGGTGATATCGGCAATCAGCGGGATCTGCCTCGGCAAGAACCTTCCGGCAGAGATACCAAAATAATTCGTTCGTTTGGCAAAACGAGACTGCTCACCCACTTGTGTGCCTCCCCCTGGTCCCTCGTCACTGCGTGACATGTGACACGGATTTAGTGGAAAAATGCGGCCGTTGGAATCAGCCTGACGAGCGAAAAAAACTGTCCTAGAAAAAGGAGGGGGAGGGGGGGAGAACTGGTGGAAAAAAAAGTTTCCATGGAGGACCGACAAAAAGCGCAGATCTCGAGGGGTAGAAAGTGCCTCAATCTCCCCGACATGTGCGATAGACGAGTTTGCGCACGTATATTTGTACATGTGTGTGTGTGTGTGTGTGTGTGTGTGTGTGTGGAGGTGTGCAACGAGGGAAAACGGTATGTCTCTAATGCCTCAGCACGAAACACAAACCGGTGAGTTGCGTCGTCTGTACTCCAACGTCAATCTCGCTTTGAATGTGAATTTATGGACAACGATGCATTACGTAAATTGTGAACGATGTGAACGATAGAGAGGCTCTAGTTACGGCGCCACTCGTATTCCATTGTTCCAGGCGTCACATGAATTGCCAACGAAATTACGAGCAGAAACACCAGCGGGGAAAGACAGAGAGACCAGGTTAAATCACTTTGAATTGAGATGGCTGTAATTTTTGGCACCGATTGATGATTGAGGAGACGTCTGGTTTTGGAAGCAAAAAACATCTCCATTCTGGGAGCAGTCGCTCTGCAAATGATGAGTGACATGATTACGAGATCACACTAGGAAAACTGGTGTATGAGATTAGAATGCTGTTGTGCTATTTTTGAAAAGTTTGGGTCCACAAATTGAGACATTGAGACGTGCATTCTAGACATCGCATTGACTCAGCGATGCGCTGAGCTAACAATTAGGATCACTCAGGGTAATTTACCACTGATATTTTTTGGAATTTTAATGTATTGAAAAGGAATTGTTAATCTGTGTGAAAATTCGATTTCTTTAATCGAAACTATGAAATTATAATTGAGTTAATATCCTCAGTTTGCTTGACAATTTTGGACTCTTCTGCGTTTCATGAGATAATTCTAGTAATTTTTTTGTTCTTATATTGTTAATTTTCTTATTTGAAGGCGAGGGGAGATTAATTTAATTAAGCGATCTTATGAAAATAATTTGTCTATTCAAATTCACTTGAGTATTTTAATTGGAAAATCATCATCATGGGTAGAACAGAGGAAAATTTTTGTCTCGGTCGACCCATGAACAAGTGCTGCCCGTATTTCCTTTGGACGTGCCGCTGCGATGCGTCCTTTAGGGTAGGGTTCAGGTGTAAAGTTTCATTGCAGGAGTGTTTTCAAGTCCTGAGTATATTCCCACCTCTGAGAGGAGAGTAAGCATACAATTTGTTTAGACTTTCAGCCCGGTCCACACGGAAAAATTTATATTTTTAAAAATATATAAAAAAATATCGTAATTTGGCCCAATTTATATAAAAAAAATTACATAAAATGTATGGTTTACACAGTTTTTAAATATATTCTTCATAAATCTAAACAATTTATGGAATTAGCCCATATTATATACTTTATTTTTTTATTTTTTTTTATGGGAGCGGAAACACTCAAATATTACAATTGTTGCAATAGTCATTAATTAGTTTACAGCTTTGTAAAATTCAGTATAAATTAACTAATGTGAATAATATTTTTCAAATCACCCTTAGATTTTCTTCATAAAATAACATAGAATGAATATTTCGTTTTGATATGAAACACTAGGTGTCAACCTTATGATGTCTCACTTGTTTTTCCAAATACTTCATTTATTTTTTTCTCAATGATCGAGAAAACGCCCTTTCGATCTTGCAATCATGCTATATTCGAATTCATTTGACTTCTCTCGTCGTCATCACCCTTCCGACCCTCTCAGTGGATTCATAACATTAATAAACGGATAAGTCACCCGAAACGTCTTATGATTCCACATCTTAATGAAGTTAATGTCTTGTCATAGCGCTGTAATCATCAATGACTAGTTACTGAACAGCCTTCAAGTGTCTTCAAGTGAGACAGGAAAACTGCCTCAAATTTGCGGACTTGTATTTCAAGACATTATGCAAATGTCTTGTCTATCAAGTCTTTTTAAACATCATCACGAAGTTGGCTGATGAGACACATTCGTCTCTAATGTTTACCATTAATACGTCCTGAAGAAACTAGTTCTTACCGTGCACTCGGTCTTGCAAATGACGACTGACACGATTACGACATCCCGCATACGTAAAATACGTGATCAAAAACTCCACTCACGTTTCTTTGATGGCAAATTGAATCGAATTACTCGCTGAATACTTTCGTTTTCGCACTTGCTGAATGTTTAATGTTACGAGGGTGAACCCTTTATCCCCTCGGCCCCTCAAATATACATCAAAGCTATGTCTGAAGTAGACGAGACTGCACCGGTGATAAAAAATTCCCCGGGATATTCAATTTCCAAAGTGAATCACTTTCTAAATCTCAATAACCGAAAACTCGTGTAACCTGATCTTTTCCATTGAAACCATATTTAATTAAATGTATCGACACACTGTTGTTTATTTTTACGGTCTTTTGGATAATACGATATGCCGCAGAAATTCCGGCGGGACCCCTGCGCCATTCCAAACGTCTGGAAATCCGTTAACTCATAAAGCCTACAAATTAAACCGAAGCGAAGAATGAGCGAACAATTTCGGATCGTCCGTGAAACGTAAAAAATCGTGTCTGCAGAGATTATCCAACATTAAACCGCGAAACATAATGTCGAATATAACGACAGATAATTAATATTGCTGGCGTACTAAACATTATGCAAGGGGTTTTATCGACAGCAAAAAGGCAGGATTTGCTACTCGCCAGACTCCATTTCCGATTTCCAATTAATAAAATGAATATTGTATTATCGGAGCAGTGTACACCGGTTGGCAATTAAAAGAAACTAATTAGAGTGGTGGGTGTGTGGGTCCACACAGCTGGCTGAAGCGGCCGCACATCTCGTTTCTTTCAGAATCCCACAAAACATACATGACTGTGATTTACCGGGATTAAAAAGTCAGCCGGGACCAAATGTCCAGTAGATTTAATCTCGTGATTAGCTGGATCAGGTTTTCACTACGAATGTTTGATCACGTTGAGTTGAACTTTTGTCGACAACTATTTTAGCAGTTTTTTGTTATCAGTTTGTTCGTGAAGGATTCATTTTGAATCGTTAGATTGATTTGCCGGATCCGCTTCCTTTTTCGCGTGTTTGGGCTCTTCTTGTGAGCTTCTAATGGGCAATCATGCAATCGACTTCAAAGCGTTGATTTGTCGAACCTTTCCCATTCATTTGCTTCATGTCTTTTCGTTTCCAAGTTGATTAAGACTTTAATTTGTTAAAACTACAGAGTTTTTTCCTTTTTTTGACGGTTTCTTCTGAATTACTGATGAAAAATTGTAAAATGACTGAGTCAAAGCAGTAATGACATCCTCACATTACAGATTGAGTGAAAGTTTTCATTCGCACAGCGATTCAAGAACTTCTCTCATCAGGTTATCTTCAAATAAACGTTAAATCCTTGATTTGTTCATTCTGCATCTCGATATTCGTTTGTAACACATCGCTTCCTAGACTTTTCACGCAACAACATCTAATTGAATGCGTCAGAATCGTTGGCCAGATCGTTACATCACATGTTCGTCAGAAAGCTTCATGCTTACAACGGGTCAAAAACTTTTTGCCATCAACTTTGCCTTTGAATAGCCACTTGAAGGCATTCATTTACGCAATTTTACGTGTTTTTCGTGCACACGTTGAGTGCTGGCTTCTCAACTTCTAATGTAAGGTCATCTAATCGACTGCATCAGAACGGTAGTCAGGTCTTCACATTATATCAGAACTTTTCATTCGCACAGCGATTGAAAAACTTTTCTATTTATTTACCTTTAAATAACTGCCTTCACAAAATCATACACAACCCAACTGAAATCTCTCTAAAATCCCCGCAAATGAATATTACTCCCTCAAATGCACACAAACTAGAAATTGCAACGTCAAACTCCACATGAAAACCGTTCAATAACCGCTCTGATTATCAATCCAGCAACATCATGATTAAACAATTCGCGTGTATTTAGGAGTTTGCTATTCCCTAAGTTTGCTTGCTAACAACGGTCTGTTGAAGCGAAGCACTCTGCACCATTTACCATTCATTGAATTGGGAATAACTCCCGTCAGAATCCGTAGCATTAACATTCATGTGAAACAGATTTCTATCTAAATAGTGCCAGTTTCCGGCAATCTTGCTGGGACAAAGAGCCCTCAGTCCGCCCAAAACTCTTGACTATTCGCATTATCAAGCGATATATCATTGGCATAACTGTGTCATTTTGGTGTACGTGTTCATGGCGATTGCTCTCTGTTGAGAAAAATGGTGAGTGCACACGGAAAGAGGGAATTAAGTGAAGGGGGATCATCACCCGCACGGCAGGTGCAGGTAATTTTTAACTTTACGCTAACAGTGGGTCGATAAAAAAAAACATATAATAATGTTGGAAAATTGGTACGTGTGTCGCAATGGGCTGTTTAATGTCCGCATTGACGTCACTGAGTTATCTCGAAATTTATGGTCTACTGCATTAGAGTTGGTGGATTAATTTAAACTCGTGTACGGGGGCAAAAATTAATACCATCATGGTGGATGATGGACGGGGTGTTGTTGAGCACGACTGGTAATAAAAATGTTTCAAGTAATTTTATCGCTGGATTGTTTACACATTGGGGAGGTTTTGAGATACATTGGTGGTGTGCTTCTCTGCTGGTTGGGATAACGTTGAGTTTACCTTACTGAAATTCATTCGCTTTGCCACTGAAAACCCGGAAATGGCCAAAGTTTGTTCGCGGACCATTGACTATGAAAGTGCTGGCGCCGATCAGACATTCTGGCTTGTGCACACGCTCAATGCAGTCATACTGCAGTTTGAAAAATTCATAACTCAGGGGATTGAATTGAGGGGGGAGTAATGGGAGTGATCGGGGAGATCTGGGGAGCATCATTTTTTCTTGGGTGTGTCATCGAGAATTAATGATGGTCGGGACGAGTTGAGAGTTTAATCGCGCGATTTTAATCGGGATATTTTTTCTTGTCACAATTGCTCCGACTTTCTAATGACTTCGCGGGCAGGTCTATTGATGTCGTTATTTATTGATGTCGTTATTTATTTTTATCAATGTAGAGAAATGGCAGTCCCCATCTTCATTGTTTTCAACTTGCGAATAACGGAATTCAAGGACGATAATTATAATTCTTTTTGTGGACAATTGACGCTATGCTGAGATAAGAAGGCGTGAATTTTCATGTCTGTACAGAATTAACAAAAAGATTTGAAATTATAAATATTACGTTAATAGAAAATGTTCTCTGAAAGCTGCAGGGTTAGGAAAAAATTTACATTCGTCCATAATTCCAAGATAATTTAATCAATATTTTTCCGGCAGAGAAATTTCGAAAGAAAAAAACATGAAATTTCGTATTTTTGTGCAGTAGGAAGACGAGAACTCCCCAGTTACTTGCATTTTCAATCAATTAAACATCCTAATATGCATTTTTTCTAATATTCTGGATTTATACAAATTTTCATAGAATAATTGAACTGAAATTGTGTTTCCATGAACTTTTCCATAAAATTTTTAATCTTCAACAACAAAATTTCTTAACAATATACCTATTGAATCATTATAATAATTATTGCCATCAAATTTCAAAAATCCTCTGCATTTTTCTCCATAAAACTTCATGAATCCACTCATAAATCCATTCTTATTCATAAATATCAATCCAAAATTCGCCCGTAACCTAAAATCCACTAAAATGCATGAGCTTCATATCAAGAAAAGCAATTTTCCTTTGAAGTACAGAATCTTATGAAGAATTGAATACTTGGAGAGCACGAACTTTCGCCTCACCTCGAATCCGCCCTCATCATTATTTCTACAAGACCAGAACTTGATGCTTCACGCGATGGGACAATTGGAAACTCACTCTCGAGGGTCAGTAAAACAGACGCCAGTGTCTAACTATCTTCATCGATTGCATCGACTCACACACGAGTCTTTTCCTCCTGTCACGCTATCACTGAGTTTATTGTCCCTGGAGTCAGCGAGGACGACTTCACGATGCAAAAATTGCGCGGAATAAGCTGCCTCCAGATGATATCCTTATCATGCCCGGAGACAATATGCGGTCACTGGATTTATCCGCCTCTGGATGTGGGGCCATCAAGGCAATGCTCGAAATCCCCTGTGATACACGTCGCTCCTGCTGCCAGGCACATAAAATTTCACCTCGCCGGTTAAATCTTCTGCTATTTTTTCCTCTCCATCTCTTTTATTTCACTTTTATACTCTGTCCGCTTTTTTTATTGAAATTGGTTTCATTTCTGCAGTTTTGAGGGCCGCGCGGTAGTCAAAGGTAAATCGTTTGTTTAATTAAAATGAATTCGAGTGCAGTTTTTAATTGCATTCGGGAGAATTATGAGTGGATTTTTGATGAAAAATTATTTTTTCTCAATGTGGATGGCGAGGATGGGTAGAGGGTGAGGATTAACGTTAAATCTTATTCTGAAATTTCAGGGTAATTTAAATATCAAATCTCAAAAGAATTCTTCATCTTTTTATTTTCTCCATTTTATGCTGCTCATGTAGTGGATATTTTTACATTGAATTTGCATATTCATAGCGCGCTTACTGGTGGGATTATAATGGACACTTTTTGACTCAACATCGGGGAGGCACCAACGAAAGAAGCATTTTATTATTTCAGGGTTGATGCGGTGTCGCTTTTTTCGGATAGTGAAGTTGCCGCGGGGATTCGGGCGCTTTTGTCCGAGCATCCGATTATGAAGCCCCGCTATCGATATTTTTTATCACCCCTCCCTCGTCGCCGGTATAAGAAGGCTCATCCGTCGAGGCTACAATGCCAGAGAAAATTGTTTATCCGGGAAAAAAAGGGAAAAAGGCCGACGGAGGCCCGATACACCGGGCATTATCATAAACTCGGGATTATGAAATTATTCTAAAAAAATTTTATGAGGAATTTTTCGTGGCTAACCTCATTCTGCGGTTCCTAGCGCAATCCTCTTGTCTTAACGGGCCTCTCGTAAGAGCGGGTATAATACATAACTGAAATATACATTCATACTCATATCAGCATGCATAATTTGCGACCAGACACCGGATGCTCTTAAGGGATTCTGTCCCGTGACACAATAAATATTCCTTTCCCCAGTCTGTGAAACTACGTACTTCCTACCCGACATTTCGCTCTTGTAAATTTTACGCAAGTGGTGGAAATAATCAATTTTTAGTTAGCATTAGTGGTGTAGAATATTCGAGCGATATTGGATTGAATACTTGATAGGGGAATGTTTCTGGGGTTTTTTCGAGGGGATATTCGCTTTTGAAGTCAGGGCGAAAGCTGATTTCACTCTCCGGAATCATTTTTGAAATATGAAGAACACTTTGTGTGTTGTTTTCTCTCAATTCTTTCTTTTGTTTCATTTCTAATTGAAATTTATTTTGAATTTATTTAATTAAAAATAAAATTCATTTTGAAAGCATGGTGTCACTCACCCTAGAAATAAAGAATTATTACATGTCGATAAACCTAGGCACATTTATTTATATTGAAAAAACTATCTATTTGATGTGAATGAAAATAGTTCACCTAAAGTTCATTAATTTTAATAAACTTTAATAAGTTGGACTAGACAAGTAGATCAAGTTTAATACCCTCGAAAAGAATTTATTAGAAAAAAAGAGCGAATTCGTTAGAAAATTCTATTGGATTTCTGCTGAAATATTTAATAGGAAATTTTCAATAGAATTAGATTTTTCTACATAAATTTATTCTCTTCAGATATTTTCTGCAGAATTTCCTCGGCTCAAATTTCTTAAGTTCTTTCCATTCTATTTTTTTTTCTCATCAAAAAAATCAAACAAAAAACTTTGAAAATTTGAGCCGAGGAAGTTCTATAGAAAACAGAATTCTGTTGACTTTTTCTATGGAACACTTCAATGTAATCGGCCAAAAACTAATAGAAAGTTCAATAGAAATCCGATAGATTTTTCTAACGAATTCGCTAGGTTTTTCTCTTAAATTCTTTCATCCGTGAATATCTGCGAAATCTTAATCTACCAAATTTTATTCATTAGTTCATCACAAAATGATTGTTTGCATAAATAACAAATTGAAATCATTAGAATCTCTCTTTCACAACGAGAATATTAATAAAAAGACATTTCATCTCTCTTCCACTCTGGATTCTCAAAAATAGCTGAAATGGCTGGAATACCAGTACAAATAGTATAAAGATGGATTTTTATTTGGCTAGGAATGGGACACGTTCAACCCCTCATCCTCAAAAAAATGAACGAAAAGAAATATTCAAATTCGTCTCGTTTTCCTGTATCCCCATTCTGGTGTATTCCAGGTCGGCGATTTTCGGGTGTGGGCCGAGTGCCAAATCCCGGCGTCGAGTGATTTTTACCACGATTCCATACACTCCACCCCTCAATGTCACGTGAACACGGGAATTCAGCGGAACACAGATGGCTCTCCACTGCACTCCCCCTTCCACGCGCGTTTTCTCTTTATTTTTGCTCGATTGATCAGATCCGATCAATTAGCCCCTCATGTATAGATATTCCAAATTTTTATTGTTTTCCTCATTGAAATAGTTTTGAAGAAAATTGCGAGCTAATAAAAAACATTTGCTAGTTAGTACTTTTTTTAAAATAAATTTTTGAAAAATCACCCATGAAAAAAAAGACGTTATCCCCCCTATTTCATTATTTCCTAAAAATTTTATCACCAATCGGTAGCAAATTGTTTGAAGATTTTTGCGAGTTAAGAAAAAATCGTCAATGCACTCCTATTATTGTGTAAATTAACAATTCCAATTTCAACTGAAAACCAGAGTTGATGACCAGAGTTTGTAGCAGAGATGTCAGACAAGATATGAATGTTTTTTTGGGCTCAAATGAAAGAGCGGGTCGAGAAATGGCGTGCTAGGGCCTCTAAAGATGGTTTTGAACCAGGGGAGACTCCTAGACCCCACTGGACAATGTTGTCACAATTGCGCTTTTCAATTGAAAACAGACATCATCTTTAGAGACATTTGTCATCTTTAAAGACTTCTGCACGCTGTTTCTCGACCCGCTCTTTCATTTGAGCCCAAAAAAACATTCATATCTTGTCTGACATCGCTGCTATAAACTCGGGTTTACAACTCAGGTCTTCAATTGAAAACCCGAGTTGAAGACCCGAGTTTGTAGCAAAGATGTCAGACAAGATATGAATGTTTTTTTGGGCTCAAATGAAAGAGCGGGTCGAGAAATGGCGTGCTAGGGCCTCTAAAGATGGTTTTGAACCAGGGGAGACTCCTAGACCCCACTGGACAATGTTGTCACAATTGCGCTTTTCAATTGAAAACAGACATCATCTTTAGAGACATTTGTCATCTTTAAAGACTTCTGCACGCTGTTTCTCGACCCGCTCTTTCATTTGAGCCCAAAAAAACATTCATATCTTGTCTGACATCGCTGCTATAAACTCGGGTTTACAACTCAGGTCTTCAATTGAAAACCCGAGTTGAAGACCCGAGTTTGTAGCAAAGATGTCAGACAAGATATGAATGTTTTTTTGGGCTCAAATGAAAGAGCGGGTCGAGAAATGGCGTGCTAGGGCCTCTAAAGATGGTTTTGAACCAGGGGAGACTCCTAGACCCCAATGTTCTATACATACTCCTAGACCCCATTGTCCTCCTAGACAATGATGTCACAACTCTGCTTTTCAATTGAAAACAGGTATCATCTTTAGAGACATTTGTCATCTTTAAAGACTTCTGCACGCTGTTTCTCGACCCGCTCTTTCATTGGAGCCAAAAAAAACATTCATAACTTGTCTGACATCTCTGTTACAAACTCTGGTCATCAACTCTGGTTTTCAGTTGAAATTGGAATTGTTAATTTACACAATAATAGGATTGCATTGACGATTTTTTCTTAACTCACAAAAATCTTCAAACAATTTGCTATCGATTGGTGATAAAATTTTTAGGAAATAATGAAACAGAGGGGATAACGCCTTTTTTTTCAGAGGTGATTTTCCAAAAATATATTTTAAAAAAAGTACTAACTAGCAAATGTTTTTTATTAGCTCGCAATTTTCTTCAAAACTATTTCAATGAGGAAAACAATAAAAATTTGGAATATCTATACATGAGGGGCTAATTGATCGGATCGGATTGATCTGTAGAATCGTCTTTCGTTAGTATCCAGCTCGATGGTTGGACTCTCTTTCGCTTCCTCTCGTTGATGGGAGGGGAGGGAAGTATGAGAAGTAATGCAGATAGAAATTGGCGGGGTGAATGCAGACTGAACGCGAATGTCGATACCCCAATGTCATCTGCTGTCTAAAATTGTCCGGTATATGGGAATACGAACGGTGACTTCATTTCGACGTATTGCGTCGACTCTTTTTTACGGAAAACCATTGCGACGAATCGAAAATTGGGGGGAATTGATGGGATACGACGATCGCTGTAGTTTTACAGTTAAATAGCCGATATTTGGTTACATGGAGGAAAAACAATCTTTGACGGTGAGAAAATACTTTACAACGATTTCGTTATTTAAACTTCACAGGCCTGAATTTGAAACCCAATATTGAACCGTCACAAAACATTTTAAAAATCTAAAAAAAAAAATCATAAAGTTTCCTTTAGATAAATGAAATAATTAAAAAACTACAATTTTTTAAAATTACGAGTATTTCCCATAAATAATTTATAACCAATCATTTGTTCAGAAATTCCAACCAAAAATTCGTAACAATCTAATCTTAAACAATTTATTTATTCCCTAGTAACCAAATTTAATTCATCAAATCATCTCCGAACCTCTCCCATGTAAATAAATTTCATCGCAAACCCCCGTGATAAGCAACCCCCAAATCGTCCATTTCTTACCCACCCCTGCCCCCACTATTTCCAGATAAATGCATTGAAGTGCAGTGGCATTTCTCTTCTCGCATTCCACAATGGATATATCCCCAGGATCAGCGTAACTCGATATGCGTCGGGCACTTCATTCTCACCCAACGAGCGCCCGATTACGTTCAAACGTACAAACGGCCACGGCTGTACGACCCCATCGCCCCCCCCCCTCCTCCACGTCTCCTCAACCATATATGTACACACATACGTGCAATTTTCAACTGTCGACTACACTCCCCGCGCCCATCCTGAAATTGGAAAACAGTAAAGTTTGGATAAATGTGTGTGTGCGGAGGGTAAAATAAAATTTAGCGCTGGCATTCTACCGCGCTCTTGCAATAGGTAAAATTGTACGATTCAGTCACGAAATGGACTTTATTGACTAGAGAAAAGCTCAGGGAGGTTCACCGAATCAACTTTCATTGGATGCGCTATTTTTATCCTCGCAGCTGAAAAATTGCTGGAATTATTGATCCAAGTTGATTTATTTCGAGAAATTATCTTGTTAGAGTAAATAAAATCTTGTCAGATGGCAGTTTTCACTGGATGTATCTCCGAATAACCAACTCCGAGAGTGTTTCAATAATTTAACGGAATTTTATTCAACTAATGAACACAATCGAGTTCATCTGTGAATTCTTAATTCAGACGTTTGTCCAGCTCGATGAATCTTCTATCAAAGCTCAATGAATAAATCACCTCCAGTCAGCCTGATTATTCATCACGACAAATGAAATATCACATAAAATTGTTTAAACGACCGAGAGAAATAGCGAATTAAGAACGGACGGCGTTTCATGCGCATGAAATAAATACATTTTATTCTCGACTGTCCACAGAAAAACGAATTGCACCCAAAGAGAGAGGCTACAATCATTTTCCACAGATTGTTCTTCTGTACTTTTTCTGTTTTTCTCTTCTGACTGATTAATCCCAAGAAACGTTCGGTTCGTTTGACCCTTGGGATCGTTATGCTTTTCCGTTTGACCCTCGTGACCGTTAGTTTCCAACTCGAACTGATTATTCATCACGACAAATAGAATTTTATAAAATTGTTCATAAATCGACTTCGTCATCCGTTTGACCCTCGTGATCGTTAGTTTCCATCACGATGGATCTTTTATCAAAGCTCAATGAATAAATCACCTCCAGTCAGCCTGATTATTCATCACGACAAATGGAATATCACATAAAATTGTTTAAACGACCGAGAGAAATAGCGAATTAAGCACGGTCGGCGTTTCATGCGCATGAAATAAATACATTTTATTCTCGACTGTCCACAGAAAAACGAATTGCACCCAAAGAGAGAGGCTACAATCATTTTCCACAGATTGTTCTTCTGTACTTTTTCTGTTTTTCTCTTCTGACTGATTAATCCCAAGAATCGTTCGGTTCGTTTGACCCTTGGGATCGTTATGCTTTTCCGTTTGACCCTCGTGACCGTTAGTTTCCAACTCGATTGATCTTTTATCAAAGCTCAATGGATAAATCACTTCTAGTCAGTCTGATTATTCATCACGACAAATAGAATTTTATAAAATTGTTTATAAATCGACTTCGTCATCCGTTTGACCCTCGTGATCGTTAGTTTCCATCACGATGGATCTTTTATCAAAGCTCAATGAATAAATCACCTCCAGTCAGCCTGATTATTCATCACGACAAATGGAATATCACATAAAATTGTTTAAACGACCGAGAGAAATATCGAATTAAGCACGGTCGGCGTTTCATGCGCATGAAATAAATACATTTTATTCTCGACTGTCCACAGAAAAACGAATTGCACCCAAAGAGAGAGGCTACAATCATTTTCCACAGATTGTTCTTCTGTACTTTTTCTGTTTTTCTCTTCTGACTGATTAATCCCAAGAATCGTTCGGTTCGTTTGACCCTTGGGATCGTTATGCTTTTCCATTTGACCCTCGTGACCGTTGGTTTCCAAGTAATGGATTTTGTTATCAAAGCTCAATGAATAAATCACCTCCAGTCGGACCGATTACTCATCACGACAAATGGAATTTCACATAAAATTGTTTAAACGACCGAGAGAAATATCGAATTAAGCACAGATGTCATTCCATGCGCGCGATATAAATACATTTTACCCTCGACTATTCCCAGAACGAATTCCACCCAAAGAGAGAGGCTAAAAATCATTTTCCACAGGCTGTTCTTCTGTGCTTTTTGACGATCCGTACGAAAAATTCTTTTGCCTTTTCTGTTCATCCATCCGCTCTCTCTAAACGAAAAAAAAAAAAATAAACTCCTCTTTTTTTCAACGAAAAGACAAAGAGAATGGAGATGTGTAAAGAGGTTGGAATGCAGTGGAAAAAACTACGAGAATGGAAAAAAGTTGGATGGAGGGAGAAAAAAGCAGTCGAGGACAAAATGAGAGCAGGAAGGAGGTCCCCCCCGCCGCCCACAAACGGTCGATATGTCTCTTATCTCCGCGGGGAAATCGTCAAGCCGATCATAAATACGTAAGTACTCATACATAATATGAAATGTTTGCACGCGAAGCCAAAAGCTGCCTGGGCATTTGAAACTCGCGGGCTTTTTCCAGCGGCCAGTTGGGGCACGTGTAAAACATACAATGTAGAAAAATGAAGTAGGTTTCGCATGGCGAGGAATAATAAATTATATTTATAGGCATTGTTATGATCCATCGCAGTGGAAATCACCATAATTGAAGGGGAGGGGAATTGAGTGTGTCGTTGGCGGTATTATCTGACGCTTTGAATGAGTCGGGAGGCGTTTCATTAGCGGTATTCATTGTTGGTGCGGATGAGGTTTAATAAGAACTTGGTAGAATTTTTCAATTAGAGTTGTTCAGTTTAATTTCGCTCTTTGCAAATGCCACACGTCTCAGATTTTTTTCTTGTTTTTTTCGTGTTTTCGAATTGAAAAATTGCGGGAAACATTTCCCGTCCTGGGGAAGTAGATAACAATGCAGATATTTATTTGTTGGTGATTCGCTTTGCTCAGTTTTTTTTTGAGAGTGACAAGTTCAGGGAAAATTGAAAATTCAGAACTATATGGAGAGGAAAAATAATCATCGATATTTTTTTATATGGAGGAGAAATATTTTAACTTTATTATCAATTTGAGATTTTTCTTTCAATGATGAGAATTTTTGGCTGAAATTACTGGTTCACATCTTGGAAATTTTCATCACATTATTATTCCACTGGAATTCAGGTAAATTCAGATGAATATTTTTGAATATTCAGGTTTTTATTTAAAATGCAATTAAGTTGTGGAATTCTTATCTTTCTGCTATTAAAAAATCTGATCTCTGAAATGTCACATTTTTTTAAGAAAGACAATTTCCGTGAAAACCGGGAATTCAGAACTAGACTAAAAGCAAAAATAACCCAATAACACAAAAATAATTTCTCAATTAATGGACAAAAATTAATTTTATTACTTATAGACTTTTTCATCTGCATATGAAAAAATACTGGAGCTGAAAAAATTGCTCTGTCGTCAATTTAACATTTGTCGTTCACTATTGAAATTTTTTTGCTAAAATTTCCGGTTCAATTCTTGAAAATCATCACATTCTAACTCCACTAAAATTCAAAAAAAAATTCAAGTAAATATATTCTTGAATACTCAGGTAAATATATTCTCCATAAACATGAATATTCAGCGTTGTTCGGTACTGAATATTCATATTTTCATTTTAAAAGCAAGTAAATGGTGCAATTCTTACCTTCCCTCTCTTAAAAAAGTCACATCTCAATTTCAATTTTTTCATCCACCTCCACTCCAAATATTTCACAATCAACAAAGCAACCCCCCCCCCCCCCCCCNTCAACAAAGCAACCCCCCCCCACCCAATAACCCCTCAATCTCAACGAGTTGATCAAGCGATTCCCGCAAGCATTCCTGAATCGACAGAGTAAAGAGAATTAAACAATATTTTTCAATTTTCCTGAAATTCCCCACCTCTCGTATGGACCAGAGTCCGGCTGTTCATCGGTGAAATTTAATTGAAAAACCGCAGAGCGGGCCGCTCGATCGATGAAACATTCATTTCACGGAGAGGCCCAATCTGCTGGGACGCGTGTACACGGCAACAGTCAGGTGAATATGCCCCATGTACCTAGGATTGTGGAGTTTCAAAGAAAGAGAGGAAAAAAATTGATGAGGAAAGGTGGGCGGGGAATTTTCCCCGGGTCTACTGCACCCCCTTCCCAGCCCCCCCCCCCCCCCCCCCCCCCCCCCNATGTACACCCTTCGAACTATCCAAAGCTCTAGCTATGGTCTGTGTGGATGCATTTACAGATTAAAAGCAGCAAGAAGCACACGGACCGATATTACTACCACGGATATATAGCCGTTGTGTGCCACCGGTGTTACATACCTCGTGTTATTTCACATTGCATGTGCGGGTATAAGTACCTTCTGAATGTGTAAGTATACCTATGGTCCGCGGAAGGGGCGGGGGGAGGATTCCGGGGTGATTCGGGGATTGGTATTCACCCGTTATATGAACCTCGGGACGGGAAAAGAAAAAATAACAGCCGATGGGGTATGTCTGCACGATGCCAGTCATTTCTACTGTGGCACTCCCATATTATTAGTTCTGATTAAAAAAATCGCATTATGGGGGGAATTAATATTCCCGGACTGAACGTTCCTTTCCGATTTGGTTTTTCGGTTTTTTTTTAGGTAATTTGCATTGGTGGAGGGTGTGGGAAGGGGTGGATGTCAATATGGATAATGCACAGCAAACATTGATCCTTTAATAAAAAATGCAGTGTAATGTTTTTTGAAGCCAATCTATTCAGCGTATTGTGTCAATAGGTTTTTTATAAATGAGGGTAATATACATTAAAGATATTACGATAATACTCTATTATATTATATTATATTCTATACTATAATATATTATACTACATTAGGCATATATAATGGTATATGTAATATAACACAATATCGTATACTCAATGTATGTTATTATTGTTATAAGTTTGTTATTTATTCATTTTTTATTATCTGTAGTATATTTTATAATACATATAGTATGGTATAGAATATAATACAACATAGTATTATCGTAATATCTTTCACGTATGCTATCATCATTTATAAAACATCTAATGACGCAATACGCCGAATAGATTGGCTGCAAAAAACGTAATACTGGATGTATTATATATAAAAAAATACAATACATTTCTGAAACTTTTCCTTTGGATTACTTGATATTAACTTCACAAATCTAATTTAACACTATTCACTACAATTGACATACATTGAATCCCGTTGAGTAAGACATCCGCGCGCGTATGGAATGGCTGAACTTCAAGCACCTTTTGTAGACAATTTTCAGACACTAAGACACGTCTGAAAAAAAAAGAAAATTTGGCTGAATACCAGATGAATAGGTGCCTAAACATCTTAATTCAGTTTTGAAATTCAGATAAATTTTCATTTTATTCAGAAGTTTTTTAGTGGAAAACGAATGTTTTTGCAGACGTTCGTTTTTGCTGAGTGGGATCTTAATATTTTTTGAAGTTGTCAATCGAGTCTTTAGGAATTTCGGGGTTAGGGGGGTGGATGGAGTTATATTCTTACATTTTTCATTGATTTTTGTTTAAATTTACATGTTATGGATTTTTATTATATGTGAAACAGGGGTTTATGCGGGAATGGTAACATGTGCCCGTGCACATTCATGAGTACCTTTTGAATGTGTAAGTATATGGGGTTCGAGGAAGGGGGGAGTATACCGGGGTGATTCGGGTATTGGTATTCGCCCGTTATATGAACCCCCTGACGGGAAAAGAAAAAATAACAGCCGAGGGGGGATGTCTGCACGATGCCAGTCATTTCTACTGTGGCACGCCCATATTATTAGTTCTGATTTTAAAAATCGTATTATGGGGGGGAATTAATATTCCCGGACTGAACGTTCCTTTCCGGTTTGTTTTCTCGGTTTTTTTAGGTAATTTGCATTGGTGAAGGGTATTGGAAGGGGCAGATATGAATTTGGATAATGGGATTTGAATATTTTTCGGAGTTGTGAATTGAGTTTTCTGGAATTTCGGGTTTAGATCGGGAGG
>NW_021680345.1:3567026-3580823 GCF_001412515.2 Diachasma alloeum
GGGGGGGGGGGGTGGAGTTGTTAAATGGATGGGCATTGTGCTGGCCGATGGGATATTATTAGTTTTGATCCAAAAAGATTGCATCATAAGAGAAATTAATATTCCCGGACTGAACATTCCTTTCCGGTTTATTTTCTGTTTTTTTTTAGGTAATTTGCATTGGTGAAGGCTATTGGAAGGGGAGAATAGTATATTTCTAACCTAGGGAGGGAAAATAAAGGATCCTCAGCCGCCAGTGCAATTACCAGCCGAGCCGAAGGCGAGGTTGGTAAGCACGCGGCTGAGGGTCCTTTATTTTACTTCCCGTGGTTAGAACGCGATTTTCCGTCTCGGCGTAGGCGCAAAGTCAGAGTTCCCTCCCGCGAAGCGGGAGGGAAATATAACTTTGCGCCCGCCGGGACGGAAATTAATTTGGATAATGGAATTTGAATATTTTTCAGAGTTGTGAATCAAGTTTTGTGGAATTTCGGGAATTTCGGGTTTGGGGGAGTGAGGTAATTAATTTTTATTAAATGATTCGATTACTCGGGGGATGGATGGGGATGGTGTTGCAGAGGAGGAGTTGAGTGATGAACATGGTTTATATTTTTAATTGAATTTCTCTTGGAGCTTGCCCATTACGGATTTTTATTATAGAACAAGTGTTTGTGGGGGAATGTTAATGAATCATTAAATCACATGAATGGGGAGTAATCAAGAACAATAAAGGGAATCATAATTTTTTTAAACCAATTTGTTTTCGCTGCAAGAATAAAAATCAAACCAATTCAACAGAGTTATCGATTGGTAATCGAAAAAACAGTTTTCATTGAGAAAACAACGAATTTTTTATTGCATATGCGATATACTGTTGGAAAAAAAATTAAATTGTCTAAACAATTCAGCAATCATTCTCAGAAAAACGAGATCAGTTTCATTTTAAGGGGAAAAATCATAGAATTTGAAACTGCATTGCTCATTCAATCGAATGTGAAACTCCTTAGCAAGAAAATTACAATAATTCCTCACTCTACTTCAATTTTCAATCAAAACATGAGTATTCGGTACCAAATTACCTTGAATTTTCAATTAATTGAACGTTAAAAAATATATTTCCCTGAATTATCCTGATTTCTATAAATTTTCATAAAATAATTGAATTCAAATTAATAGTTTCCATTCATTTTCCCCCCCAAAATTTTTATCCAGTGATACCTTCACTGAAATTTCAAAAAATTGTTAATGCCCCAATCCTCTGAAATTCCACTAAAATTAAAACTGGGTAAAAATTCTCAAGAACAGTACCGGTACTTTCCGTCAAAAAATTTCAAGTGATCCTAAATTTTTAAGAAACCCTAATTCACCGACATCGTCTCCGACCAATTAACTATGCACATAAATCAGTCTCAATCTACCCCCTGAAAGTGCCCCCTATCTTCCTCGATTTTCTGCTTCTCTCAAATCACAATAGAATAAAATGTTGAGGGAGGAAAAAAAAATGCCTGACGCTCGTAAATCACAGGGACGTATTGTTGAATGACGAGTGGTATACAGTCGCGCAGTTTACGAATCCCCCCACCCCTAAACATCTCCCTATCATTCCAACACTCGATCGTATAATCGATCTCGCCACACTTCCGTTCCACTCATCATAGCACGCTTTAGCCACACGCGAGAATACGTTGTCCCATTGGACGAAGCCAGTCGGCGAAATGGTCCCACTTCAACTGACATCGATCGGGACAGCCAACACGTATAACACTGGGACTGGGTTATGGGAAGGGAAGTTGAACGCGACGAGGTTCGCGCTAGGTTCGCTCAGGTTATCGGTATGCAAATCCTCCCCCCCCCCCCCCGGCCCCGCTCCTGCGGTCGGCTGTACCCCGTTTTACGATGGTGATTTCAACCTCCGCGTAGACGAGAGGACGCATATCCTATCCCGATGGAATTTTTTTCTCACACCCTCCGAAGTTTTTTTAATCTTTTTTTTTTTGGCGTTAGCTGGCTCGTCGCTGCTTATCAGCGAGCCGTGTAGCGGTGTATTTCTCCCGTGCGAATCTCACGTCGAACGGGGCTCAGATGGATAGGGAGCCGTGGGGAAATTTAACAAGCCTGATGTTGCAATTTGGAATTGTATTAGGCGTTACACTGACAAAAACAAAGTTTTTTGAGAAATACGTATTTACTTACATGGCGACGTTGCAACCAAATTAAATCATTTATTTCACTAAAATTCTCAATTATCTTTTCACAATAATTCAGTTGCAACGTCTTGCGGTCTTGTAGAGACCAGAGCAGACAAGAGAGTTCTGACTTGAAAATTTTCCAGAGTATAATATCTTGCGGGAAGTAAATAAAAACTTTCGTCAAGTAATTTTGTTCTTGTTCTAAAGACGAGGACAATTTCTTGATGACAAGAAAGCGATTTCTGAAACCAAGCAAAATTGAATTAATTCATTTAATAGTTTTTTAGCCTCAATTCTAAAATATTTCAATGGAAAAGCCACTTTAGTTGATTTGAGAACTCGTTTTTTTATGTGAAGAAATTGTCTTCATCTTTAGGACAAGTATGAAACTTCTTGACGTAAGATTTTTTTTTTGTTTAGTGCGAGATGTTGTGCGCTTGGCAATTTTCAAGCCACGAATTTCGTGGGAGAAGTAAAGAAGTACTTCTCGAAAAACACTTGTTTTCTCAGTGCAGAGAAGAGGATTTTTGGACATTTAACATAAGCTTTTTTGAATTATTAATTGAAATTTTTTGGTTAACGTTATTTTAATAAATTAGGTTTATGGTGGAGTCGAATTATCAAGTTAAATATGCAGATCATTCGAGTGGAACGTACATTTCATTTTTATGTGGGTTTTTAGTGCGACTTTTTCAGGATTAATAGAATCCTACCCTCCGGCGATTTTTCGTGCAACCAACAACATCCGCACACACAGAAATTTGTCGTTTTATTTGTCAATTCATTTTTTTTACAAATTTGTTTAATATTCCAGACCTTTATTTAAAAAGAAATGAGAGATAAGCGAGAGAAATTATTGAAGTGAGGCATACAAAACATTTTTATATTTTAATAAAATCCCACCCTTCGGCTTTTTGACATGTATCCAATAACAAAATGCACTGACCCAGGAATTTTCCGTTCTATTTATCAATTCGTTTTTTTTAAATAAATTTGTTTGATATTCCAGACCCTTACTGGATCAAAACGTTACAAATTCTCCTCTGTAAGTTCTTTCCATTCCGCTTAACCAAATCCTCCAACGTTTCAAAAAGAGGATAAGTGAATGAAATTCTTGATGAAGAAGTTGAAATCTCACCTCTAACTTTTCTCCACTCTCCCTCATAAAAGGATATCTCCTCAATTTCATCCCGTGCTACAATTTGGAATTTTATTAGACATTACAGAAGAGAATTTTTGGAGATTTAAAATTATTTCAATTAATTGAGTTTATTGTGGATTGAACCCATGGAGTTGAGCATTTATATTAACTGAAGTGAAGCATACATATGATATATATGAATCTTCATTCCGACTATTTCAAGATCAATGAAATCTCATCCTTCGGCTATTTGTCGTGCATCCAACCACAAAATGTACTGACCCAGGAATTTTGCGTTCTATTTCTCAATTCATTTTTTTTAATAAATTTCTTTAATATTCCAGACTCTTGCTGAGTCAAAATGTTGCATGCTCCCCTCTGTATCCCCTTGTCGTCCCACTCCATTCAATCCCCTAACATTCCAAAAAGAGAATGAGTGAACGAAATTCTTGATGAAGAAGTTAAAATCTCCCCTGTTGTTAAAATGCTCCCCTGAAGAGATCTTTTGTCGTGTTGAATCAATTCACTTGTGGACAAAAAACAAAATTTCCGCTGAAACATGATAATTTCAAGAGGAAACTACAATTTTTTGCCGAAACCTGTATTATTGGCAAAACTGAAAATAAAATAAAACAATTAAAAATAAAATAAAATAATTTCGAGGGGACAATTTTTTTTGGAAAAAAATATTCTTTCTTCGTCAATGTATTCTTTTTATGCTATTATACAAACCTCTGAAGTTCTCTCAGATCAAATGATTGTGGAACAATAGATCATATTTTTCCCTGCGAACAGTTCGAATTCGTCAGAGCTTAATTTCCCTCAAGTAAATCTGTTCCACGTCATCAAATATTCTCAGTGTTTTTTCTCTCATGTTTCATTTATTAATTAATTTCTCAAAAAATTAATTTATCCAATATTCCAGCCCCTGGGTCAAAAAGTTACATATTCCCCTCTGCATCGCCTTTCCATTCCGAAGCAGAATGAGTGAACAAAATTCTTGATGAAGAAGTTAAAATCTCACCTCTAACTTTTCCCCACTCTCTCTCTTTCCCTCCCATAAAACCATATCTCCCCAATTTCCGCCCATTCAATAACCATTTTTTACATCATCCCGAGCATTCTATCCTCATGATCGAGTACACCGCGGGAATACACCGGCAAAGTTTTTTCCCATGAATGACGAGACCCACGAGATACCCACGAGAGAGAGTTTACCCAGTGAAAACACAGTGGGGGTTGATGGTGGGGGTAAGGATGTAAGGTAGATTGAGTATAACAAAACCCTTTCAAGTTTTCACGGCCGAAGGACTTTTCTCTCGGCCCCCGTAGTATTTTCCCTCGGGCAACCTCGTGGCGATACAACCAGAGGTGCGGCGACAGTTTCGCCTCCCCGCTCCAGTCGTCTTTTTCTACTAGAGAAAATGCTGCCTTCCCGCGCGCGTTTTCAGTCTCTAAGTTTACTCTTCCTCTTGTATGATGGTTTTCCTTCAACACTCGGGTATAACACACCCTCCTCCAGTGTAAACTGGCAACTTACGAAGCCAATAAATAAATAATGCCACGAGCGTGTGTTCCAGCCTCAGCTTTTCTGCACAAACTACGAGTTTACTCGCAGCCCATATTTTCCTTCCGTTCTCTTGTTGTGGGCTGTCGGCATTTCTTTTAATCCCCTCGTTCCAGTGTTTGTGGGAGAATCGTGCCAACTGTCCTCGAGGAGAATCGAGAGTGGGTTGCGCCAATGAGTGTAAATTTTGGGGGATATAAATAAGTGAATGAGGAAGAGGAGAAGATGCATTCATGGGGGATTGTGGAGGGTGGGATAGTTGAGTTTGTAAAATTAGAGGTAAAGGAATCGTGGAGCAAAATCCTGCTCCAATTCTTTTTTATTTCATACCCACGGCGATGAAAAGTTTTCAGTTCACGGTAAAAATCCCTGAAGTTTATAACTCTATCTATTGCAGTAGAATGGCGCGTGCACGGAGGGAAATATTCAATAAAAATTACGTATCTTTTCCGTAATTTCGGAGTGAAATGTGCTTGTAGGAAATTTTATGGAACTGTCACGGAATTTTTCCAGGGCTTTCCGTAATTTTTACCTGAATCTCCTGTGAAAAATTACGATATTGTCACTTAAATTTTCTGAGTCGATGTGTGTAACAATCCTGAAATAAGTAAAGTTTTCACTTTTTGTGGGAAAATTTTTCCTGATGAACAGAGAAGGAAATTCTATTCATCAATAATTTTAATTTAAATCTGGTGTAATTATACTCAAATCAAAATACATTTTATCTTATTTCAAGAAACTCCTGGTTCTTAAATTCAAAACATTCTGGTATTTGAATTAAAAATGAATAGTTTTGGAAAACAACCATTCTTCTCTCTTCGAAGATATTGTGAAAATATATTCAGTAGTAATATCCCAAGACCTTAAAAATTATCGGGTATTTTCCGATAGCTTCGTTGCAAACACATGAGGATGTCAAGTTTTGCGGGTTAAAAAATTCCGAGAGCTTGCGCGAGGGATTTTCCTGCAAAACTTGGCACGATGGTTTGTTTGCAGGGGAGCTTGAGGGAAATACCCGATTAATTTTGAATCTCGACGGGTATTTATCGGATTATTTTTCCCAATCGGATTTTGGCCAAGCAGAGTGCAGTGGACAACATCAGAAGGTGAATTGGGGTAGATTTGAACAAATTATGTTGATAGAATAACCCGATTTCCATAGATTGTCACATATAAGGTTCTATCTGAAATAAGCCGAAAAAATGAAGAACTACTGTGAAATATTCAGGTTAAAAAAAATGAAAAACTACTGCGAAATATTCAAAAACTAGGAGGAAATATCCGAAATAAAACTGTCGGGTAGCCTCAAATACTCCGCTCTGGTCGGTCGAAATCCGATTGGGAAAAATAATCAGTTTTATGCCAGACTGTTGCCAAAATAAAATCGAGGCAAACATCTACGCATGTCGTCTCGTCCAATGACTCCCCATAAATCCTAATTCTCCGTGATGTCCAACTGTAAATAATTGATAAATCCTCGTAGGGGATCGTTCCCGAGATCTTGAAAAAGAGGGAAGGAACCAATGTAAACTTCACCCCTGGGAGTCGGTGAGAAGTGGCAAAAGCCCGTGGGCCGATCAGACTCGAGCGCTCGTCCCTGAAAATCGCTTGGAATTGGCCGACCTTCGTTATTCCGATTAGCTTTACCTATCTGTTCTCCAGTCTCGGTGTCCCTTTTCACGCAGGATATTTCGATTGGGAGTCTACTGGGAAACCTATTGGGTGTTATATCCGATAAATCTTCGTACCTCCATCACGGGTGATACTGTAACGGGATGAAAAGGAATGGAGGAGGTGATATTAATTTGGTCTGGGACTAAATGCGCGTGAGACATGAAGTTTGACATTTAGTGGCGAGTTAAATAATGCATGAAATTGACTGCTGAAACAGAAAATTTTCATTTCCTTTTTCATAAAGTTGATTGACAATGAATGATTGTCTTGATTGTCAACTTTTTATTCGCCTTGCGATTGGTTGATGGATCAATCAATGATTTCCATGACTACGAGGATGTTATTGTGCGTTACAGCGCTCACTTGAAGGTGGTCACGCGCGACAGCGCACATGATTGCCTAGTTTAATCATAAAAGAAAACGAATTGATTGAAAATTTATCTAGAAGAACTTTTTTAATCAACAATACAGTCGTAAACGTTTTCGCCTGAAATTTCCTGGACATTTCTTGAGAAATTTGATCATATTATAGTTTTACTGAAATTTCAAGGAATTTTGTCATTGAAAATTCAATAGAAAATGTGACTTTCAGTTCAATTAGTCTATGAAAATTGATAAGAACATTTAGATAAATATATTCTTAAATTATCAATTAATGGAAAATTCAGCGTAATATGGCACCGAATATTCATGTTTTGGGTAAAAATTCACGTAAATTGGAGAATTCTCATCTTTCTGTAGATAAAAAATTTGGAATTCCATCGAATTTGCAGTGAAATCTGCAAGATCATCATTTGTCCCCGTAAATAAAATTTAAGGTCAATTGCGAGATCGGCACACGCAAATTTGAACTTTTGTTTCATTCTAAAGGGATTTTTACAGGCGTCAAAATGAGATTTGATTTATTAAAATCGTAGCATTCGTTTAAAAAATATTGGTGATTTAAGAAATTCAGGGAAACACTCCATTTTTCTTCTATCTGCGCCATAATCGCGTTCATACGTGTCCAGAATTTTCCATAAAAATTTTCCCACTCAATTTGCCGCTCAATTGCCGAAAAATATATCGAAGCTTCGAATTCTAACGCCCCATAATGAACGCAATAACGATGATAATCACATGAAAAATTTCTCCCATTCACGACAGAACCCCAGAGTAATTTTTGTATCTTTTATGAAATGAACAGATGAATGAAAACGATGCATAGCACAAAAAGGAGAATTTCATTCGAAATTTAAAAGGAAAACGACTCTTTCAAAAATTTATCTAAAATAACTGTTTTCATCCTCAATATATCGAGACCGATAGAGTCAAATGTAATTTTTTTTTATTATAAAGGTAATTTTTCAAGCGTAAAAATGATGTTTGATTTATCAAAATTGTTTCATTTATTCGTGAGATATCCTTTCCAATTTTGTACGTGGCCAGAATTTTCCAAAAATTTCTCCATTCATCTTCCCCCTCAATTTCCCAAAAACATATCGAAACCTCGAAAGTTAATGGTCCACAATAACCCCAATAACGATGGTAATCACATGAAAAATTTCTCCCATTCCCCATAAACCCCAGAGTAACTTTTGTATCTTTTATGAAATTAACAAATGGATGAGGCTGATGCATAGTACAAACAAGAGAATTTCATTCTTCATTTAAAACGAAAACGACTTGTTCAAAAATTTATCTAAAAGAACTGTTTTCATCCTCAATATACCGAGACCGACAGAGTCAAATGTCATTTTTATATTATGAAGGGAATTTTTCAAGCTCAAAAATGATGCTTGATTTATCTAAATTGTTCCATTTATTCGTGAGATATCGTTTCCAATTTCGTACGTGGCCCGAATTTTCCAAAAATTTCTCCACTCATCTCCCCCCTCAATTTCCCAAAAAATATCGAAACCTCAAAACCTAATGGTCCATAATAAACCCAATAACGATGGTAATCACATGAAAAATCTCTCCCATTCACCATCGAACCCCAAACTAATTTTTGTATCTTTTATAGCAACCGAGACCCCTCCGAAACGATCTTGCACACCGGACGCAGCTCATAGCAGTAACAGTTTTCGCTTTTCCGTGGTCCCTCCGCTGCCCTCTCGCCATCCACCACTTGGCTCACCTCCGTGCAAGTCCGTTAATCACGTAGTGGGCCATCGAGCTTTCGCAGCGATCAATCGAGGTCCATGAGCCGGCAGTCGTCGACGAGAGAGCTAGGCGTAAATAATCCTGGCATTCGTTTTCGCGAAAATACCCCTGGCCTTTCCCACACCCGATCCACTGCATTCTCGCCATTTTCCTCCGCTCTCGACAAAGAGGATACAGCGGCAGGGATCCCCTGTGTCCTGGGGCGCGTGCGGAATGCCTGGGAAAAAGCGAAGGGGTTGGAAAAAAAATAGAAAAAATAGAAAATAAAAAGCGAGAAAACAAAAAGGCAAACGGGGGAAAGAGGTCGCCGATCACGCGATCCAGCAATCATCCGAGGCAGGGTAACATGCACCCGTGGTTCTTATCGCTCGGACGCAAAGTGAAATTATTCCACGTGAAACTGCACCACTGATAGAGGGGGTCACTGTTGCTCCTCTCTCACTCCGTGGGAGGGCTTCTCTGTCTCTGATGTTTGGAATTATTTACCAGTGGACAGTTAATGGTCATTTAATCACGGGGAATGAGATTTTGTTTCGAAAAATCGGTTGGAAATTATCTCTGAATTTGGAATGTAAAAACATTAGTCACAAAATCGTGAATTTGGTAAAAGAAGACCCTTTTTCGGATAAAAATAAGACGTTTGATAGACAAGATATTTTCGTAATGTCTGGAAATATAAATGATTGAATTCAAGATATTTTTTGGCTCAATTCAAGATAATTGAAAACTATTCAGACTATTAAGATAATCATAAAGCGTTTTTGGTGAATTATACTTTTTTCCAATTCTTTGATGTTCTAAATTTAGTGAGTGAGAGGGGGGGGGGGTAATGGGGCAGAAGTCAAATTAATTCAGACATGACATCACTGCAAGATCAGAAAAACATGTAAACATTGAATATTACACGAGAACATAAAAACTTAACATATTATTCTGCGGGAAAATACTTTTCATCTGTATTTTTGATCGTAAAAATTCTGTTCCCCTTATTTTTTTAACTCCGCTGCAATTCTGCTTTACGACCACTATTTTTAACGTAAGCAAAATTATCAGGAAAAAAATGATTGGCTCTTTTCATGCAACATGGAGAAGAAAAAATGAGAATGTTCAATTCAGAAAAAATAAATGAAGCGTTTCGGAAAAGAATGAGACACCTTAAGTTTGAAACAAATGATTCTCGAGTAAAATACCTATAATGTCTATAATGTGTTAATTTAATCTCTTAATTTGAAATATAAAAAATTCCATCAATTTTTGGAACATAAAATTCTTAAAAAAAATGTTTTGATTTCAGTCATCGATTTTTCTATTGTTGAAATTAATTTTTATCGAAATTATGGGGAAAGACGGAATTTGTTCTGCAAAATTTCCGACATTTTAATTTGGTATTTCGCAGAAAAAAGGGGATTTTGACTGACAATATTATTTTATCTGAAATTGATTCATTCTGAATTTCGAGAAAATTATTCTGCCTGCAAGAATTAATTATTCCCCGTGTAGATAATTTAATAACACAAATTTCATAATTGGTAAAGGGTCCATATTCCCGCGGGCTCATACAATTCGTTGCCTCTCAGTGGAATACCACCTCCTTTTTTTTCCTCGTACATGTCCTATCGTACAGGACAGACATTTTAAAAGTTCGAGCTTGCATTAATTTCTACGATCTCAGCTTTTCTGCTGACCAGTATAAAAGTCCAAGCTGCCTGAATCAGCTAACCCAGAGGATACATTTAAATACCCGTGGTGGTGAATTTTTTCACACTCACTGGTGGAATCTGTATATGGAGACAAATGGACACGTTTTCTCCAGATAAACTTCGAAAAAACTGCGACAAATCTGAAGAAATGATGCATTTGAATTCAATAAAACTCTTTATTTGATTTTTTTTTGAGTTTATCTCAACAAATTATTTTTTAGAATTCAACCATTTTTGTATTTGATTTAAACAAAATATCTTAATTATATGAAAAAAATGATTCATTCATGTAAACTAAATCATAAAACGAGATTAAATATCCGATTTGGTTGATTGAAATAAACACTAAATATTCGTTAATTG
This sequence comes from Diachasma alloeum, assembly GCF_001412515.2. Lineage (NCBI taxonomy): Eukaryota > Metazoa > Arthropoda > Insecta > Hymenoptera > Braconidae > Diachasma > Diachasma alloeum. The sequence goes on from NW_021680345.1 coordinate 3,577,782, forward strand.
GATTTCAATGTTATTCAATTTTTTCTACTAATTTCATCAACATTTTTCTTAAAAATTAAATTTTCATATTTGATTTAACCAAAATGTCTTAATTATCAGAATAAATAATTGATTCATGTGAAATAATCATTTATCAGAATTAAATAACCGCTTTATTTTACACGGAGAGAAATGTTCAGTAAAAATTACGGAATTCACAATTCACTCACCAATTACGGAATCGACGCAGAAAATTTAAGTGACGGTATCGGATTTTTTCCCAAGAGATCCAGATAAAATTTACGGAACGCTCCGGAAAAATTCTGTGACAGTTCCGTAAAATTTCCTACAACAACATTTCGCTCCGGAATTACGGAAAGATACATAATTTTTATTGAATATGTCTCTCCGTGTATTCAAATAATCATGAAATGTTTGTTAATTACAATAAAGATGCTCTAGAGATTCATTACCTCAGGATTCGTCGACTGATGTTTATCAAGAATAAACTTTATGAATCATCCTGTAAACTCATCAGAGAATAGCTCCACTAATTACCTCTTCTCCATTATTTTTCACTATCAAAATCCTCAGTCACTCGAAAATTTCCCCCTTCAATTTAATTCATACTCTTCCGCGATGGCCTATCTCCCCGGCCGATCCCCTTCAGCAAAGTTGGGATAAACTTTGGATATCTTACGTTAGTTTCACTCGCTCTTACCAAAATTACTCAAGCACCTATAGACTATTCAAGATAAGATACTTGATGAAGTATAGAGTGTATATCGTTACCCTCCTGTCGCTGTCTCATGACCGCAGAATAGACTAGCAGACCAACGATTTCAATACAAGTAAGTGGGATTAGACGGCCGGTATAGGTAAATTCTACTTTGACAGTTTGATCATGTCCAAGTTCCTCGTTGAGTGGATTATCTAAATTACTACCAGCATTTGTGCACAAATAATTGGATAATCCTGTCGTTTGTGGATAGATTCGTTACTCATTTCGTAAAATTTAGATAAATAGGCGTTTTTGAGCAGAACAAATTGCCAATTAAATAAAAATTGTAACAGATGGCAAAAATTTTTGTGGATATTTTCATGAAAATTTTGGCATCAGAAGGAGCGAATTTACTCAGCTGAGGAGATTTTAGTGATTAAGTACAATGGTAGAACAAATTTCACAGACAGTTGATTAATAATCTTGAGGAGAATGACATTGAATTTGATTCCGGGGGAAAACGCGTGGGAAATTGCTCTTGTATTGCATTTAGTACAGTGAGTTTTGCTAATAAATTAGCAATTCGCATATCTTTTCCTTCTATCATGCATAATTAATTGCATTAATTGTTCATTTCATTTTATTAGATTGAATAAGATCTCTTTTTAACTAATTTTGTCACATTTTCAACTTAGTTGAATGGTGTTAACATCATTATTATTCTTATTGTCCCTTTCTTCTGTACAACCGGTTGCCTTTTTTACTGTCCTACACGGAAAAAAAAATATTCTCGAATCGGGTATATAATATTTCGGACCCCGGAATATTATTGCGGAATAATATGCCTTCAATTGAAAGCCCGAGTTGTAGACCCGAGTTTGTAGCAGCGATGTCTAGGAGTCTCCCCTGGTTCAAAACCATCTTTAGATGCCCTAGCACGCCATTTCTCGACCCGCTCTTTCATTTGAGCCCAGAAAAACATTCATATCTTGTCTGGCATCTCTGCTACAAACTCGGGTCTTCAACTCGGGCCTTCAATTGAAAACCCGATATAATATACTGGATTCAGGAATATTATTCCGGATTCTGGAATATAATATACCGAATTCCGGAATATTATTCCGAATTCCGGAATATAATATTCCGGAGTCAGGAATATGTTTATTCCGGAATCCGGAATATTATATACCTGATTCGAGAATTTTTTTTTTTCATGTATCTCTCCCCTCAATCCTTCGATAAAATGTTAACAGAAAAATTTTATTTATACGTACTTGAATTACTGTGAAACATCGCATTTGAAAAAATCAGAAAGCTCACTTTGAGAGAAATTCACGAAAAATTCGAAATTTTCAACAATCATCATAAAAATCAAATCAACCAATATAGCTAGCGTAGTCGTCTTTTAACTTCGACTTAATGGCATTAAAACAAACCTATAATTTAAGTTATAATTGAATTCATTTGGAGCATAATATTCAAAGATATCTCCGGAATTCGGATTTTCCAAAAATACAAAATCTGAGCAAATTTTCAAATGAATCAAAATAAAGATTTTTACTGTCGCCTTCATCTTCGAACTCGGTCAAAAGGTCATTCAAATAAATTTTTTAAGCCATCATTCAATCAATAAAGAACATTTTTTTTAGTTATCGTGGGAGAACCAATTTTCAAAAAAATCCGAAAATCAAAAAAAATAATCAATGAATTAAATTCCAATTAATGGCGATTGATAGGGCTCAACAATACCTACATTTGGAAACAAAGATTCAATTCCATTTATTATCGGGCTTTTTGGATCATGCTGGGTCGATATAACACAAAAAATCCAATTTGAGCGATTACAAAGCTTCCATACGGCAGCAAAACTCATGAAATTTCCGATTCCACCGAAATTTCAATGAAATTCCAAATATTCAAGCATAAGCAAACACGAAAAGTCAGTCCCAAATCGCGCTGACCTTTCGATTGTTTAAAAATTCAAAAATACATGTTCATGAAATAATTGCACCGAATTTATTTTTCCAACTTAACAGATCCCCCAACAAATAAAATTTCAGCCCACACAAGCTCAAATTCAATCCCCCAAGCCCAAATCCTGGAAAATAACTCCGCTCCCCCTCGATTAAACCGCGATAAAATCGCCCACTAAACACTCCCATTAAATTTTTAATACCCCTAAAAATGATTCCCCCGTTGATGTTAAATCGCCAGATAACAAATAGATCGTGTCGGCATTCCTTAACGAGGCCTAGGGTGCGCTTTTCAGTCATTACCCGATGCTTATCCCCATAATCACGGTGGTTAGGGAGGGCGACGGACGCCGGAAGTACAACCCCCTC
>NW_021680345.1:3580871-3586481 GCF_001412515.2 Diachasma alloeum
TCCCCCCCCCGCCACCCCCCGCCCGGCGCCCTTGCCTGTCCCGAGAGCCAGTTTCCGCCGGACGCGAGACAAGAAGAAACAACACGAGGATAGTATATTTTATCCCACAACGAAAAGCTCAAGCTCTCGGCTTTCCCTTTTCGACCACCAGACGTTGGTAAACTACCCTCAACTCCACCCCCTCATACTTCACCCCTCCCCCCCCCCAATGACTTCCCGTGAAAGTTCCAGTCCCGGACGTGTGCATGCCTCCAGCTAATTACACGGATATAATTATTAATAAGTGTCCCGTGACCCCCCCATGGTTTTTTACTATCGAGACTGCTCATAATTTTATCACGCATTTTTCGTAAGTGGAAAGCCCTTTGGGTCACGAAGCATTAAAACATGAACGAACTCACGTTCGATAAAGCCGATTATACACCGAGGCTCATGTGCATTTTTATAGGCCCTTTTAAAACGTATTATTATTGATAATGTAGGCCAAACCGCATCCACCCCTGGCATCACCGGGTGCTTAAACTTTTTGCGTACTTATCGGGTGGTTTGAAGAATTGCAAAGTAGTCGTTGAAGTTGAGCTGGGGATTAATTGATGATGGAGTTCATTAATCGCGGTGGAGTGTCACGCGTGGGAGTAAGGAGTAGGGAAGCGTGGAGCGAAGTTTTCCATAATTTTACTGTTCACCCATTCTGCTCGTGGAGAGATGAACGAAGAGAATTGTGGAGGAATATTGACCAGATATTTTATTATAATTGATTGGGAAGCGGACGTTTTGGAAACTTTATTTCGGTCATGAGCTCACAGTGACGTGGGGTGCGTTTGTACCGCTGGGCGGAAGATACGTCGCACACTGTTAAAAATTTTCTACTGAAATTTCTTACAAGTAATGTTTCAACGGAAATTTTGAGGAATTTTGTCATTGAAAATTCATAGTTTCATGAAAAATTCTTCAGTACTGGAAATTGCAGTTTGAATATTCCCGAAAAATTAATGAGAAGTCAGAAAAATTGAGAGAAATCTCTCCTGGAACGTCAGATTTCTCTGAATGTTCAGGGAATTCCTTAAAAATTCCTGGGAATTTCCAGAAAGTTCAAGGGATTTTGGCAGTGAATATTCATTTTTCACTTGAAAATTCATGTAAATTGTGGAATTTTCATTTACCTGCAGCCAAAAACTCGGCACGTTACTTTGAATTTTCCGAAAACTTTGAATTTCCATTCACTTTTCCCATTTAAATCGAATTCAAGGTCTTTTGCTGGAAAATTTATCTAATTTTTTTAACAGTGCACACGCTTTTCTTTTTTTTTATTTAATGAAACGATATAATTATTCATTTCATATTTATATCACTTATAAATTTATAAATGAATCATGTCCATTAATAAATTTATGTATTCATTCTCAACACAAATATTAATGCAAATGTGTTCTAATGTTTGATCTCGGTATTTACCTTACACTGTTGGAAAAAGTTGAAATTTCATGGCACTGAATTCGATATAGGCTAGAAAGAATTATGAAATTCCAAACTTAATTTGCAATTAAAAATTCAAGAATATATTCGCCTGAATTTTCTTGAGCTCTATTAATATCTAGTTAATATTAGACCTGAAATTCGCAATTTTCTTTGATTTTCCCTTAACATTATGAATTTTCTTGACTTCCGGCCATTTTTATAAAATAATTGAACTGACATTTACCATTTCCATTAACGTCTTCCTCAACTTCTGAATTCTAAACGACGATATGCCTTCAAAATTCAATGTCAATGAAACCATCGCTTGACAAAAATTTTCAAATTCTATACAAAAAATTGTCCAATTCATTTGAATGACTAATACACCAATTTTTCCCACCGAAGTGTTCCTCCCACAACTCTCCCACTTCCTTTCTTCCTCGCAAATGGCATCAACCGAAACTTTCCACCGATTTAAATCGTAATTATCGTGTGCTTCCAAATCCCTCATTACGCTGAACAGAGTAGGGCAAACATCTTAATGCAGTGGAAAAAGTTTGCGGCCAATATTGCCGCGATGTTTGCACTTGGAAAGATTCAGCAGCAGTAGTTTCGGGCGGTTGGCNTTGTTGGGGGGGGGGGGGGGGGGGGGGGGGTCACAGTTTGAACCGTTGATACGTGAAACATTCTCTACCCCCTTTACATGACCCCATTTCGATGAAGCTCTACTCTCCTGGAATAGATAAGGAATGAGGGGGATGGTGAGCTGCACACACGTTCGCCCATATCGCTCGGGCTTCTCTCACTGGCAGCGGCGCGTTACGTGATGAGGGGGCGGGGGACGGCTACACACTGCGAGTTTGGAAGCATCGAAATCGATGAGGACATGCAGCCCAGAGGCGTTATACGAGCGGGAGGAGGAGGATACGGAGGATCTACGTAGTGCTTTGGCCTCTGTCCTCGCGATCGCTTGATCTCTCCTTTTTTTTCGGAAGAAGATGGAGGATATTGGGAACGGAAGGACACGGGAGAACGAGGGCAGCGGAAATTATTGACAATCGCCAAATGTCTAGGATTTTCCGGGGTGCGGGGGTTTTCGGGTATAATGTGGGATTGCAGGACGGGATGGTAATGGTGGAGACTGAATAGAGAGGATTTTTTTGGCGAATATTAACGCAGGGGATATTTTTTTAGAGGGGAAAAATGGTGAGGTATTTGGGGACGGGAGGGTAAGCGTTTTGCGTGTACATAATTTCGCAGTGGTCCCTGAATGATCTCAATTCAGTTAAAAAATACACGGATTCAACGAGAATCAGCCTGTCCTGTTAATAATTAAGAAATAAATTCTATCGAATTTCATTATTACTGTAATTTAATTACCACTGAGAATGGATGAAAATGCATAAATGCATGAAAATGTGATTTTCTTATAATAAGTGTTTACTTGATTGTAATTGAATTAAATCCTTTCTTTTGAAGCAAGCAGACAAGTTCATTCATTTCTAACAACGACACCCTTTAAACAAATTGCTGACAATCGCCAAATGTGATGTTGCAGGAGTATTTTTTCTCCATGTCCAGCACAGAATTACTTTTTCCCTATAATTGTTCCCAAACTTTTCTTTCCATTACATCAGCCAACTAGAGCTTTCCCACCAATGAGATTAGTCATTACAAGTACTCGGGGCTGTTAAATTATCATCGATAATTCAAAATTAATAAATTGTGTATTTGATTGGAATTAATTATTTATCTGGAATAAATAGATTCTTTTTTGATACCATTAACTTCTTTCTTTTGAAACATGTAAACAAGGTTATTCATTTCTAACAACGACATTCTTGAAACAAATTACAGACAATCGCCAAAGGTAGGGTTGCGGGAATGTTTATTCTCCGCGTCCAGCACAGAATTACTATTCCCAAATTTTTCTTTCCATTACATCAGCCGGCTAGGGCTTTCCCACCAATGAGATTAGTCATTACAAGTACTCGGGGCTGTTAAATTATTATCGATAGTTCAAACCACTCTCGCCGTTACGGACACACACACACGGATAACGATAAATTATCACACCGTCGGGTAATTACCCCGGGAATTTCTCTCATCGGATTTTCATCGATGTCGATAAAAGCCCATCCCTCCCAGCAGCATGGTTAACCTGGAAACCCATCTCACGGTTTCTCATCGCCCTCACTGTGATCATTCATTATTCTCCGTGTCTATTCATTAGACAGCTTCCTTCCTCATTCCCGGTGGAGAATATTACATCGGGGTGTTGAGCTGCGAGGGGAGGGGACGTGAGGTGAGAAAAAGAAGTGAAACTGTGTCGCTTTAATCTCTCCCCGGGTGTGAAATTATTTGATTGAATTTTATTGCATTTAATTACACGGATTTCGCTCACAATGTTATCATTCATTTTTATAATGGGGTTGGCGGGCGAACCGGGAAGAGGTGGTTTGGGGAAAAGTTTGGTCCAACCACTGGGGGAAAACTGAAGTGATACATAACTGTAGGAATTGGTTTTTAAGGTACTCCTTTTCTTCACGAAAATTCGCAACTCAAGTTTTTCTCTCTGTGTTGTTCACGTCGGGGGGAAGAAGTTTGTGGGCAATGTACGTGATGCGGATAAGTACGTATCGGGTGCTGGGTAATGTTTGAGTTTTACACAATTCTTCAATCAAAAATAAGAAGATACGGTTGGAGAAAAATTGTTTTTAGTTTTTCTCCGGAACGCTCTTGAAATTGAAGTTCACTTCATAGTTTTTATTGGTTATTATCAGTGAATAGACAAACTTTTTCTTTAATTGTTGAAGATTTTAGTGAATATTTCTGAGCCTGGAGGAATACATGGGGAAAATTATTTAGTGAATTTCAACAACTCATTGCAGATGATCGATTATCAGGATACAAATGATTGCGGGATCATTTCCAAATTTATATATGCCCTCGCCATCTACTTGACTGTTGAAAATTTCTGGTTAAAACTTCCTCGTATCCATTAAAAAATTAACGAAGGTGTATTGAAAATTCAATGAATGGTTGTCGACTGAAATTGAAAAATCTTTTGTGAGTTTTATTTAATTAGTTGTTAACTTTCCTCAACTAGTTGTTCCTTGGTATTTCATTCATTAATTTGGATTGAATTAATTATTCACACATCGAACACTTTTAAATTAAATTTGCAGTACATTTCTTGGTAATTTTCATCAAGTGACAGTTTCTGCCAAATTTCAGGGAATTTCGCAGTTCAAAAATGATAATTTCATTAATAAAATCAATAAAAACTGTAAATTTCAGTTGAATTATTGCATAAACATTGATAGAAATTAAAGAAAAACGGGTGAATATACTCTTTGAATTGTTTATTGATTGAAAATTCAGGGAATTTCGGTATTCAATATATATTCTAACTCTACGATGTTATTTATTTCCATGGATGATAATAATAGGGTAAATAATGCGATATTGGAAGACGCGAAGCGATTTGACAATAAAATAATATTGTTTAAATTATTCCAACATTCCACTACTCATCCTATCATTTATTTTACCCCTAAAAAATCGTTTTCCCCCTTAAACCAGATCGCAAAAATCACTATTGAATCATCAACGAAATTTATTTATTTTTTCTAACACTGCTCCTCTCATATTAATACAAAATTTCATAAAAAAATTGGAACATTCTCGGAATTTCTTCTCCACCTGCCATTTCTCCGTTCTCTTTCTTCAAAGGTGCGCACGATTCAACAGCCAGAGATACGCAGCGGCGGGCAGGGGGAGAGCCGAGGCCTATCTCCCGCCTCTCCACACAGTCGAGGGCTTAACGTAACTCGTGAACTTGTTCAATGGGAATAATGCGTGGGGTTAATCCGTGGAGCCGCGACCGGAAGAGTTTGGTTCTGGGTGACGGAGCTTTGAACTTTTCATCCCTCCGTTCTTCTACATTTCCACTGTTACTTCAACCAACTCCATCTATTACTGGTGCCATTTAGGTTGGCAACAGTCATGCCAATTACCGGCGTCTTTTTGCCACAACCGCTCTTTACTTACTCCGGGGGGTTATATTCCAGGGCTGAATTTTATATACGATTGCATTCAGAGGTAATAATTGCGGGGGTCTGCGTCAGCAGTGAAACAAATAGATTCCGC
>NW_021680345.1:3586501-3743972 GCF_001412515.2 Diachasma alloeum
GGGGGGGGGGGGGGATTTCCTAACTGAAAGGAAAATAGAAAGTTCGAGGAACTACGGAATTTTGAGTAACTGCGATGTGGGATTTCTATGTGAATACAATGAGAAAGAGTTTTTTCTTAGAAGTTCGTCTTTACTTTATCAAACAAGTCAAGCGGTTTTTGTACTGCAATATTTTGGATTTAAGAAGAAAAAACTATTGAATGCATTGAGGGTGTGAGAAATTATTTTCTTATCGCAAACAACTCGGCAAAAACACTGTTTTTTTAAATAAAATTGGGCAGTGAAGTGGTAAACGGTTCAAGTCGACTTATCTCTTAGTTGAGTTTTTGAAGAATTTCTCCGAATCTAAAGGAGCTAACGGAATTTTCGTAATAACCTTTTTTCTCGAGCAAATTGAGTGCGGCAAAAAAGGTCTAAACAAAAATTTAGCTATCTCCCTTAGATTCCGAGATATTCACTGAAAAATGGTCAATAGTCTGAATCGACTTGAACCGTTTTACCACTTCGCTACTGAATTATTTTTGTCTTTGAGACAAGTTACAAAATCTCTTGACGAAGGTTTTTTTGTTTCAGTGAAAGATATTTTTTTTATATAAGTGAAGACATACTTCTCAAAAAATATTTTTTCTCGGTGTAATAACGCCATTGAGGGAAATTCATTTTTATTATAAGACGACTTGTAATGGATAGAATTTATTCTATCGAAATTACTTTTAATAACAATTTTTATGGTCGAGCACAATAATTTAAATTGACCTGTTGTCTAAAATTTTTACACCATCGTCAGTTGCTTCATTCTGAAGAAAAACAAATGCGAAACGAATTTGAAATAATTGAAATAATTGATATTATTCTAGAAGAGTGGTTTCTCGGAATTAAATTAACTTTATTGGAATCAAATAACTAGATTTATTCAAATGCTTCGTGTGAAGCATTTTTTAAAATTTAAACTGTATTTTATTTGCAACAAGTTACCTTTATTCACATTTTAAGAATTCAGTCGGTCCCTAATATTTTCACACCACCAAAAATTGAAATACGACTGAAAACATTGAATATGTATTCTTTTAATCTGAAAAATAACAAAAACAAAACGAGTTGAAATCAAATAAACATTATTTAACTTAAATTAAATTATTTTTACTACGGATTTTTCATTTCAAAAAAATAGAGTAGAGCTTCTGTCGGAGTGCACAGAGCAAAAAAATTTAATTCTGCTAATCCAATTTATCTCTCACAAGAATTTGTAGCGAAATTTAGTGTGAAAATTTCCGGGATTTGTTGGTCTGAAACAAAATTGATCGGCACAATGAATTCTCAGTGTCTCCTATCTCAGTATCTCCTATAATTGAATGAAATGAATGCAAAACTTCAATTGACTGAAGCAGTCCACCTGCTCCAAAGAAATGGCTCCAATTGTCGTTTAATTGACCCCTTGAAACTCTGAGCCTTGACGAATGGTCTGTAATCGGTTAGACCCCGTCCAAAATTGGCATTCGCCCCACTGTAACTACAGTTTGCAATAGCCATGTTACGATTGTAGTGCACACACTGGCTCGATGCGATTCAAATTAGATGTGCACACAGGGGCCAACTGTTTGATAGCGTCATGAACCATACACCGAAATGAGATACACCTTGCCGGTGAATACCTCAACTCTCATCCCCACAATCTGTGATTACTTGATTACGCAATTACCGATCCGCACATTTGTGCAAATTCGAATGAGATTTAATCGATTAATTACCACGTAAGACGCATTCGAAATTATGTGATTCAAATCGATGACCATTCACCGCTGTTGCCTAATCGTTAATGGAATTTACATTGAGATTTATCGCTTCTGGTGCTGCTGTCTCGGGATAAAATACAACTGTATATTTCTCAATTCGAGTGAACGAAGAGCATCACGATGCACTCCATTATCGTTTGGTCGACTCTCTAACCGACTCTATGGTAGTCAACGGCGCACGTTTTGGTGGAAAATCGAGGCGAAATTGTATCAGTATGTGAACACGTTACCAAAGAGAATCAGGTGGAGTAACGCACGATGCTTTCACTGTATTGGAAACCTATCGCATCCATATCACGATTCGTGAAGTCATGGTGACTGAAATGATTTTCCAATAAGCATATTTTTGTACATGCGCCGGTTGGAAGAGCACTGATAGAATGATTCATTTATTCCAAACGAGATTCGTTAACTATTAACGAATGGTAGAGTTGAATATGGCCAAATGAATATTCGTTAATAGTTAACGAATGGTTCACTTGAATGGCGAAAGTCAAGTCAAACAAGGCTCCTCAAATATACATTCGTTAACTATTAACGAATGAACATTTGGTGGGACCGAATAGACCCTAACCTCCAACCAAAATCCATTCGTTAACAATAACTAATCCGTTCTATCAGTGAGGAGCGATATAGAGAATGAGGGACGAACTTCGAGGCGAGAAAAGTTGAGGAACAATTGTCCGAAAAATGGGATAACACTCTTTATTTCTCATTTTTTTATTCATTTCAACAATATTTTGGTTGTAAATTGGTAAATTCGTATGATCATTTCGATGAAAATGTTTTAATTCTATGAAATTCAATTATTGATGGATTTATTGAAAATAGATGGGGATTTATTTGATTTGAAGAAAGGATTATTACGTGGACTGTTGAAAATTTCTGGCTGATATTTTCGGCATATTTTGGAAATTTTTATTACAAGGTGGTTTTACTGGGATTTGAAAGAATTTCGTAATTGAAAATTCAAAATTTCGTGGGGAAGTCAGTGGAAACTTGGGCTCGAATTTATAATATTGAAGTGTGAGGAATTTCTCATATTTAAAATCAGTGATCAATTACTTTAAGGGTATATCCAAGTACTTTGGCTATTTTTTCTCCAGTGAAATGCTTTTCTACTTTTGTAGTCGAACATCAGAACTTTCATTTGACCCCCATTTCATCCCATGTTATCGGACATTTTACAATGATTTTATTATTTAAACTTTGCAGATCTGATTTTGTATCTCGATGTTGAACCGTTAGAAAACAATTTAAAAATCTGAAAAAAATTAGACAGTTTCCTGCTGGAGGAAAATTGATAAAATAATGTCAAAATTGCAACAATCAATTTTCCACTATAAAAAAATTTGTTCAGAATCGTAACAAATTTATTCATATTTAGAATTTTACTAGAATTCCATTCCATGCCTAAAAAGTAAAGTTTCCGAATGGTTAAACCACTTCAATTATTTATTGATAAACAAGGAATGCTTAAAAAAATCATAATTCTGTAAAATGTAATTTAAATAACGTCGAATATTCCCGATTTTTTTCCTATTTGCTCACGCAATGTAGTTGACAAATTTAATGATTAAAACTGTAGAAAATTCTTGGATATCCTTAAGAAACTTTTAGAATGTTCAACAAATTTACAATTATTTTATTTTCATTATTTACTATTAGATATCTTCACTCGTTACAAATTTGATTCAAACGGAGTTTATTCAATTCCAATAAATAATTTCTCCAAATGCCCCAATTTCACTTCAACAAAATACCATTCTTCGTGAAAAAAAAATCTACATTCGTTTTAAAAAATGAAAAAAAATAAAAACTAATACCCTCCACGATTCCGTAAGTTTTTCCGTAATTTTCCCCAACTTTTCGCCTCCACGTTCAAGATCTTTCTCTGCAGACAACACTATTTCATTTAACTTGTATTCCGTCCCAGTTTGGGACTCCGAAAAGGAAAAGGGAAAGAGTCTGTTATAAATATCTACGGGTAAATAGTTGACAGAAAATTGATAGTTATAACTTTTCGAGCGTGGCCGAGTTGAGGGGTCCAGCTAAGAAGACCGTGCTCTTTACTCAAAACTTGAAAAAAAGTGGAAGGAAGAGAGCCCAGGGAACGGGGCTAAGTTAAATATTTATTGGAATTTAAAAGTTTTCTTCCGCCTCGGTGTATTTAAGAGTTTGTTCAAGTAATAAGAGCGGGATATATAGAGTGAGAGGTGATTGCATAGTACTTATACACACCCAGAAGAAATATTAAAAAATTTTCTCCCATGCATAATGCATTTTACAACGTATTTTTTGTCCGCGAATTTAATCCTGCTGTCTAAATAAAGATAAATAACAGGAGAAACTTGGGATTTAAGTGTTGGAATATGTTTGGTTTAATTAAGCAAGGAGAGCGTATGAAGTTTAATTACTCGTCAGCACTCGAGTATTAGAAAGTGTCAGCTGTGAACGAGGTGTTCACCTCGATAAAACCTCATGGGAGCGGGACAGTTTGGAAACCGAGAAGGGATACTGCCAGGAAGTTGCTAATAGACGTCCAATTTTCCCAGTCAGGCTGTACAGCCCTTGACGCGGGGATTAGATGCCAACTCGTCTGGACAATTTCGTAGTTGTAAAACTTTTCCGATGGGACAGGAATGTCCGGGATGGTTTATAAGCTTCTGGGGGTGTAATGGAGAGGGGGGAATTTCTCGGATGACGTTATCGTGGTCACGGAGTATGGCTCGAGGAGATGCGTTTGCTTTTGGCTGGGATTTTCTTCCTGTGTCCTTTGCCAAAGATTGGAGGTGAGGTATGGGAGAAATCATGCTTCTGAGGGAATAGGAATCTCACACGATTTGACCCATTCACAGAGAACCGTATACTATGCGTTGGTTAAAGAATTTTGACATTACATTGTTAAAAATTTTGGGTGAAATTTTTGGTACACTTCTTGGAAACTTGTACCAGGTGACAGTTTCAATTAAATTTCAAGTTTCAGTTTCAATTAAGGAATTTCGTCGTTAAAAATTGACATTTTGATGAAAAAATTTATCGAAACTAAGTTTAAGTTCAATCATTCCATGAAAATTCATAGAAATCAGGAAAATTTAACTGAATATATTTTAAAAGTTCACATTAATTTACAATGAATTTAAAAATTGAGGAAAACTGTAACTTTAACTTCAATTATATTCCATAAAAATTCATAGAAATCTGGCAAATTCACATGAATATATTGTCAACCGTTAAATTAATAAAAATTTCAGCATAATTTGTCATCAAATATTCATATTTTAATTTAAAATTAAAATAAACTAATAAATTCTCATCTATCTGCCACTCAAAAACTTTGCATTCCATTGAATTTTCATTTCAATTCAAAATGTGATGACTTTTTCTCCTCCAAAATAGATTTATTTCATGCTTTATTCGAAAAATAGTAAAACTTACAACTAAATTCCTGTCCCTGGGATTCTCGCACCAGATACCTATCACTGTTTCAGTGATTAAGATGTTGAAAATTATAGACATTTTTTTGTAATGATTGTAATGAACTTCCGTTTGCTTTTCTGTGTCACGTTTCCCGTCATTTCCAGTGAATAACGACATCAAAGGGGGTCAAGCAGGTTTGCTTATTCCCGTTGAGTGAAAACCCACCGGCTGTTAACGATTGCAATCGATGAGTATTACTCAGTTGTGACGCAGGTGGTTTGCATTGATGCTGCTGTAAACTTTGAGCCAACGCAAGAGCCGGCGAGCCACCAGGCCTAGAGAAAGTTGCCAACCAGGATACTAATTAAATAAAAAAATCAATGCGTCGGTTGCAGACCAAAAAAGCAAGTTTAAACATCACAACTTGTTTGCGGGAGTCTTCCAAACTCCTTTTGACAATGACCCACTCGATTACAAAAGTGATTCTACTGTGATTCTGCCAGTTTAAAATGCCCTGGGGATCCCCGGGGGGTTCTAGCTCTCATAAAGAGATTGAATTAAAAATGGAGAAAATTGCGGCCTTGATGGGAGCGTTGAGGCATTCGTGTCGTGCTCCAGATTTCACGTTGACTTGGTACGTTTTAAATGTCGTTTGCAACCGGATTTGACGTACCTAGCTATTCCAAGTGGCTGCTTTGGGAAACGAGGCATATGAGCGGTTTGGTGGCTGGTTCCGTTAGAGAGAACATTCTTCAAAATTATTTCGAGTGCTGTTGAGATTATGACGTTATACTAGAATTTTTCATCGGAACCGGAAAAATGCGAGAAACTGATTTTTAGGTGAAGGGAACAGAGGAGAAAGGTTATGGTTTTGGGGAGTGGAAGGGGATTGGAGGGGTTGTGATGACATACCGTAATTGATGAAGATAATTTGAGGAGACAAGCATGTCAATTAAAGGATGTCCAAATTTTTTTCACAGTTTAGCACAGAACGCACTGTAGATTCAACCATTTCCAATCTTCAAATTTGTCAATTAAATTGCGTGAGAAAAATTTGAAGAAAATCATGAACATTCAGTGTCATTTTAATTATAATTTGCACAGAATTATTTTTTTAAAAATTGGTTGGTTATAAATAAATAATTGAGATTGATTAAACTTTTCGAAAACTAATTTTTTTAGGCATGAAATCGATTTCTAGCAAAATTCCGAATATGAATAAATTTTTTGCGTTTCTGAACAAATGATTTTTATGGCGGATAATCGTTATGTGGATAAGCGGATTGTTTATGGATTATTAATTATGAATAGAAAGCGCTTGCGATTTTAAAAAATTACAATTTTTCAATTATTTCATCAATCTTCCTTCAAAAGTAAATATTATAATTTTTTTCAGCTGTTTAAAATGGTTTCTAATGGTTCAATATCGAGATTCAAATTCAAACCTGTAACGTTTAAATAATGAAATCATTATAAAATATCCGGAAACTTGGGGTCAAATGGAGTTCAAATGAAAGCCCTGATTTTCAAGTACATAAGTACTCTCTTAAAAATTTTTAGCTGAAATTTCCAGTACACTTTTCGGAAAATTTTATCACATTCAAATTCCACTGAAATTTCAAGGAACTTCGTAATTAAAAATTCTGAAATTTGGGGAAAAATAAGTGAGAACTGTAAATGTTAGCTCAATTATTCCCTGAAAATGAATAAGAACCCAGAAAATTGCGCTAAAAAAATTCTTGAATTTCAGTAAATTAAGTATTAAGTATAATTCAGTAAATTCAAGTAAATTAAGGAATTCTCATCTTCATGCTTCTCAAAATTTTGGAATTCTATTGAATTTTCAGTGAAATCCGAAATGTCATGATTTGTTCTCCTTACTGTCAAAATTCTACCATAAATTCCCGACTTTTCTCATCCAACGCTGAACAATGAAGAGTAAATTGACCCCTCTCTCAACGATGTGATCCTTGACATTCTGGCGAAAGCCCAATGAAAACTTTGCCAACAGTAATAATTAACCAATAGTGTACACATTGTCAATTGATCTCGATCACTCTGTGTACTCTCTGAAGACTGGCAATTAAAGTTTCGCTTCAACTGTAATTCCGGACAACGCCTGCAGTCGAGCGCGGTGCATTGGCCCCGAGGGAAATAAGCGTCGATGCTGCACATCTGCAGCACCAGAGAGGCATCCCCCGTTTTTTTTTCCCACCTCGCCTCTCTCCCTCACACTTATTCCTTAACCCAGCGTCACTCAGCCTCTCTCGATTGCCACCTTCTGATCCAGTTTTCCTTGCTTCTCGCACAAACACACACACACCACATTTTTCATTCCTTTTTAGCGCCTGTTAAACGTTGGATACTTCAGCAAAGCTTGGTTCAATGCCTCATCTCTCTCCCTCCGGCGAGATATTTCCAAGGTCTTAAAGATGTCTGATATATTTTTCATACACACGTGTCTGGGCCTTCTGCTTTATCATACTGAAGTGTATCAGCCGTGAAATTTTATTTTACTTGGGCTGTCAATGAAAATTATAGAAATATTATTATGTTGTGGGAAAATGTTTGTATACATTTCTACACTGAAATTACAATGGACGAAAAATTAGCTCTGAAAATTACGAGAGATGAAATGAAATGTAATTTGATGAACAATAATTGGGATGAAAGAAATTTCATATTTCGTTGAGTAAAAAAATGAATTCTGTGAAATCCAATTTAGTTTTTTAGGGAATTCTTCATTAATTCCTCAGTTTCAGCATAAATTAGTTCAGTGGTAGTACTTTCTGGGAAAAATTGAGGAAATTCACCAATTTCGCTGCATTTTTCGTCTTGATATAGAAAAATAAAATGAAAAAATGAACTAAAATCCAATTAAATTTAGGGAACAATAAATTGCATGAAAGAAACTTTACATTTCGTTGAGTAAACGAAGAGATCCTGTTGCAGGAGAAATTCCCCATCTCCATACAGTTAAATTTATTACACAAATTTTGTCGCTTTTCCCCAATTCCTGAAGAATAATAATTATTTGTTCGTCCTCAATTTGTATTCTTCAATATTTAAAGTCGCGATTTTTTAATGAAATTCTCCATTAATTCTACAATTCCAGGACAACTTATATAAGAGCCAGTAAATTTTTTGCAGTAAACGGAGAAAATTCATCTTCTCTCTGTATTTCTTCCCTTGAAATGAAGTGATGAAGACCTATAAGTGAATTTCGCCCTGCGATTACTTCAATTTCTAGTAATTTTTTATAACTGTGCGTTTATGCACTTGCATTCCATTTCAATCAATGGAAATTATCTCATAAACTATCCAGCGTTTTGTTCTTCCACTTCTAATCAATAATGATGCAATTCCATTATCGTCATAGCTATACACCGTGACACGATAAACTAATTAAAATGATTTTACCAGATCAATGGATTTTCCCTGAAAATTACATTCCGCCATTATCCATTACGGTATGAAGCATTAATGGAGTAAAATCACAGTATTGGTAGTCTGATAATAAGCTAGATCAATAGCCAGTGAGACCACATCGCTGGATAAATATTTTCACCCCTGCTCCATCATCGATTTTTCATTTGTACATCTAAGCGGAGTGTTCACACATTTGTATAATAAACAGGAATGAATATTATGGGAATGGACAACGGGTTGAATGATCATTACAGCACGGCTCGATGACGGAAGGTGTCTATCTTTCGCGTCGGTGACTTCTGCATGTTTATTAGTCGTTGATGCGGATATATTGCGATGATAATTATGTCAGCAATGATGAGAAAATAATTAGAATTCCACGGAACGTTCAGTCGTAATTTTTGGGATAGCCACTGATTAAAATTGGTTTGGGGAGAAAAAATTCTGAAATTTGAAAATTCAGTGAAACGTCAATGGGATTCAAAATTTTTTAGGAGAAGGAAGACGAGAATTCTTTAAATCCCGTGAATTTCAAATTGAAACATGAATTTCTGTATCAATTAGAATATCGAGTCTACACTGTAAGAACTATT
Organism: Diachasma alloeum; assembly: GCF_001412515.2. Taxonomy (NCBI): domain Eukaryota; kingdom Metazoa; phylum Arthropoda; class Insecta; order Hymenoptera; family Braconidae; genus Diachasma; species Diachasma alloeum. The sequence continues at coordinate 3,595,737 of NW_021680345.1, forward strand.
GGGTTCCAAACATTTAATTTAAGACAGAGTCTTATTGATTCGGAAATATGTCCTACCGACTACATTTTTGCACATTTTACACTGTAACATCCGGTAAGTCTTGCAAACTTCTAATAAGTAACAGTTCTACTCAAATTTAAAGGAATTTTGCCACTGAAAATTCATAATTTCATGAAAAAATCAGGAAAATTATCAGTAAATAAGTGATGGGCTATTCTCATGCAAGATGATAGACCATTGAGAAAAAATGAATGAAATATTTAGAATAACAAATGAGAGATCATAGGAACGGTGAAGGCGTTTTAGCCCTTGGCTGATTTTTTAGGAATATCCCCGAATCTAAGGGAGATACCGGAAATTGTGTAATAAACTTTTTTATAGAGCGAATTAAGGGCTGCAAAATAGGTCGTGATAAAAATTTTGCTATCTCCCATAGATTTTCAGATATTCATCGAAAATTGTAACAACAGATACTTAATTTGATTAAGTCTCTTAACTTCATGCACTAAAGATGACTCAAATTTAGAGACATGAACCTCTTAAAAAAAGAGGACAAAAGTGTCTTAATTTAGAACATAAATTCTCCCGATTAATAGTTTTTTTCAAAACGAAATTCCTTGAAATTTCGGTCCAAGCATGCGAAAACTGTTGAAAAAAATTCTCATGACCAATGTAAAACACACGAATTCTTCATCCCCAATGATTACACAAATCCCATCGAGTCCTTCCTCTCACGAAAAATAAATACGGAAAAACTCATCTCAATCTCCGCCATCTCGATTGAATTCCAAAGACTCTGAGAAAATAAAAAGACTAGAAGTGAGTCACAATATAAGAGGTTTGCAGATAGATTTTTATGGCCATGAAATCCCAACGGTTTGAATCGCGATGAATTCCTCAAATGGTGAGGAACAGTAATGAGGGATTCCACGGGTATACATATCGATCCAGTGAAGATGGTTTTCGGTGTCCGGAAGTGGAGAGCGAAGGAAATAGAGGCGAAAGGTTGATTTCGCGAGGATACCAATTACGTTTTGACGATATCCTCCACTTCTCGTTTGCTCTCTGGGAGTCATCGAATGAATAAAAAAAAAAAGAAAACACTGAGTACTGGAGACTCAAGTGCTTCTTTCGTGCACGATACTGGCGATACGCCTGAGAGGAGGCAATTATCTTGCTATCACTGGCGAAAGGATATAAAATCGAGAGAGATTTTCATCTCCGCTCATTCATTTTTCCCCCTATATTTTCGATTACTCCCTGTCTGATTTCGCCTGATACACTCATTCCCATTTTAACGATCAGTTATTTTTCCCTTTTTAGTGCGAGTCAATTTTAGAACTGACGGTGACAATGAGCCATTGTCATCGTCCAACGCAAACATCTTATTCAATATTATCTTATTTTCCCTGTCTCAATTCCTTTCTATTTGGATTCTCATTTTTATCGCGTTATTTTCACCCCAAGCTTTCCTACGACAGAAATAAAATTCTCGTTTCGCAGATTATCCACCATTCCTGCTTAATGGACGCATTCAACACACTATATTTTCCCTTTCAGCTTCCCCGTTTTCTATGAAATTGCTAATAGAAACTCGCCAGCATTGTAGTCTCGAGCGATAAAGATTATTAGTCGGATGCAGAACAATTTGTCGATTTGGGGTGTAAACGGAAATAGTTAGCGGGATGTAACATTTTATTGGTTGTTTATTTACATGTGGAAGATGTCAGGGGGCAGAGGAGATAATCTAGATCAATAATCACAGGAATGGGCATAATATTTTCACTAAAACTCACTAAATGTCGTATTGACGTCAATAAAATTCTTCAGTGGAGTGGGAATTATGTTATTATTGTAAAAAAAATATCAAGTTGGAATTAACTCATGCTTTAATTTTATTGTTTACTTTTATTAATAATATGTTTATTTGACGGTGAAAAATATTTATTTTTCATACAATATTTACATTTAATAAAAAGAGTGAATAAAAAATTTGTGAAAATTACTATTTTGTTTACTTGATGAATTGGTTTATGGTAACTCTCAAATACTTTGGCTGTTTTTCTTCAGAGAAGTGCTTTTTTACTTTTGTAGTCGAACATCAGAGCTTTCATTTGAACCCCATTTGACTCTAAATTTCCACAAATTTACAATGATTTTATTATTTAAATTTTGCAAGTCTGAATTTCAATCTCGATATTGAACCGTTGGAAAACATTTTAAAAATCGGAAAAAATACAATGTTTTCTTTTGAAGGAAGACTGACGAAGTAATTAAAAATTGCAATTTTTGAAAATCACGAGCATTTTCCATAAATAATTTATAAACAATCAATTTTTAACCATAAAAATCATTTATTGGGAATCCTAACAAATTTATTCAGTTTTCGAAAGTTCAAACAATTTCAATTACTTATTTATAAATAACTAATGTGTAAACAATAATATCTGCGCAAAATGTTATTTAAATGACACTGAATATTCATGATTTAAAAAAAAAAATTCTCACGTAATTTAATTGACAAATTTGATGATTAGTTGGTTGAATCTATAGTGTGGTTTGTATCAAACTGTAAATGATATTTTGTTTTAGATTCCTTTTGTTTACTCATAATAGACTAGATGAATTTCAAATGATGCCAAATAGAATTATCAAACGTCAATTTACTGAAAGACGGGTAATTTCCATTGTATTTCTTCATAAAAACATGACATTCCCTCGAACCCCAATTGATTCCTCCTGTGGTTTCCGCGATCCATCCAGCTATACCTCAATTTGAGTGACAGGAGACCATTCAAGTGTACAAAGTATCGAAAAAAAAGGAATTTACGAATCACTCGTGACACGGATCCAGCCTGATTTATGATAGAATACCTTCAGTTTTCGAATCATTACTCCGCTTTATTGTCTGCATGGGCTGAAGCACCAATCGATGGGACCTAAATATCGTACCGCTGGGTAAGATTGGATTATTGTATTTTTAGAGTGAGTTGACACAGTTTAAGGTTAAACTCTGGGATTAACTTTTGAATATGGAGATTCTCCGTTTTATAAATGAAATGGGATATCGAGGGAGACATGATACCTCTGAAATCAAGTTGAAAGTTGTACGGAAAAGGAATTGCGCAATGAAAATGTTATTCGGCGAATTCTGATTGTTTCATCATCCCCTTTTTGTTATCTCTTCAATGCTTCGATTTCTATCGCACGGCTCGAAAGACACTGCAATAATATTTATAATTTCCCGACAAATTCCCCAGTTTGAAAGTCCGGTGGAACAAAATCGCGAGAATCACTGTTTCTATTATCTTCAATTACAATAGACTCTTTTCCCACGTTTTATGTTTTTTCCATTGTATTTTATTTGATTTTTCAATGCGAGAACAGCGGTTATTCGTGCGGCGTATGTTGTACCCTGCATTCCAAAAACTTTCCACGTCGATTGCCGATGTGAAAGAGCACTCAATCCCCGGGTGGCTGGCTCGAAACCACCATCACGCGTATACGCACAATCGCGCGACGGAAACGTATTTCCAGCAGGTGCTAGTGAACGACCTACATATATTTATTGTATTGACTCTTGATTGAGAGAGTATCGGGCTATTTTTTTAACACACCTGTGCGGTTGATTGTTGCTGAACGGATTACCGATTTTCCATGGAATATTTCACTGACCGCAGGACCTTTTTTGAGTGTTTTTTTTGCAAGGTTTAACTTCATTCAGGTGGAACAGTCGTCTTTTTACGGTGAATAAAACGTTCCGGAAAACTTCGTGCATGTAAAAACATCCTCAACGGAAATTACATTTTTTTTAAAATTATTAATTGATCATTTTGTTCAGCATTATTTGAATTAAATTAGGCTTGTGAACACGGAGAAAAACATACCTGAATTGAGTATAAAACATACTTGAATCAGTATTTTTTTTTGCGCGAATATCGTGTTTTATTTTCTTCATGAATTTTAATGAATTGCGTCATTGAAAATTCCAAATTTTGTGGAGAAATTCATGCACTTACATCAGAAATTGGATTATCCTGTGTTGATGTTGACTGACAGTTTGTTTATTTATATGTATTTGTCTATTTGTTTGCACATTATGCGCTCAGAAAAAATTCTGTCAATCAAACTTGTTTCAGATAAGAATTTATAATGAGATTTACAATGTGGAAAATTTGGACATTTGCTTTTCTCAACCAACTTTGGTTGGTAGAAATACTTTGACTGGCTTTAGATAGTCGAGAAGGTAAATTTTTATTGTCCAATTTCAAGTGATTATTCATGATACAACGAAGTGCACAGTGATCCCGGAGGTTATGTCGTGACGGCTGGCGTTTGGAACTGTTTATTTATACGTTTCATTTGCTATTATTCCCCACAGCCTGATGGAGCTAAAATAATTAAGCGACACGTCTCGCACTATGACATTTTAATCAACGCGGTAATTATTTCTCAAATGGACTGTTAGAAAAAAAAATTAATTTTCATGGAGGGTTGACAAGTAATTTTCAGAGCGGCGACATGGAATTTGATTCAGGGGAAAAAATCATGAATTGTTAAATTTTACTTATTATTTCCGCATCTGAAAGGCAACTTTGCATGAAAATTTTCTGTGAAAATAAATGAAGTTCAGATGGGGGGTTGATTCCACCGAATGCTCCTTGTACTCGAAAATTGTAGAAAAACCTTTTAATCTGCAACACTTCTTAATGCAATAAAACTATCGAATAATTTTCGGCAATTTGCGAGCACTCGGGATATTGCGGCTGCAAATTCAATGAAATTTTGCAATTTTGGGCGGCAGGAAAATGAGAATTCTCCAAGTTACTCGAATTTTCACTCAAAACGTGAATATTCAGTTCCAACTTACTTGAACTCATTCATTTTAATTAAGCAATCAATTAAAAATTCAAGACTTTATTTAACAGAATTTCCCGGATATCTATTAATTTTTATGGAATACTAGATTAACCCGTATAGACAGGTTACATTTAGCTCCAAAGTATATAATGATTGTGTAATTTGTGTGCCCATTAAATCCTGCCATATTCGCACAAATCATTGAAAATCTGGTAATAAATCTAATTTTCTGTTTATTTCTCGATTTGTTCGTTCCTTCGACCTGTTGAAAAAAATAATAATTCAAATAATAATAATTGAACCAAAATGTACAGTTTTCATAGATTTTTCCATGCAATTTTGAATTTTCAGTGACGAGAATCCTCAACATTGTCCAACTGTGTAATAAAAAATTGCAACAAGTGTATGCCCTGGTCCTCCTTAAATTAATTAACATCATGGAGACGAGAACAATCATCGTCAACAGTGTTACAGAAATCCGCGAAGAACATTACCCCTGATAATTGCGCACGTGGTCAGTAATTCCGCCCCCCCCCCTGCAATTTAAATAACACAGAGATGCCACAATCGCCAAAGAATTTCTGCTTTCTTTCTGACAACCTCCATAATTACAGGAACGGTATTCAAGTACTCGGAGTCAGAATGCGAATGCTGCGCGACAAATGAGATGGTATGTACAACCCCGGTAAATAACTCGGCTTGATTGTTTTCCGAGACTCAACGAGGAAAACACTTATTAACAAACTTATACACTTCATTCTACCGTTCAGCGTACAGCGGGACGGATTTTTTGTCCCCTCGCACGAGGAAATGTTGAATGAAATTCTGTTCTTCTCTCTCCGCCTGCCCCACTCCGCGGCGCTCCTCCCCTCCACGAGGGAATTCTAATACGTTGAGACTTGCAAGGAGAAGGGATATTCAGGCTGAATGCAAGAAGGAGGTGTCTCATAAATGCAAAGAGACGAAGAAAAAGTCAAATGCAGAGGGAATAAGTTTCTTTGATATGCAGAGCACTACGTTTGATCGGGTCAATGGCGTTACGAGTGACGGTTTTTATAACGGATCGATTTACGGTGGGGGGAATAAACCTTCCGCAATAACTAAGAGAGAATTCTCTAGTATTTTCAAGGGGTTGAGAACATTTGACGTGGCGGTCGATGTTGATAATTCATCGCTGGCTTCTAACAATTCTGAAATTGTGAATGTATCATATTAATTGAAATTGTAAATGTGTTGGACTAACATGGTTGAATGATTTTCAAATGTTTTTAAATTATGAATTCGTAAATTGTTGAATTGATTTTTTGAGGGAAGCTTCTGAAAATTGGAGGGGGTCTGAAAATTTGAGAGCTGTTGAAAGAAAACTTTGATAATGTTGGGGGAATTTCGGGACGCAGCCAATTATTAATTGATAATTCTGTTCTGCATCATTAGAATTAATTTAGTTTATTGTTAAGGGAGATTATGACATTAATGGATTTTCATTGTGGGTATTTCGGGACATAATAACAATTTATTATTTAATTATTTATTACATTGGATTTATTCTGAGTTGAGAAACGATGATTTGTCTCGTCTTAATAATTTAATGAACAATTCACAGTTGGATATTTTTTGGCATTTAGGTAACAGATTTAATTAAATGTTCAATTTTGTGCATTTGAATAGATGGAAATTTCATGTGAGTTGGTCGTTGTTGAACATTTTAAAATTTTTTATTGGAAATTTCCCTGGAATCAATAACAAACTCCACAGACCCAGAAATTCTATAATGCCAATAATAGAATTTTTCTTGTATTTTATTTACAAAATTGATAAAACCCAATGATAATTTCGCTCCATGTAAATTGCTAGAAACATGCAAATACAGAAAAACCGCATTAAAAATCGTACGGAAAATGTCGGTCTATTCATCGGTATTTTCACTGAATATTTCAAAAACTTCAGTTAAATTCCAAATCTTAAAACACATCAATCAACTATTTTTTCCTCGATAAATTCCTCAAAATTATTAATTGATTTCAATAGCGGACATCTGATGTAGAAACAATAATTTGCAACTGTGACTCGTCTTAATAATTTTATAAATTATATAATTGACAAACTTATCTCACAATGTCGTCTCCTATAAATGAATAAACCCATGCAAAAACAGAAAAATTTCTTCATAATATTCTAAAAAATGTCAGCCTATTCATCGGTATTTCTCCTGAATGTCTGAAAATTCTAAACCCCAAGTGAACCCCCAAAAACCCACCAATTGAATATCCTCCCCCGATAAAATTCTCAAAATACCCCAATCGTCATATAACCAACCTACATCACAATTTCGCCTCATATAAATTAATAACAATAAACTCACGAAAATACAGAAAAAATCCCTTTAAAACACACGGAGAGAAATATTCAGTAAAAATTCCGGAACAATTCACGCAATCCGCAATGGGGAATCGTTTTCCGGCAATTTTTATAGGAATGGAAGAGAAGTGATCTGAAACGTTCTGTGAATTTTCAGGTTCATCACCGAACAAAGTACGAAATTATTACGTAATATTTCCCGAAGACGTAAAATCGTACAGGAACTTCCCGAATTATTATACCGCCAAAATAAAAAATTCTTGAACGTTCAAGAATTTTTATGAAGCTGGTGAGTTATTTCTACGTTCCGTTCCGTAAAATTTCTCAATCGTTGGGGAGAAATTACGGAACGACTTGTTGTTCCCACAGCGCTGAGTCATCAGACAGGTGATTAATTTTTACGGAACAAATCGTAGAATTTAAGTGGCGATTCGTACCAATTTCAGTTCCGACTCACACTTTTTATTGAACTTTACTTCGCTCACGGAATACGTTTCGAAACGTAATTTTTACCTTTTTCACGGAGAGAAATTTTCTAAAACAATTCTAGTGCTGTTAAGGTAAAATTTCTTGGTATTGCTGATAAAATTTCTGGGGATTTTGTGAAATTTCCACAGAAATACGAGGAAAAATTCACGTATTCCCCAATAAAATTTCTAGTGCCGGCACTGAAATTTTTTCCTGGCCGTCCCCTTGCGCCTCTTTTCCCGTGCTAGCACTAGAATTTTCCTAAAAAATTTCTCTCCGTGTTCTGGTAATTTGTATTGAATTTTTCTCAGCGTAAAAATGTCAGTCTATTCATCGATATTTCCCCTGAAAATTCAACCTTTCAAGTTCGCCCCAAAGACCCCCCAAAACCCCACCAATTAAAAATCCTCCCCCCGCTAAATTCCTCAAAATACCCCAATCATTACGCGAATACCGGAGTTGATCCAGGTCACGATGTTTATCCGCCGGCTAACAGCCCCTGCTGGAAAAAAACCCGCCTAAAATACCCGTTTGCCAATGCACCGGTAAATTCAATTAACCAGTCCGTGTCGACTATCGTCGTATGAATTTTAAAATGTCCAACTGAATATCAACATGGCCCCGGGGAGTCGGATGCCTCGGAAGGAGAGCTGAAATGGAAAACCGGTAGAAAAAAACAAACACCCCGAAATAAAACGAAAGATGAAACAGTGACAACGAAATATCGAATAAACGATGAATGCATAAATACCAGATTTTAACGAGGGGTTAGGCCGCTATTTGCCCCCCCCCCTCCCCCCGGAGTATCGACACATACCAGCGCGAGTGAAGGTGGAGCTAATGCAAATTAACAGGTAGCCAAGGAAATGAAAATGTCACTGTATATTTTACGTACATAAATCTGTGCACATAGATGTAAACCAACGTCATTTTCTGCCACTCTCTCACTCTCTCGCACCCTCTCCCGGCCCTCACCGCCGTCATCTCATCGTTTTATTCACGGTATACACCTATGAATGTACATATACATGAACAGTAGCTTCAGACCATTCTCGGGTGGAGTAACGTATGCAAATTCTCTCAACGGATATATTCAGAACGACCACTGGTTGGCCACATGCGGGACGAGTAAAGTGGGACGGCGAAAGGATGGGGATGAGGTTGGACGTTATAAAATTTAAATGAGCCGCGAATTACCGACGCGTTTCGCACCCGGCTCTATCTGTCCGTAAATCGACAGCGGTGGGATGAATTTCCAAGCTCTGCACAGAGACCTGAAAATCATCACCACAATTTTTTTTCTCATTTTTTTTCCAAGGGTTGGCTGCACTCTCATCGGCCAGCTCGCAACGGATAATTTATTTAAATTTTATCTCTGCGTTTTCATTAATTAAAGAGTTCTCGGGAATCTATCCCCCACCCCCTGGAAAAGCGTGAATGCAGATTTTCGTTAATTTTATTCTAGGATTTTTCTTTTTTCGGTCTCGTTAATTAAGACTTGAAAGTTGAATAATGTTTGTGGAGATGACGGTTTTTGCGAGTTTACTTTTCACCATTTTACGGGGAGTAGAGGACACGGCGAGATTATCGGTATGAATTCTTTGAAACTCGAGGGAGATTCGCTTCAATTTGAAGCAATTAAGAGATTAAATTCAGATTTAGTTTTGATGAGCTCCATTGTTTCCCCTTGAAGTAATGTCGGGGATTGAATTACATCGAGTGATTTAATTTACCCACTCAAAGTCGGATTTGAGACATTGATATCAAAGGGATGGAGGGAAAAAAGGGAGTTGTTGGATGAGTTGGGAGTAAGTGGATCCACTGAGGTTAGTGGAGAGTTGCAGACCGTTTTCATCGGAGTGTAACACTCGATCTACCAATCGTTAACCTTTCCACGTGAAATCCTCTTTTTCTCGGGGGCCACTTTGACTCTTGATCCCCTCGATCTGTCCTCACGACATCGGACGTTGCTTTGATCGAGGCTAAAGAGGGAATTAAGTCCTCGGGAGCTTTCAATGTTTCTTCCGTTAATTAGTCAAGAAAATTTACTGTGAGAACTTTTATTTCCGTCTTAGAAGATTCATTCGTTGAAATTTTCAAACGTAAACTTTTAATTGCTGAGATTTCTTTATTTATGTGATAAACAATTTATAGGGTAATTTAATCAATTAACAGTGTGTTGGATTTTACATAATGTCGATTAAAATTATGATGATTAGTTAAATTAGTCAATTTCAAATGTATAGATAATAATTTGCAATCTAACTCGTTTTAATAATTTTATAAATATTATTGAAGTTAAAATATTGACTATTTATAAATTTAGAAATAATATACGCTATGAGAAAGAAAATTATATTAGATGGACAGTTTAGTAGCAATTATAGGAATAGTGATATTGAATTCAATTCAAGGGAGAAAACCATGGAATTTCACTGGAATTTCATAGGAATTCAACATTTTTTAGCAGCCGACAACCGAAAATTCCCCAACTTATTTCATTTTTCGATAAAACTTACGTTGAAATTTCAATTCTTGGAAACTTCAAGGATTTATTTCCCAGATTTTTATGCACTCTCTCTATTTAGATCCCAAAAAAACTTGGTCACACATCAATAACTCATTCCCGCATACTACCAACAAATTTCAAGTGCGCTGAAACTCCCTTTGAATTATTCAAATGTATTTCAATTCCAAAAAAAAATCATCCCTCATCACAAGCTCAGTTCCTACATATTCCCCCCAATGAAAAAAACCCTCATAATTTCCATTGATCCCTCAAGGATTAATAAACCGCGAAGAAAATAAAAAAACTCTGACATCTCATTCCTCTGGAAAATTCTCATGGGCTGGCTCGTTAATTACTGACGGGTACTCTTCGATTCTGTCGTCCAACTCGTTCACTTGTAGGAATTAATTCCACTCGGGGACGTTTAATCACAATTCCCAGGGACCAAGTTCTCCCCAAGCTGTATAAACCCAAATCCCACTGGATAGAACAGTGACGCCACTGAATTTACCCCGAGTGCGAGTGAGACGAGGTGAATTGAGAAAGGAGACTCGATTTTTTGTTTGTAACGGAGAGAAAAAAACGAGCCATTTCCAGGAGACGGGGAGAATCTTTACGACACGAACCGTCCATTGGACACCGTAACGACTTTTCACAAACCAGGGAGAACTACCCAACTCAGAACTTTTGCATTGTAATCCAAGGAGGCTCCACTTGCATTCCGAGTTTTCTTTCTCCCCTCTCCTCGCGCCCACCCCCCTCCGACGGTTGCATTTTCTTCTCTATTTTCAAACTCATCCTCATCCTCGTCACTCCCACCCCCCAGAAACGTTAACTTGTGGCTTGTGATAATTAAGGGGACGACTTCCTCGGATTTCCAACCGAACTTCGTGCCTGTCAACTGAAATTGTAATTCTGAAATTTTATCCGCCGCATCAAGATGAACTGCTGGAAATCCTACCCCTTTTTCAAATTTTCTGTGATATAGAGGAGGATGCGCCTTTACCGCTCGGCCGGCAATACCGCTTATGCGGTTGTCTTTATTATTACACTGTTAAAAATTTTCCTGTGAATTTTCCGCGCCAAATTACGGAAATTTTTATCGTGCTCAAGTTTCATTGAAATTTCAGGAAATCTTGTGATTGAAAAATCAAATATTCCAGTGATTTTCTGTTGAAGTGATCTGGAAATCAATAAAATACTTAATTTTTCAGTTCAATTATTCTGTGAAAATTCAGGGAAAAATTGAAAATTCATGTTATTTTGTTTCAGAATATTCATGTTCCATTGAAAACTCATGAATTCCCGTGAATTCTACTTAAAACTTGAAATTTCATAACCATATTTTCCCTGAATCTGATTCAATGTCACTCTCATGAGATTTACTATAGTATTTTCCATGAAAATTCAAGAAATTTCTAATAGTGTAATTTCTAATAGCGAGATTTCAATTTGTTTTGCTTCCGAATGAAAGCTCTGCAATCACTCAAATTTAAATTTCCAATTTTTTGTGATAGCATAACTAAATATGCTCTAAAAAACCCAAATATGCCATTTTTAAGGGATCAATCAAAATTCATGAATTTTTCCATGGATATAGAAACTTTAATAAGCTCTATTTATTGAGACGCTACTAAACTCAAGTACCAGTCTGTTATGTTGAATACTTATTCATATTGATTGATAGTCCCGATTATACACTGATTAAACCTGGATTGAGTCTTGATTAAACCCGGACCGAAAACGAATTCGAGTCTTGAGAGGGCCTGAATGTAAAATTACTTGACAGAACAAAACTAATTAATACGCAAAATTTTAATGGCATTTCAATTGCTGATGACGTCATGCACGTCATGAATAGAAGAAGAGAATATTGAAATAAGAAGTAAAAAAAGAGAGCCCACTCGGAAGGAAATTGCTAATTAATTACCAACAGTGACTACATTCATTTATAAAAAATGCAGTGGTCCACTCGTTTCTTAAGATCTGGGAGCTTGAATAATCAAAGAAGACTCTAAAATAATTTCTTATGTTTCGAGTAAAGGTTTAAGATGCAAAAGTGACATTTCCCCTTAGGTGAGCGGTGCAGACACACCCTTCCTCACTGAAGTGTTTTCACGTCTTCAAGATTGGCTTCCGCTCACTCTTTGGGAAATTTTACGCACCCGGAATCTGCTGTAATTGAAAATTCAGTTTAATGAACTTGAGACACTTGGCGAGACGCTTTCAACGTCACTTATGCGTCTCGCTTTTGAAAAGGGCTCAGAATTCCGGGAATTGGAGGCAATTGCGAGTGAAGTGCTGGAGGATTCCTGACAGACTGTTGAATTACGAATTTCGTCGTAATAATTTAATCACTTCTTGTCCTGGCGAGAAAGTTTATTTTTTAATGAGTTTGGTGTGTATTATTCAAAATTTAACCGTAGGTTTTACGAAACCATAGCTACTCGGGAAGTTATCAGGCATTAATCAACGAAGATCTAGGGGATTTTGGGGGGGTACATCAAACCATGATCCTGCTAACTTCAATATTTTATCTGAAAAGTTGGCGTGCACACAGACAATCACGGTTAAAGAGAGATTATACTCGTAATACCGCAATTCGGGAAAGTTTGGGGTACTAAAATCACATCGTTTTGTGGGGAACAAATTTTATGGGATTGAGTGGATGTTGCGGATGATATTGGCATGCGGAATAGTAACAAGAATCAATGAAACATGACGTTGAACTTTTCTTATGATATTACGTATTTTTTCCTGCAACTTTTTTGGATATCTTTGGAAAATTTGAGGTAGAGTTGCATTTAAATTTTCAATTTTGGGGATTTTAATTATTTTGTTAATTGAAAATCGTTTTTATGAAATGTAGTATTATTTACTTACTAGAGAATTGACAATTCGATATTATCAATTATTTAATTCATCTTCAATCGGAAATTTCGATTCTCGAATATTTTACTATTTTTAAATATCGATGATTATATGGAAACCTCAATCACACAAAAAAACCTAAACGTAAATTACGTTTAAGGAGTCGTCTTTTACGCTTGAAGTTGAAGCATAAATTACGCTCAAAATCGCCGTAAATTACGATGATTTTTTCGATTTGATATACGTAATTTATGTTTTAATAAACGTAAAATACGCTTTGTTTAGGTGTGATTTTTGTTTTTATTTTGACCGTAGAATACGCTTTTTTAAAGCCTAAATTCCGATTTTCATGATGGAAAAAAAGCCACCAGACATCATATTGACGTTAAGTGTAAACTACGTTTATCAAAACGCAATGTACGTTTAGATTTTTCTGTGTGATCAATGTAAGGATCAAATTCTCTTAATATTGAGGAATCCAACGGCTACTTCTTTCCCCACAGATTCATAGCAAACAACACGAAGGGGTCCAGTTCTCCATGGAAATTCCATGTGAATTAGTCATTGTCCAAAATTCCAGATTGTTCACAGGAACTGACAGCAGTCATTCTCTACCACTCCATTAAACTCATCAGGAATATTTTACTACAAATTATTCCTCAATTAAAAATCACATCTCGAAGTTGTGATTTTCATTCTCTATTCTGGGGATTCATATCAGATAAGATTGTTCCATCAACAATGGCGAAACCCTTCGAATTTCCATAGTACATAAAGGACGTCATAAACGCCACCTCCAGTGTAGTCCATAGTTTCATGAAATGAGTAAAGCTATCGTATCTCTGCGATGCACCACGGAGCGTAAAGAGCAACAAGTAACCGGCGGCTTCGGGGAAGTACAACTGGACACCTCCCCCCCTGGACTAGGATGGAACAGAGGCAGTCATCATCGTCATATCGGATATATGCGCTGCCATTGTATCTGAACAACGGCTTACATCCCCCGCACACATGGTCATTTCCATCAATTATTCCTTGTTTATGGCTGCCCTCCATTATTTTACAACACCCTAGAGGCGCCGCATCCTGCGCCACCACCTTCGTCTGCCTCTTTTACGGCCCATAACCCTCCTGACAGGGCATTCTTCTCCCAGTATTCCCCGGGTGTCACCTTGATGCATATGGAATGCCTCCTGTATGTGCAATACCAGGCCGCAGGGTGACGAGGGAACTCAACTCGTGGCATTAAAGTCGGGAAGGAAATGATGGGTTGACCTTCTCCATAAATTACTTCGGATTTTCAGGATGATAGAATTGAGAATTGAATTTTCCAGGGGATAAATGTGGTCAGGTTGGATCATCGATCAAAATGCAAACTCTGCACGGAGAGAAATTATTGATAAAAATTATCCTACCGTTCTATAAAAGTGTGTTATGAATCATCGTTTCCTCATTTCTATCCCGAAATAGTCTCGATATCTGTCTCGTCTCGTCTCGTGAACTTAAAAAACCGAAATTTTCAGGCCATACTATAATTCTCCTGATATTTCAAGGAATTTCATCGTCGGAAATGCAAAATCCAGGTCAATTGTTTCATGAAAATTGAGAGAAATCAGCAAAATGCAAATTAATATATTCTTCAATTTTCAATTAATTGAACATTCAGCGTCATTTGTTACTGAATGTTCATATTTTGATTGAAAATTCAAAATTCATTGAGTTTTCATTGAAATCTGAAATTTCATGTTTTTTTTCTTCTAAGTCGAATTAAATGGAATAAAAATATTATTCGGTCATTGGTTTTCAGGCATATTCATAAACAGACATATTCATAAACTTTAAATAAAGTTACGTCTTAAACAAGTCAATTGTTAAAAGTAGTCATCAATTTTTTAATTTCTAATTAATCATCAATCAAATCCCCAAATTTCAAATGATTTTATCAACCAATAAATTTCATAAATCCATAAATTTATGAACTGTAAAATTAGTCAAATAATTGAGCATTTATGAAACATAACGATATTTGCTCAATAGTTAATTGACAATTCAATATTGTCGATTATTCAATTTGCAATCAATTGGAAATTGAAATTATCAATTATTTTATAATTTTCAAATTGCAGTGAAAATAAGTAAACCTTAATTATCGCAAAGTCCAACTTTTCATAATATCCTAATGATTGATGCCAATCCATGTTCTCTGGTAAAATAATTTGAAGGATAATTTCATAATCCCAATTCACAACAACCACCACTAATTAGAATACTCAGAACCCGAATTATCAATCCACAGCTAAAACTAAAAAGTAATTTTGATCAGGGAAAATTTGCTTGCCTGTATCGCTCACCTCTAGCAGACCAAATAATTGGATAATTCCACTCAACAACTGGAGCTCCCGATTTTCAAAATTCCACTCAAACAAGATGACTGGCGCAATAACCACGAGATGCACACAGTCGCCCCAGTTAGCTCCTCTCTACGAATACACACTTGTGTTCTGGAAAATCGGCTCGTTAAATTTGCACGCCAATCGACAACGGCACTCCACCCGGTGCCACTAACATGAAATGCAACTGATAAAAGCCTCAATGCCTCAGCCCATTGTTTTTTTTCAGTTTTCCCCTCGGTGCACACACCGCGTAGGGAATACGATTTGCGAATAGGGAAATCGGTTATCCGGAGGACTCTCGGTATTCAAAGCAAATGACTCTGTCGGGACCAAGTCGTAGCCCCAAGGAATCGGGGTAATTCGATAATCTCCGAACGAGAGCCTTACTCGTACGTTGGACCTAGAGAGTTTGCCACATCGATTGAACCCTCCTCTCCTTCCCTGGTTTTTTTCCCTCACAGATAAAGACCCACTTTGTGAAGGGATGAAAATTGTGAATTGGAACAGAGAACGTCGAGATTATTTGAAAATTGAGTCTGAGAGTGGACTCGGGGTTTTTTCTATTTTCAGGTTCCATTTCCCCCCTCCTAACAAACGGAGAAATGAATAAGGAGTTGACAATCAAAGGAATCGACAACTCCGCATCTTCTTCCTATAAAACTATCATACAAAGTTTTTAATTCTAAAGAATTCAAGTACTTGCTGTATTTGAGTTTTGTATGTGGTGAATTCGATTTCAATTTGAGATAAAATGAGAAGATATTCAAATTACTTGGCATTGAATTCATTAACTCATCACTCAAATTTCATTCAATCATCAAATGTGTCAATTAAATTGCGTGAGAAAAATTTGAAAAAAAAATCATGAACATTCAGCATCATCCAAATTACACTTTTGAATTATCATTTTTTTAAACATTCGTTATTTAAATAAATAATTCAAATTATATTCCATCAACCATTATTAACACATTTCTTAAATAAATAATAAAAAATAAATTTACAGTGGGATAAATAAATAATTTAAATTGTTTAAGCCTTCGGAAGTTTCATTTTTCTAGGCATGGATTCGATTTCTGGTAAAATTCTGAATATGAATGAATTTGTTACGATTATGAACGAATGATTTTTATGCTGTAAAATTGATTGTTCGTAAATTATTTATAGAAAGTGCTCGTAATTTTCAAAAGTTGCAATTCTTCAATTATTTCATCAATTCTCCTCCAAAACTAAACTTTTAAAGTTTTCTCAGATTTTTAAAATGTTTTCTAACGCTTCAATATCGATATTCAAATTCAGATGGAAAAAACGTTGCAACATTCATCCAAGAATTTAAAGCCCCGGGGGCACTACAGCCGACTATTCCAGAAACAAAATAATTCTTCAAGAACAAAATAAGAAAATTTCAGGATTCTCCACTAGTCATTTCAAAAGTAACCTCCTAGCACCACAAAATCACATAAAAATCGTCCACCAATTCACGATCAACCCCCACTCCCCAACCCCTTATCCAATTGAACAATAATCCACGAGTCTACGTGTCCCTGCGCAATCGGTTTTTTGTCAACGAAATGTAGTTGCCTCGAAGGGGTCTTGAGAGCCGAAGAAGTACGGTCTCCTCGAGACCCTGCGATAAGACGAGGAAGAGCGCCGATGGCCAAAGGAAGGTGGTTCGAAGTTACGAGCAGAAGAGGGACGAATCGCGATAGTACAACGCAGAGGAACGAAACGAATGAACAAGCACTTTACGACTGGCGGGCACGAGAAAATCCCATTTCTCAAAAAAGAGAAAAGCAGAGGAGAGCAAGATGTAGAACTCCTCTGTGAGTAGCTGCGCTTTGCCCGCAAGTACAAGAGGTTGAGGAGGTGGGTATCCTGCCGACGGGGTGATCCATGACACATGAACGGTGTAATGGACATTGTGAACATACGTATACATATCTTCTCTGTTGTGAAAACAGACAAAATGTCATCGCTAATGACCAAAAACCCGGGCTCATCCATCTTCCATTATCTCGTTGAAGGCAGCATTGAATGCAGGGAATTTGTGCCGAGGGGAATCACTTCGAATGACGTATTTTGTTCAAAAATTGATCCATTAGGTAAATATGATTACTGAAATGTGAATTAATTCAGTCAGGAATGATATCCATAATGTCACTGCAATTTCATCTTAAGTGTCCGCATACTCAATGTGATGAATTATCAATGTATAGTCTATTCGAGTACTCATCTCTTAATATTCATAATAACAGTTCCGTGTTCTGAGTAATTCACCGATAAACTACAAGAGAGATTATTTATTCCGATTAAATAAACTTTATTTTAATGAAATGAATGCGTTTATTCAAGTTGTTTGTAATGAAGGTTTTATTCAAACTTGAAGTTCATTTTTATTTGCGTTTTATGAACATGGAATTAGTAATTTTTTGATTGTGTGGAAATCATTGAATTTGATGAAGCCAAAATAAAAAATTACTGAAATAAACGATGTTATCACGTGAAGTAGACGTAACCCCTCGACGTTTTCCTTTATATTGAAATAAATCCATGAGTTTTATCTGATTCAAATGAGTTATTCCTTTACGTCTACAGTTTATCATTCAAATACAATATAATTATATGATTACATCGTTCTCCATCTAGACCACATGGTGCAGAACACTGGATTCATAATGTTACTCCAGTGCAGTTCACTGATTTCGAAGAATATTCTATTGTTCCATGAGATTGCATTTTGTTTTGAAATGAAGCACAACAAAATCTAGGACGGTAAATAAAGAAATAATTATGTGAAATAAAAATGAATTCGGTCCTACTCCCCACCACAATTACATTCATTTTATTTGATTCAAATTGAGTTTATTTAATTCAAATTAACTATTTTTCTGGGTGCCCTTTCAATGTTAAAAAATTACTCTTGAAATTTCAAGTGAAAAGCTTGGAATTTTTAACGACAAAGTCACATGAAATTTCGGTATATTTCTTCATTGACGACTCAGTTAATTTCTTGAATATTGGGCACTAAAAAACATTGAAATTTTGAAAACTCAGATAACAATTTTTCTGAATTCTCAATTTATTGAAAATTTAATTGAAAAATCAATGACTGTCTAACATAAAAAACCCAATTTTCTTGGATTTTCAAGATGAATGAAAAATTCAGTGCACGCTTTACATGGAGAGAAATATTCAATAAAAATTACGTATTCTTTTTCGTAATTCCGGAGCGAAATGTAATTGTAGGAATTCAGGTAATTTTTACCTGAATCTTCCGTGAAAAATTACGGTACCGTCACTTAAGTTTTCTGAGTCAATTCCGCAATCGGTGAGCGAACTGTGAGTTCCGTAATTTCTACAGAACATTTCTCTCCGTGTATCTGATTGAAATGGGCCATTCCTCTATATCTACAGTTTATCATAAAAATAAAACATAAATAGATCGTTACACCGTTCTCCATGTAGACCACGTGGTGCAGAACACTGAATTCATAATGTTACTCCAGTGCAATCCACTGATTTCGGAGAATATCCCACTGTTCCTTTAAATGAGTTATGCATTATGCGTCTCTCCGTCTCACTCTCGTCGACAGTTTGCCCCGGTGGGCGGTGAGGAGAGAGGTCTGAGGGGTTAGCCGAGGTAAAACGGATTGTACAAAGTGGACGTTGAAATTGGAATCGTGGTATAATCCTGAACTTGGTGCGCCAGGGGGTGGCCGCGGGGAACTTTTTCCATTACGTCAGACGAAACTGATTAGATTCTCTGAATGGACAACTCCGAGGCTTCTGTGAAATCCTTCGGGAATGACTATGATATTATACGTTACCTGGGACAACTTCAGTGAGGATACTCAGGCGCTATTTCCTTGTTGCTTCTGTTTTCCCTCAGACGCTTTTGGCGAGTTGTTACGTGGAATTGAATGGCAATCTTGAGGAGTTCTTTGGAGAATTTGGAAGACAAACACGGGGGGGGGGCATTTTATTACGTTCATTGGATGCAATATATGGATTACACTGTGAGAAAAACAAGACTACTAATTTTCAAGAGTGACACTGAATGCGATTTAGGGGAAAAAATTATGAAATTTTAGGATTCACTGAAAATGTAGTAAAATTCCCTAATTTTAAACAGCATAAAGACGAGAATTCCTTATTTTATTTGAATTTTCAATCTAATATGAATATTCACTGCCAAATTACGTGAGGGTAATTTGTCCTGACACTGTAAAATTTACCCTACATTCTACGTTCAACTGTTGTGTTGAATTCCGATTAAATCGGATTTAGGGCAAAAATGGTTATGAAATTTTTAAGTATTAAGTAGAATTCATGGAATTTCGTGAGTTTTCAGTGAAAGTGAGACGGAAATTTGATTGAATTTTCAGTGGAACATGAATATTTAGCAACAAAATGACATGAATTTACAATTTTTCCCAGAATTTTCCTGATTTTTCTGGATTTTCACAGAATAATTGAACTGAAAAATCAAGTATTTTATTGATTTCCAGATCATTTGAACGGAAAATCAATGGAATATATGATTTTTCAATGACAAGATTTCCTGAAAATTCAGAAAATTTTCAAGATTCTCTGGGACGACTTGAGTGTTTTCTCTCAGACGCTTTTGGCGAGTTGTTACGTGGAATTGAATGGCAATCTTGAGGAGTTCTTTGAAGAATTTGGAGGACAAACACAGGAGGTTTTATTACGTTTATTGAATGCAATATATGAATTACGTTAGTGATTCTGGGGTATGCGGATTCATCCGGGGAAGCAGAGCTCAATGGATGGAGTATTTCTTTTGCTCACTGAGGCATTGAAAATTCGACTAGATGTATATCAAAATCCCCCTCTATTTATCCGTCACAGAATATTTGCATTTGAGACGTGGCATTGCTCGGCTGGAAGAGGAGGCCTCTCGGAAGATGCGGGGAGTCTGGGAGTTGGGCTGTTGGACTATTGGGAGTAGGACTGTTGGAAAAACAGACCGGTAGATGCAGGCGGTTTAAACTAATATCCATTCGCGGTGAGGAGGGTGCACCCAAAAATAATTCATGGTTCAAGTAGTTCTGGGCTCGGTTCTGGTGTATATTCCACTTGTTTTGAGTATACTGTTGGGAGAAAATTGAAATCTCATGGACAGTTGACTGGTAATTTTCAGGAAAGTCATATTAAATTCGATTTCAAGGGAAAATTCATGAAATTGGGGATTTGGCAGGGAATTCAATCACATTCCAAATTTTTTCGGGGCAGGAGAATGAGGATTCTCAAAGTCATCTGAATATTCAATCAAAACATGAATATTCAGTACTGAAGTGCCCGGAATTTTCAGTTCATTGAAAATTGAAGAAAATATTTATTTGAATTTTCTTGGTTTCTACGCTTTTTCATGGAAAAACTTCAAATTTCATGGACAGTTGAGTAGTAATTTTCAGGAGAGTGACATTGCATTTGGTTTAAGGGGACTAAATGATGAAATTTCAAATTTCAGTGAAAATCCAATGAAGTGACTCATTTTTGGGCAGTAAGAATACGAGGATCTCTCTACTTACTTGAATTTTCAATCAATACGTGAATATTCAATACCAATTTGCAGTGAATTTGCAATTATTGAAAGTACAATGAAATATTTTACAGAATTTTAATGATTTTTACGAATTTTCATGGCATAATTGAACTAAAATTCACAGTTTCCATAGATTTTTCCATAAAAAATTGAATTTTCGAGACGAAATCTTGAAATTTCCGCGGAACTATAATGTAATGAAAATTTCCAAGAAATGTATGGAAAATTCCTAATTAAATTTTTAATTTTATTAATTATTTTTTCATTTTATTGATCAATTTTCATTTGTGTAACTTATTTTCTGGGGATAAGGAACATCGTCTTGCCATGAACACTGTTAGAAAAAAAATTGAATTTCATGGAGAGTTGACTTGTAATTTTCAGAAGAACGACATTGGATTTGATTTTAAACGAAAAAAACAAAACTCCTGATTTCACTGAAAATTTAAGGAAATGTCAATTTATTGTGCAACGTAAAGACAAAAATTCCCCAACTGAAGTGAACTTTCAATAAAAATATGAATATTCTGTACGAAATTGCCCTGAATCTTCGATTAAGTGAAATATATTCATTTGGATCTTCTTCAGTTCTATTCATTTTCATGGAATGAACTGAATTTTGATGAAATTGAAGTGAAATTGACATTTTTCAACGATTTTGCCCTAAAAATGTCGATTTTTAATGAGGACATCCTTTGAAAATTGAATGTAATATCCACTATCCTGTGATAAAAAAGTTCAAGAAGTGTGCCAAAAATTTCAGTTAAAAATTCCCAACAGTGAATACAAGACAAACTAGGAGACGTTGATTTCACTTAATTCTAAAATCGTTTCTATTCCTGCAATTCTATTCGATTCCCTAGTACCTTCAATACATCTGACACCAATATTGCCTTCACAACCTCCATCCCCCGTTTATTTCTCGAGTAGTCAATTGAGTCCAGCAATTTGACACAACAAACTCCACCAAACTCGATGGCCACTGGTCCACACACGATTCCTCCCTCCTCTCCACCCCCAGTCGTATCGTTTTATCGAGAGAAGCGAGAAACTATTCGCAAATGGTTGCGCCAAAGAAGTAGAACAGAAGAATCGAGAGGGGCTCCTTCTCTCGCCGAGAAAACCGTCCACTACCGTTTATCGTTTCGTGGTATCGGGTACAAACCGTCGGAGAGTAGAAAAACCCTGGAGGTTGAGTTCAAAGTGCACCAATTTGGATAAACTCTCGTACGACCCTTTTCCCCCGTGTAAAACTCAACCCTCAAGATCGTACCTTACGATAACAATTTTCCACCTCCGTTTTTCTTCAGGGTTTATTTGTCTCGGGCAAACGTTGAAATTTCACTAGAGAGAATTTTTCAGTCTCCAATTGAATTCCATTTAATTCACGACATGTGTTACGTACATGTCGACCATTTTTCAAATTGCTTGGTGAATGTTCCTCTCCTGAATGGAAAGGAAAATTCGGAAAATTTGGTGGAGAATTTCCCCGTTATTTTAACGAATTATTGATTGATAATTTTATTAAGTCAGTGATTGCTTGCAGTCGTTAAAATCCTGCTAACTGAAATCACTAATATCAACTATGTAATTATGTGAAAATTAATTACGCCAAAGAATTATCTTCTTGGGAGACGATTTCATTTCTTAGGAGCGTGCTACATATTATGCTACACATGATCTCGAATGAACTCCATTGGCAATTATTAACATTTAGAATTATTCCAAATTATTTTACGTAAGAAAATCTCAAATTAGAACAAATTGAGAATGAAGTATTAATGAAGGATGTTCATTAATTAATGAAAAATCTGGAAAATTCAGAAAAATCTCTCCTTAAGAATATCTAAGTACCTTTTACAGTTTGTCATTGAATTATAATTTTTTTAACCATCCTTTGTTTACAAATAAATAATTGAAATTGTCTAAATTTCTGAATATGAATAATTTTGTTAGGATTACGGACAAATGATTTTTATGGTGGAAAATTGATTGTTTATAAATTATTGCTAGAAAATGCTCGTAATCTTCCTCCAAAATTTCACTGGAAAAAAATAACCAAAGTACACTGTTAGAAATTTTTTGAAAATTAAGCAATAGCTACGCTTGAATTCTCAATATTGTAAATTTGAAATCACTTTAAGATCAAATCGTTCATGGATTTTCTCATTCAGGTTGGAACTCCACGATGATTTTCAGTTGATTGAAAATTCAGGGAAATTATTGTTTGAATTTTCAAATTTCTTAACAATTTTTATTATCATGTCGCTCTCAAAATTGCAATTCCATTGAATACTCCAGAATTCAACTGATTTTTCAATAAGAAAATACATGAAAATTTCGTGTGAATGAGTGATTGCTAAAAATTTCAAGATTTTTTACTGAAAATCTTAAGAGTAATTTTCTAACAGTGTACTTGAATATCCTAAAATACCAAATTCCTCCAAATTTTCAGGGAATACCCTCAAAAATTCCCGGAGTTTTAGAAAACCTCCGAAAAATGAATGAATTATTTTAAAATTATTTTAAAATAACTCATTCATCTTCACCTGAAAATTCACGTAAATTGTGGAATTCCCGTCTTCCTGCCGCCCATTCCATTGACTTTTCCCCTTAAATTGACTTCAACAGCTTTTCCCAAAAAAATCATCCAAATTTATTACCAGTGTAGCACACTAATTACCGAAGGGACACACGCGAGATTGCCATGTATTTTTCTCTTCCTGCATGAAAATAGTGTCCATCATAATTTGAATGAACCCATTGCTTGTCACATTCTACCCAACATAAACCCATAAATCCAATGGGTTATCGATTTCACGTGAAATTGCCAACTACAATTTACAACTCACAAGTTGTTGGAAGTCGACGACTCTTGGGCGACACTGTACAACCTCGGGTATTTACGTTCATACATACATGTTATTCACCCACTCGTACGAGAGTAATGCACCAACACAGGATGGCGCACGTGCGACGAGTTTACGGCCGCCCCCTCCCCCTTTCCCCTTGTACCCTTCACGGGCGACTATGTACCAACACCATCTCCGGACGCGATAATAATTTCTAGGCCTGTGCCTCCTCCAGCAAACCAGACTATACCTTTCCACGAACAAAGAGCACGTAGCCAAGCGGTATAACGCATTACGCCATTTTGCACGGTAAAAACCTGGCAGCTACCTTAGTTGAAGTGTTGAGAAAAAAATGGGGAAGTGGGAGGGGGGAGGGAGCCAACGGGGCTAGTGGTTGAGGGATAAATCTTGAGGCTTTTAATTCTAGTGTTGGACATTTTTTGAAATTTCAGTCACAGTGTCATCTGAATTCTCGATGTTGCGAGTTTGAATTAACTTTCAACTGAAAACATTCATAAAATTGATCATTCAGCTTGAAAACTCAAGAAAATTGGGTTTCTCATGTTAAATATTCAGATTTTCGAGTGAAAACTTGAATTTTTAAACTTATTCTGAAAACTGAATAGCAACAATTTAATTTTCAATTGATTACGACTTACGAAATATTGTTGCCTGAATTTTTTAAATTTTCAATGTTTTTCAGTGATGTATGTACCTGAAAATCGAGAATTACTTGAATATTCGAGAAATTAAACGTAATAATATAGATATTCAATATACCGGTCGTAAAATCTCTTTCTTTGAAGAAATTAACCGATTCGTCAATGAAGAAATAGATAGAATAACTTTGTCGTTGTTAAAAATTTCAAGCTCAACGTTGAAATTTTTTTGAAATTTCATGGAAAATATGATAGTAATTCTCATAAGAGTGGCATTGAATCGGATTTAGGGGCAAAATAGTTATGAAATTTCCCGTTTTAGGTAGGATTCGAGGAAATTCATGAGTTTTCAGTGGAAGAGAGATGGAAATCTCACAACTTGATTGAATTTTCATTGAAACATAAATATTCAGAAACAAAATGACATGAATTTCTAATTTTTTCCTTGAATTTTACAGATTTTTATGAATTTTTACAGAATAATTGAATTGAAAAAATTGAATATTCTATTGATTTTCAGATGATTCGAACAGAAAATCGATGGAATATTTAATTTTTCAACGACAAGATTTGCTGAATTTTCAGTTGTAATTGAACGCAATTAAAATTTACTGAATTTGCCATCGAAAATTCAGAAGAATTTTCTGAATACTGGGATAATTAAACAGCAATTTTGGATTTCAAATGATTTTTTCATCAAATTGTGAATTTCCAATGACGAGATCTCTTGAGATCTCCGTGGAATTTAATCCTGGACTGCAATGTCAGAAAAAAATAGGAATTTCAGGAATAATTCAAGGGCAATTTCCAGAAGAATGATATTGAATTCGATTTGAGGAGGAAAAAAGCGTTCATTTGAAAAATAAAATCATGCAGTTGCGAATTTCGCTAACAATTCCTCGGAATTATAAATTTCTGAGCTACGTGAAGATCAAAATTACTTTATATATTCTACTTTCAACGAGAACATGTTTATTGAGTAGAATAATCAAACATTTGGCAGTTTCTTCTTGCTAAAATTGTGGATTTGCAAAGACGAAACTTCTCGAAATTTCAATAGAGCTGCTAAAAATCACTTGCTAAAAAAGTCACACTATCGCAATCTCATTTGGCCGCGAGTAAACAACATTTCAATTCAAGATGTTTTACTTGCAATTCAAAAGTATTTTTCCAACAGTGAAAATGTTACGATAATTAGAAAAAATCCCCTGAAATAACTGCACGTGTCGATTGTTTTTAAACATTATGATGAACTAATCCATACACTAATATATCTCTTGACGTCAATGAAGTCCACTTTTCTCATTTTATTTCAATTCTCCAACAATGCCCAATGGCAAGGCGACTGGAGGATTCTCTTATCTTCTCAATCCAATATGAGCAAACATTTTCCTAATGAACGATGAATATTGATAAAATAAGCTTTGCGGCGAGTTAGGGGACTGATTTCGGATATAAAGACGATCGCTTTCACCACTCACCATCGCATTCGAATTCATCAATTGAGTTTGTCAAGAATAAATTCGAAAATTTAACTTCTGCATCATGAAGTACCTCTCAATTTTCATGTTCATTGCGATGCTGTTTGCGGCTGTCACTGGACAACCTGGTTGTAGAGGACGCAATAGCCGGGTAAGTTGCACTGAGAAAAAAATTACTTGTGGGAACGAAACCAATTCGGATTGAGTATCAAATTATGATTTACGGAAAATTAAAAAATATATTAAAATTCGTTTTTCAAATTTGTATACACTAATTCTACTGAACTTCATATTAATCATTGATTTTTTCATGACATTTTGTATTTTAAATCACGCAATTCATTGAAATTTCAATGGAACTCCCACTTGATAATAATTTGATAATAATAAGCCAAAAATTTGGACAGTGCAGTTGCAAGTGATAGTGAATTAATTATCAACTTCTCGACCCAAAAAGAGGAAGTTATTCAATTATTAATTCATTTAATTTTTGATTAATTGAAAATTTAAGAATATTTTCACATGAATCTTTTTAATCTTTTGGAATAATTGAAGTGACATTTACATTATCCATTGGTTTTTTCGTCAAGCCATGAACTTTCAATGACGAAATTCCTTAAAATTTTAATGCAACTTTGACTTGGTAATAATTTCCAAGAAGAGTACCGGAAATGTCGTAATTAATCATTGTGCAGTTGATCATCAATTTTATAATGAGATTGTTAATTTCAGTGCCGATTCCATCATGAGTGTTGTGGAAGTCTACTTTGTCGTAGAGGGCGTTGTATCTGTACGTAAAAATTATCTTTCCTTAAAAGTAATTGACCAATCACTCTTCTTATCAAATTAATGAATGTCAACGTGATTATTCTTCTGTAGAAATTGAGACGCACTCAGAGGGAAGAGATACGACTCCTCGCCCCGGAATAAGATCCTGATCATGCAGCAAATCCATAATATATCGGAAGACCATCAGTTTCCTTCTAAATGATTTCACCTATAAATTTCTGTACAACAATTTATAATTTTCTGTACTTATTCTTGAGTGATATATACAATGAATATATAAATTGTATCAACTTCTTGTTATCCAATATACTGAGAATGCAAAATAAGTGTTGATAAGATATTGATTCTCCTCCGATGCATTATCTACTCAATCCATTGTGCCCAAACATTTGCATAAGGAAGACTAAATTTTGACGAAGTAAACTTTTCGGAAATACGGACGGAAATAAAGACGATCGTCTTCACCATCATCCGTATTGAAACTCATCTGTGCATCATGTAGTATCTCTCTAGTTTGATATTCCTCGTGATGCTGATTGCGGCTGTCACTGTGCAAGGCTGCAAAAAACGCTATATCCACGTAAGCTACACTGAGAGAAATGATACTTCTGCCCAACAATTTTCGACTCCACGTTGAAGTCATGCAGAAAGTTTAATGTATTAGGTCTTCCTCGAGAAAATTTGCTGATAGCGTTCCTCGAGAATTTCTCATGTAGAAAATTTATAAATAATTATAACCTCCACTTATTTTGTACCCACCCATAATGCAAATTTATATTCAGGAATATGATTGACGTCTTAATTACTATTGGGTGATACTTACCTATATCATGCATACATATATCATCTCCTTTAATCCACTATATTAAAAATACAGAATAAACGTTGATAAGATATTAATTATCTGTTGATCAACCACGATAAGGTGAATGTAAAATACTTTTATCAGCTAATCCATTGTAAGGAAACATTAGCATACGGAAGAATAAATTTTGATACAAAACGCGCGAGAGTAGTTCTTATATAAAGACGATCGTCTTCATTTCTCCTCACTCGTTTTGATAATTCAACTGTGTCTATCGAGAAGAAAGTCGGAAGCATTCATCTGTGCATCATGAGGTACCTCGCTGTATTGACGCTTCTTGCCATGCTGATTGCTGCTGTCGCTGGACAAGGCTGCGGAGTAACTGGGCGCCCGGTTAGTTGACTATTTTATAGGGAATTCATTATTTGGTGTTCCTATCTAGGACTGAAAATGATAGATGCAGATCTTCGGGACTAAATTGTTAGAAAATTACTCATGAAATTTCAAGATATCTACACGGAGAGAAATTTTTGATAAAAATTATCCTACCGTTCTATAAAAATGTATCATGAGTCATCATTTCCTCATTTCTACCCAGAAATTTCGTAAAAATTAATATGATGATCAAATGTAATTCTACGTTCGGGAAATTTTATCCTGACGCACAATAAATTTTACCCTCCCAATCCAATAATTTTTATGTAGATAACAACAAAAATTCTAGAACGGGTGGTAAATTTTAATCTACCGGCATGGTAATTTTTATTTTTATCAGGATAAAATTTCTCTAGCGTACACTGATTGAAAGGATTAGTTATTGTTAACAAGTGGATTTAGTTGAAACCTAGGGTCTATTCGGTCTCACCAAATATTCGTTCGTTAAAGGTGAACAAATGCATATTTGAGAAGCTTTGTTTGACTCGAGTTTCACCTTTCAAATGAACCATTCGTTAACTATTAATGAATATTTATTTGGTCATATTCAACTCTACCGTTCGTTAATACTTAACGAATCTAGTTTGAAATAAATGAATCATCTTATCAGTGTAGAATAAAATCTGATCATCATATATTAATTTTTACTAAATTTTGGGGTAGAAATGAGGAAACGATGATTCATAATAGACGTTTATAGAACGGTAGAATAATTTTGATGGAAAATTTCTCTCCGTACACATATAGATGTTGGTATTGACGAATCAATTCATTTCTCAAATATCCAGTGAAAATTCAATGTTCACGGCTATACGACAATCAATATTATTGGAGATTCAATTGAATGTGGTCTTAAATTTTTACAATAAATATTGGAATTGAAACTGTTGTTGAAAAATTAAGTATCACCTGGCATAAAGAAAACTCTATTTTGTTGTTATTGAGGTGAACTGCATCTTCAGGTTTATATAAATTGGGTACAATGTTCACTGAAATTCTACTAGAATAGCAACCCACTATACACAGGATATCATAATGTAGGTCATGTCAATGAAATTCTACGTGACATACAATTATGAATTGTCCATTTTTAATAACTTTTTTTTGATTGTAGTGCTTACGTAAAGCTAGTTGTTGTGGAATCCTACAGTGTCGCAACGGGAAATGTGCTGGTTAGTAGAAACACTCTTGTCCGGAAAAAATTGGCCAAACAATCTAATCAATAAATTCTGATCTCATCGTGATTGTTCTTTCTCAGTGTGAAGTCACCTCCAAACGGAAGAGACACGAGTTTTTGCGCCAGGATAAACGACGAACCGGAATTGTCATGCGGCGAGTATAACGTATTAAAAGATTATGTTCTGAATAACTTAGATGTTGTTAACGACTCAAATATAATATTCCTTGAGAATTTTTCGTGAGAAATGTTTGTCATTACAATCTAGAATTGTTTTTTAGTCATTACTAATGAATGTATGTTATCAAAATATATGTTTTCAAGGTCATTATCGACTTCTTTACTATTATCTTGATACCAGAATCCGAAAATTCATTCGAAAAGAATTATAGAAAATCAAATTCAAGAGAGAAATAACGGAATTTCATAGTTTAGTGGCAGTTCGAGGGAATTTTAACGCTTTGACGAGAGAGAAGACGAGAATTTCCTAATTTACTTTGACTTTTAATCAAGTCGTACGTATTCACTTACAATACCACGAGAGGCTTAAAATTATTGGACATTTCTCGATAGTTTCGTTGCAAGCAACCGAAGGAGTCAAGTTTTTCAGGTTAACATATCACGAGTGATTTTTCCTGAAGAACTTCACAGCTTCGGTTGTGTGCAGAGAATTTTGAGGGAAATACCAAATTAAAATAATGTCCTGACTTGATTCAAAATTCATTAATATATTTACCACCATTATGGTGATTGTCATGAATTTTCAATGAGAAATTGAACTAAAATGTTGAGGTTCAATCGATTTTTTCATCACATTGTGAATTTTCAATTCCGAAATCTCGAAAATTTTAGTGCAAATTAGAGCCGCAACTTCAATGGAATTAATTTATTTTCTCTTGTATACTTTTTCGGGTTTTTACGATTTGTTCCCTTCCCACCCCCCAACCCCCTGTTCCGCATTCGCCGAAAGACGAGGGAAAACCTCACGAAACTCCCGCTCGACAGTTAAACTGTGACATTAGAGTGTTACAAATTTTGGCTCCCCAGCCGGGTATCGAACCCGGGTCGCTCACGTGCCAATCCCATACTCTAACCACACAGCCACGGCCGTCGATGCAATGGAATTATAAATTTTCAAACTGCAGAAAGTCAAAAATTTCTTTATATATTCTATTTCTATCTTTTATATATTCTATTAAAATAGAAAAGTGGATCAAGAGCACCAAATTAAGCTGAATTTTTCACTTAATTTCAATGTCAAGAATATATTTACCTACATTTCTCTTATTTCTTATTATTCATTTTCGTAAAATAATTGAACTGAAATTTGCAATTTCTTCTTCATCAAGTCATGTTTTTTCGAAGACAAAACTTCTCGAAATTTCAGTAGAACTGTCACTTGATAAAATTTTCAGGCAGTGTGGCCATCTTCCAAAAATATTTGTTCAGCCAGTGTAGTCGAAATAATTGGTTCCACTGGAGTGTGAATTTTGGGATATTGAGAAACCACTACCTGAAATAACTACAAGTGTCGATTTTTTTTAAACATTATTTTGGGATAATTCATACTCTAATATATATGTTGACGTCAATGAAGTCCACTTGTCTTATTTTATTTTAATTTTCATCCACAAAACCCAACTACAAGGCGAGTGGAGGATTCTCTTATCTCCTCAATTCCACATGTGCAAACATTTTCCGAGGCAAAGATAAATGTTGCTAAAATAAGCTTTGCGGAAAGTCTGGGAGACTCTCATCTCTGTTATAAAGAGGATGTCTTTCACCACTCTCCATTCGCATTAGAATTCATCGATTGGGTTCGTCAAGAAGAAATTCAGACAAATTAACTTCTGCATTATGAAGTACCTCTCAATTTTAATGCTTATTGCGATGCTGCTTGCAGCTGTCTCTGGAAAACATCGTTGCCGAATACGCTATAGCCCGGTTAGTTGCACTGAGAAAAAAATACTAATTTGTTCAACGATTATCTATTACATTGAGTACCAAATTATGGTTAATGGAAAATTCAAAAATATCTTCAGATGAATTTTCATACAATTGCGTAATTAATTAACAATTTTGTAATGAGATTTGTTCATTCCAGTGTCAATTCAACTATGAATGTTGTGGAGGCCTACTTTGTCGTAGAGGGCGTTGTCTCTGTATGTAAAAATTCTCCTATTCCCCTAAAAGTAATTCAATCAATGTCATTATCAAATCAATTAATTCCATCGTGATTATTTTTTAAGGAGACAAATTCAGAGGACAGAGATACGAATCCTCGTCCTGAAATAAGATTCTGAGCGGGGATTGTGGCAATCGGCGAATTTAATGTATCAGAAGTCCATCAATGTTCTACGAGGATATTTCACGTGCACACTTTATTATACATAAAAAAGAATCGGTGTTAATGTCTCTAGTGTGAGGGATTGACTTTAATGATTTCATTTCTGTGTTACAATCAACTCTTTTTGGGAGTTCAATTCACCCTCACCCCTGAATGAAATTTTTACGCGCAGTAGATTTCTATTTTTTACACCAGACTGCATTGATTGTCATGATCATGTTAACATGATGGCTGTATTAATTTTCATTCCATTCATTACTCAAGTCCGAAACGAATATAGTCCGTACATCCACCCCGAAAAATGGTGTGAACTTGCTTTCACACGTTTTAGTGTAAACACAGATTCGAAATTCATTCAAAAATTTTTACTGTGTAACAATATAAAATTGTTTTGTACTTATTCTCAATGAATATACATAATGAAATTATATTTAGACATTTTATCGACTACTTAATCATTATTCCAATACCATAATCCGGAGATTAATGCCCGGGAAATTCTAGAGAACGAAATTTCCACAGAATAAGTCTTATAAGAGGATTACAAGTGATTATTTTTTAGTCTGCGTCTGAGTGAACACCTTTTTATTTCTAGTTCATGGTATTCCCGCTTCAATTGCTAATGATTCCGCAAGTCTTTTTTTACTCCTCCGTGTTTCTTAGGACTCGTCAGCAGGATGCGCAAATTCTTCTCATTAACAAAGTCCTTGTCCTCTTAAATGAAGGATTTCATTATGACGAATTCATGGTTTTATTAATATCTCGAAAATCGAGGCATTCGATTCGTTTTTTCCATAATGGAGAGAGCGGAATGCGATATTGGTGGAATTGAAACTAGTATTAATTATGAGATTACGCTTCATGTCAGAGATGCGCAGGGACGCGTCGTCAGTCTTGTGTAGAAGAAATAAAGAAAACACGGCAGAATAGAATCTTTCTCTCAAGCTGTCTAAATTAGACGTCATACTAAACGTGTTGTCATCCAATATATTGAGAATGCAAAATAAGTGTTGATAAGATATTGATTCTCCTCCAATGCACAACAGCAAGGTGAATGAAGAATACTCTTATCTACTCAATCCATCATACCCAAACATTTGCATAAGGAAGAATAAATTTTGACAAAGTAAACTTTTCGGAAATGCGGAAGACTCTGTTCTCATATAAAGACGATCGTCTTCACCACTCGTCATTCGTATTGAAACTCATCTGCGCACCATGAAGTATCTCTCTATTTTGATGTTCCTTGTGATGCTGATTTCGGCTGTCACTGCGCAAGGCTGCAAAACAAGCAATATCCACGTAAGTTACAGTGAGAGAAATAATACTTCTACCCAACAATTTTCGACTCCACGTGGAGAATATTTTATTGAAGGGAGCAGATTTACTTGTGGGAAATAAACCATTCCGTTGGAAGAAAATCGAAAAGCATCAAGAATGTGAAATTTTTTTCGTGAAACGTCATTTGATGTGAGGTAACTCCATATGAATTGACGGCGGAGCAATATTATTTTCCCAATGTAACTCGATTCTCCTAGAAAGTGGTCACTTTTGGCGGTGACCGAAGCCCATGAAGATTCGTTTGAATGCGTTCAATGACAAAAACTCCGTGATATGTGATATGAATTTTTTCAATGAGATTTTTTCGATTCCAGTGCACTTACACTCATGAGTGCTGCAGAGGATTACGTTGTTGGAGGCGATGCATATGTACGTAAATTTGATTTTCCTAAAA
Organism: Diachasma alloeum; assembly: GCF_001412515.2. Taxonomy (NCBI): domain Eukaryota; kingdom Metazoa; phylum Arthropoda; class Insecta; order Hymenoptera; family Braconidae; genus Diachasma; species Diachasma alloeum. The sequence goes on from NW_021680345.1 coordinate 3,629,042, forward strand.
ACAATCGAAGAATCAATCTCACCACTGAGAGAGAGAAAGAACAGGTTTCTAGGATCAAGTTCATTCTTGAACAAGAGTGGATAGTTTTCCGAATAACCCACTCAAGTTTGTTATGATCAAGATTGTAAAAATCTTGTTGATTAAATAAATTTTTACAATCTTGACAATTGGTTGTGACAAGGTCGAATGAGTTATCCGGAGAAATATGCAGTCTTGTCAGAAAAATGGTCCGATTTGACTCAATCTTTAGAGGAAGTACATGACGACAATTTTTTGGTCCTAGAAATTTTTCGCTCCCAGTTATTGACTAAGTAATCGATCCTATCGGGATAATTCTTTTTCAGAAATGGAGACAAATCCAGATGAAGGCGACGCGAATCCCCGTTTCGGAATGCGATGCCGAACGGGGATTCTGTCATGCAGCAAAAACTTGCCGTTGAGATACCTAGAAATAGCATTCCTCGAGGATTTTTCTTCAGGAAACTTCGTAAATAATCAAAATGTATAATACTTTTGTACCTATCCTTGTAGGCCAAAACGTGAAAATTCATGCAAAAAAAAATTTTATAAAGAAAAATCAAATAAAACAAAACAGAATTAATTGTACAGAAAGATCACAAATCTATTTCGTCCGAATGATGTATGCGAATTGCGTTCAAGTTACCCAATTGAGTGATTATATGAGAAGTATATTAATCTTCTTCACTCCAATATATTAAAAATACATAATAAACTTTGATACGACATTAATCATCTGTTGAGCAACCACGATAAGGTGAATGGACAAAACTCATATCTCAATGTATTGCGTGCAAACATTTACATAGGAGAGTATAAATTTTGATAAAAACTCGGGAAAACATTCCTCATATAAAAACGATCGTCTTCATTTCTCGTCAATCGTATTGATAATTCGACTGTGTCTATCGAGAAGAAAGTTGGAAGCATTCATCTGTGCATCATGAAGTACCTCGCAGTTTTGGTGCTTCTTGCGATGCTGATTGCTGCTGTCGCTGTACAAGGCTGCATACAATCTGGATATCCGGTTAGTTGAATATTCTATGGGGAATTTATCATTTAGTGCGCTTATCTAGAACTGAAAATTATTGCTGCTGATACTCCAACGTACAATAATGAATTATGTATTTTTGATGACATTCTTTTGATTCCAGTGCATCACACATAAACCTGATTGTTGTGGAGTCCTACAGTGTCGTGCAGGGCGATGTGCTGGTATGTAGTAGCTCTTGTAATGTAACCATTATTCGTTACAAACGGGTTAGAAACAACAATGGTCAATAATATTAGATTTTTACAATATTAAAAAGGGATTATCTCCTTATATTGGTCAAAGTTTAACTATATTTCACAAATTAAAAATATTATAAAAGTTATTAACTAAATTTTCCGATTGATGGTAAATAAAATATTTGATAATATTGAAATGTCATTTTTTAGTTAACAAACTAATTCTAAATTTAGGTACTTGATTTTCGATTATCCAAATAATCGTTGATCTTTCTACCTAAATTATTGGTTGATAGAATATTTCAAAATTTAAATGTACAAATTAATGATTAATTTAATATTTAAAATTCTAAGATTTATGTTAAAAATTGATAACTTCACAATTTAACCGTAATTATGATTGATTGATATGCCTATCAAATTATAAAATTACATGATAAATTGAATTTGGTCAGTACACATGATGTCCGGAAAATATGAAGATTCGTTACGCATTTAAGACGTAATAATAAGGCCCGGTTGCACCAAGCCCTATTATCTATATAAACCCCAGGGTAAAATTTATCCTCGGGGTCAATTATATCGTAGGGGTCATACTTTTTCAATATTTGACCCGAAGAATAATTTTTTATTTATCCTGCAGCCCCATTGCAAGTTCGAGAACTTGCAACTAGCTATCGCCCGAGGGCCTTCAGCCAGAATTAAATTTTATTTTTTGTTCCTGGGATAAATTTGAGATACTCTCCCGGATAAAATAATCCATCAAACATCCAAATTCACTTTTTTTCTTATTTGACGTTTTCGTTACCCGGAGCTGGTGGAACCGGGCCTAACCCTCAAATATTACTTTTTTGTAATAATATTTCATTTAGAAATATTATCTATCAATGACTCTGATAAAATATTTTATAAAAATGAACATTGCTCAGTTTTCTATAAATTTTATAAATGTACTTCTTCAAGTTATTTATTTAAAGATAAATAACAAATGTATTCCATTTCTTTATGTTTAACTGAGTAGATGTGCAGATAGTTTTATTTTTTGTAGCTTGTTCTCTAGTTTTGTTCTTCATATTTAGCTCATTTCCCTAAATTCCTTTATTACATAATTGTGATTTTTTTCTCACAGAGTAAAGGCGCATTCAAACGGAAGAGCCACGAGTCTTTGCTCCAGAATAAGACGACGAATATGAATTTTGTATGTAGCAAGTTCAACATATTAGAAGACCATGTTCTGGGCACCTTGTGTCTTGTTAACGACCCAAAAATAGCATGCCTTCTGCGAAAACGCTGGGGACTCTGCTCTCATATAAAGACGATCCCTTTTGGCGCTCAACACTCGTGGTGAAATTCATTGACTGTGATTATCGAAAAGACAGTCCGACAATTCATCTGCGCATTATGAAGTATCTTCTTATTTTGATGTTCCTTGTGATGCTGATTTCGGCTCCAAAAAATATTTCAGTCCCGGGACCGGGATATTATTTTATTTTTTTTTATTGTTAATTCATATTGAGAATAATCCCGGATCCCCTCCTACCTCATCCAAATCCTAACCAACTAATTTCCTATGACGTCACAAGGATGTGGAATGCTATATAAATTCCCTTCTTTAATGAAGGAATCCGGGTTATTTTTTTTACCAAAATGTGAAAATTCATGCAAAATGAAAAATTAATAAAGCAAGATCAAATAAAACCAAACAGAATTAATTGTACAGGAAGATCACAAATCTATTTTCTCCGAATGATGTATGCGAATCGCGTTCAAGTTACCCAATTGAGTGATTACATTATATGAGAAGTACATTAATCTTCTTCAATCCAATATATTAAAAATGCAGAATGAACTTTGATACGACATTAATCATCTGCTGAGCAACCACGATAAGGTGAATGGAGAAAACTCTTATCTCAATCCATTGCGTGCAAACATTTGCATAGGGGTATAAATTTTGATGAAAACTCGTGGAAACTTTTCTCATATAAAGACGATCGTCTTCATCTCTCATCACGCGTATTGATAATTCGACTGTGTCTATCGAGAAGAAAGTTGGAAGCATTCATCTGTGCATCATGAAGTACCTCGCAGTTTTGATGCTCCTTGCGATGCTGATTGCTGCTGTTGCTGGACAAGGCTGCGCAGCCACTGGGCGCCCGGTTAGTTGATTATTCGATGGAGAATTCATCATTTAGTGTGCTTATCGAGAACTGAAAATTATTGCTGCCGATATTCGAACATGCAATGATGAATTATGTATTTTTGATGTCATTCTTTCGATTTCAGTGCGTAAGTAAACCTGATTGTTGTGGGATCCTACAGTGTCGTGCAGGGCGATGTGCTGGTATGTAGAAACTCTTGTAATGTAGCCATTATTCGTCACAAACGGATTAGAAACAGGAATGGGCAATAATATTAGATTTTTACAATATTATAAAGGGATTATCTCCCTATATAGTTCAACGTTTGACTGTATTTCACAAATTTAAATTATTATAAAATTTATTAACTAAATTTTCCGATTGATGGTGAATAAAATATTTGATAATGTTGAAATATAATTTTTTCGTTAACAAGCTAATTCTAAATTTAGACACTTGATTTTCGATTATCCAAATAATCGTCGATCTTTCTACCTAAATTATTGGTTGATAGAATATTTCGAAACTTAAATGTGCAAATTAATGGTTAATTGAATATGTAAAATTCTAAGATTTATGTTAAAAATTGATAACTTCACAATTTAACGGTAATTATGATAATTATGATTGATATGCCTATCACTGATTAGAAAATTACATGATAAATTAAATGTGGCCAGTATGAGTGATGTCCGGAAAAATATGAAGATTCATTACGAATTTAAGACGTAATAATAAGGCCCAGTTGCCCGAAGACCTATTATCCAAATAACCCCAGGGTAAAATTTATCCTCGGGGCCAATTATATCGTAGGGGTCATAATTTTTCAATATTTGACCCGAAGAATAATTCTTTATTTATCCTGCAGCCCTATTTGAATTAACACTGATTTAACCTTGGGATTAAATTTTATTTTTTGGTCCTGGGATAAATTTGAGATACTCTCCCGGGTAAAATAATCCATCGAACATCCAAATTTACTTTTTTTCTTATCTGACTTTTTCGTTACCCGGAGCTGGTGCAACCGGGCCTAACCCTCAAATATTATTTTTTCGTAATAATGGATGTTTTCATTTAGAAGTATTATTCATCAATAACTCTTATGGAATATTTCATAAAAATGAATATTGTCCAGTTTTCTATAAATTTTATAAATGTTCTTCCTCAAGTTATTTATTTAAAGATAAATAACAAATGTGTTCCATTTCTTTGTTCAGCTGAGCAGATGTGAAGATAGTTTTATTCTCTGTAGCTTGTTCTCTAGTTTTGTTCTTCATATTTAGCTCATTTCCCTAAATTTCTTTATTACATAATCGTGATTTTTTTTCACAGTGTAAAGGCGCATTCAAACGGAAGAGGCACGAGTCTTTGCTCCAGAATAAGACGACGAATATGAATTTTGTATGTAGCGAGTTCAACATATTAGAAGACCATGTTCTGGGCACCTTCTGTTTTGTTAACGGCCCAAAAATAGCATGCCTCAAGCATTTTTCATGAGAAATCTTTTAAAACGTTATTATAATCTATAATTGTTCTGTACCCATTTTTAATGAATATTAAATTTGGAAAATATAATATAATAATTTTATTCAGCATGTATACCCTTTCGGGCTTTTACATTTTGTACCCCTCCCTGTTTCCCCTGATATAAAATACAAAGTTATACAATTTGGAAAATATATATTCAAGCATATTATTGACTTGTGTATTATTGTCTTAACACCAAAATTAGAAAATTCATTGAGAAAAAATTGTAGAAAACATAATGCTAATAGAAAGAACGGTACTGTTAGAAAAACTGAATGTTCATGAACAGTTGAGTAATTAATTGTTAAAGAAACAATATTAAATTCGATTCAAGGGGGAAAGAGTCACGAAATTTCGGACTTCACTGACAACTCAATGAAATTTAAAATTCTTAAGCACCAGGAAGACGATAATTCCCCGACTTAATTAAATTTCCTTAATTTTCATTCATTTTCATTGACTAGTTGAACTCAAATTTACAGTTTTCATTGATTTTTTAATCAGATTTTGAATTTTCAATGGCAAAGTTTTTAAAAGTTTCATTGGAATAGTCACTTAATGAAAATTCTCACCAAGTGTACCGGAAATTTCAGCCGAAAATTTTTAACAGTGATGAAAAATCTATTGGATTGATTTTGAATCAGAATTCTCAATTAAATTCTTATTGAATGCATGATATTGATTATTTATTGCATTCGCCAGTCTTCTCTCGATGAACTGAAGAGATCACGCTGGAATAGACCTTTCCTGCGAAGCTGTCCAAACGACACGTCATAATGAAGCCTATTGTTATTCTCCCTTATCCCAATGCATAAAAAATACAGAATAAACTTTGACAAGATATTCTCTCTCGATCCACAGCCAACCATGAGGCTAATGCCGAATACTCTTATCTGCTCAACACATTATGACCAAACATTTGCACAAGGAAAAATAAATTGTGATAAAGAAAAATCTGCGAAAACGCTGGAGTCTCTGCTCTCATATAAAGACGATCATCTCTTTTACCGCGCAATACTTGTGCTGAAATTCATCAACTGTGATTATTAAGAAGAAAGTCGGGGCGATTCATCTGTGCATCATGAAGTATCTTTCTATTTTTATGTTCGTTGCTATGCTGATGACAGCTGTTAGTGGACAACGTTGCCTAGGACGCAGTGCTCGGGTAGTTAATTATGTTATTAGATGTGTAGAAAAATCAATAGAAAATCTAACGCATACGTATTACGCTTCCTATTGTAATTCTGTTTGAATTCTATCAATATTCTATCCTAGTGAAATCACGATTTATCGATAATATTCGTTCGATTTCAGTGTGTATTCCATTGGCAATGCTGCGACAACAGGCGCTGCTTTGGAGGAAATTGTTGGTGTACGTAAAAATTTTTTTCATTTACGTAAAAAATCGATTTCATCTGCAAATCAATTAATCTTCAAAAATCGAAAACATTTTTTTTCAGAGATAGAGACACATTCAAGCGGAAGAAACACGAACCCTTTCTGTAGAATAAGATGATGAGCAGGAAGTTGTGTCGTGCAGTAAGTCCAATACGTTGAATCACCAAAAAATGAAATTTGTCTAGAATTTTTCAAGTGTAAACTTCATTTCTAAAATATAGAATTGTTTGGTATCATTTTTTAATGGTTGGATACAATGATAATATACATTAAGACATATCAACGACTTCTGTATTATGATTTCTAAAAAATCTGATCATTTATGCAAAGAAGTTCTGGGAAACAAAATCTCAATAGAATTACTTGTGAAGGAAGATTGCAAATCTTTTCACTTCGAGTGATTATTCATCGTTTAAATTATGATTTCCGTCCATTTGTAATTAAATGAAAGTATTTGTTATCACGTAACACTTTCAAGAAAATTCATTGTTAATCCTTTCAGTCATTCACCAAAACTGATGTTCATTCACGATTTCGTCTGACTTAGAATGAACAATCCACTTGCGTCAGATATTTCTTTTCACATCAATGAAGACACATTTGCGATTGATACTCTGCTAGTTATTTCCAATTTTCTTCAATGTTTTTATGATCAACGGTCTTTGCAGACTTGTTAGTATATAGTCTGGAGCGAACAAAAGGTCAATTTTCCAAATTTATCCTTCGGATTGAACGTGGATTCATCATATCGAATTTTGATCAAGACTTTGAATGGTTAGACCGCACCATTCTTTCCGCCCGAGTTGTGTACCCGAGACCTTGAGCATGTGAGATCATAAGATCGTCAATGCCACCGTATAAAATCGGAAAAATCCTCTTCTCTCACACCGAGGAAAAAAATTATTTTTACCAAATATTCATTTACTTGAGAGAAGCATTTATTTTTTCAAAATCATATTGTTCCTATTGAGTCATGCTCAGGCGATCCTGAATAGGTTTCAATTGTGACCATCATGTTGCTCTACAGGATGACTATGTTGGATTTGACCTTGGATGAACTCCTCCAATGATTATTCACTTTTCCTCAATTTCTTATTTTCTAGAGGGAAGAGTTTGATTAATTTTTTAACGTTGGTAATTATTGACGGAGTGCACTGAAGGTGATAACTAACATCATCTTCTGGATCAATATAACTCAGTAGTGAAGTGGTAAACGGAGATAAGTCACCTTATCTCCCAGTTGAGTTTTTCAGGAATATTTCCGAAACTAAGGGAGATAGCGAAATTTTCATAATTACATTTGTTGTAGCACTCAATCGGCTCCACAAAAAAGGTTATAACAAAAATGTTGCTATCTTCCGTAGATTCTGAGATATTGATTGAAAACTGGTCAATAGTCAAAATTGACGTATCTCCTTTTACCACTTCGCCACTGAATTGTCATAATTGGCACCGAATAAGGATTGCCTGGGAATGACTCGACTGGAGAAATACGGCATTGAAAAAATGAATACTTCTTTCAAGTAAATGGATATTTGGCGAAAATATTTTTTTTTCTCAGTCAAACCTTGTTCTCTCCACCCCTGTAACTTTCAGCGATTCGCCAGCAAGCAGCGCTACTTCCCCACCAACAATATTCCATCTTCCTTTCACTCATCCATCCCTTCCCAACTTTTCCACCGTCACATGTTAGACGTTGCACGTAATCATAATATACCAGTTTTACACCGTTTCTCACAAGTGGATGAAGAAGGAGCTGACTGCAAAGCCTTCCGGAAGGGAGAAAGTGGCATAGGGTTCATCCTCGCAAAGTTTTACGAGATCCTTTGGTCGATGAAATGATCAACTCACCGCACAGGAAATTTCCGGGTGGTTCAAGATATGTATGAAATCCCTCGTCTCCCTTTCAGCTTCGAGCGGTGGTGAGGTAAAGGGCTCCGTTGGAACAGTCAAGACGACCGTTTTGCAAATTACGAGTGAAGCTATACCATCTCCACCCTCTCGATGCCGATGGGTATTCCACGTGCAGGCTGTAAATGTAAGGCAATGGGGGGAAGGGCTTGGGATGTGCTACACTACGTGTAACTGCACACAGCACGTACTCAAGACTTCAGACGTTGTATCCTTCACAACGAAAGGAGATGCGGGGCGACGCGAAGTTCCAGTATCTCGGGGAGTTTGTAGTACGTTTACATGACAGGTACAGCGCTTGTGCAGATTCTACAGTCATAAAGGGAAGGCGTCTATCGTCTTGTTCGCGCCCTTCTTGTTGTCGACGAAATAATGCTTCGCCAATTTGTAAATAATGGAGTACTTAATTAGGCGATCGATGGAGTAAAGCTGTTCAGTATTTTGGTTATTTCAATATGATTTGAGGATTATGACCAACGCCGCACATTTTCATTCCACACTGAGAGAAAAACGACAAAGTTCTCAATCAAGTCTCACTTTTGCCACCGGTAAGCACGTGGGTAAGGTGCCCCTTGGTGGGAAATATACTATTTTCAGTTTTTACTTTTTCCACATACTTTTGAGAGTTCTGAATAACCCGTCGCTTAAATAGTTGGAATCACCATTTACATTAATCGGCAATCGATGAAGAATAGCTGTTTAACGTTTTATACCACAGTTACTTCCCAATTTATCATATGAATTGATAATACGATATTTAATTCTGGTTAATTCTACTCATTGTTGATGCTGTATAATATTTGAGAGATCACAGTGGGTTGTGGGAAAAAAAGTATTCAATTGTTACCAACTGCTGTCGAAAACAATCGGGTTCAGCTGGCATTCATTATACCCTGAGGGAGTTTAATCGAAAGCTTATTTTCGAAATATCTCTATCGTGAATTAATGAACTACATACATAACTACATACATAACATCATTTATAACATTCTACAGGATTGCGCCTTCAGGGGCTGCTCACAAACAGGAGAGGGGGAAGGGGATTATTACAATAATTACATAGGTAATTTCACTCGATAAATTGTAGATAGAAGCCTGGTTTTGTTCCTCAGTTTTCAACGAATTTAATTGAATACAGAGACTACCGCTCATTAGCATAATTAACCAGAAAAACTTTCCGCTGAATTTTCGGATGCTGCTAAATCCAGCTGGATTTCCCTACTGCTACAGGGGTTGGTAAGCCGATGAGCCGATTTACTGCTCAAACTCGAGAGATCACAGACGTAACCGAGATATCATAATGAGCTTCGTGGAAAATGGGAGAAAAAATTGGTCGCGCTGCTGTGATAGTCGTGGTATGTGGGGTGGGGCAGACGGAGTGTCGTTCTTAGGGTTGGACCCGTAATTTCCGATGGATTCTCCGTTATTTATGTTTATTTGAAAATAATGTGCACAGCTCTCATCATGAAATATGGGGGTTTTTATCTTTGGCCGACATGTTATGGCGGTTTTTCTCAAGATTTCTTTTACCCCCATTTCCCTCCCTTAAAATTCTGCTACATGTTCGCTGTTTTCAACGGAATCAAAATGATCAAGGAAAAAATTATTGAGAAAAAATAAGTGAAGTGTTTAGAACAACAAATAAGACATCATAATTTTGAAACAAAAGATCCTCGAGTGAAGCACCTAGAATATCAAGAATGCATGTCTTAACGTCTTCATTCGAGACTCCAAAAATCCCTTGGATCTGGGTACATAAGCGTCGTATAACAGGCAACAAAAGTGTTAATTTCACAGAATTTCAAGGAATATTTCGCCTTAAAAACCCCGAACCATTACGATTTCATTCGAGCAAATCTCTCTCAACAAGACATTTAATCCTCCCTGTGAGGACAATTGTTCAAGTACAATATTACCAGAATTGAATTCCAAGGGATCTCACGCGACTCCCCGCCCGTAATTATCCGAGAAGATTGAGTCATCAAAGAGAAAGGACTGACGAATATTCAGTCCTCACAAGAATGCAAGTATTGAATCAAGTACCGCGTTATTTCCTCGAGAATTGGACAGGAGTTTGTTAATCCCTTCTGGGGGAAAAGGGGTTATGCAGAGAGTAGTGGAACCGCATTGTATGCCAAGTATTATAATTCCGAATATTATACTCCGCCAATCCTTTGGTTTGGTTTTCCCTGCAATAATACCGGGGAATAACCCGTTTGGAATCCTGAGTACATCCAAATGCCAAATGGGGGCACAGAAAACCGCGGAATACCCCAACGATGGTCATTAAATCGGGAAATTATTGCAGACGCAGTGCATATCTCTGTATTGTATTATGTGGACCACAGTCATTCATCAATTAACCAAATTAATTCATAATACGATGTTTGATTCCGGTTAATTCTACTAATTGCTGGTATTGTATCACCTTTGGGGGGATCATAGTGAATTAGAGGGAGAAAGTATGTTACCAATTACACTGTTAGAAAAAAATGAAATTTCGTGGACAGTTGACCATTTAATTTTCAGGACAGTGACACTAACTGCGATTTGGGGGAAAGAAAATTATGAAATTTAAGGTTTCACTGAAAATTCAGTAAATTTCCAGGATTTTCAGCAGCATAGAGATGGGAATTCCTTAATTTATTTGAATTTTCAGTCTAATATGAATATTCAGTACCAAATTATATAGAATTCTCAGTGAAATCTGAAATTTTATGAGTTTTGAGCAGAATATATTTACTGGAATTTTCTGATTGTCTATTTATTTTCAGGGAAAAATGGAATTGAAATTTACAGTTCTCTTTGATTTTTCCACGAAATTTTGAATTTCCAATGACGAAATTCCTTGAAATTTCAGTGGTAATTAAATTCAATAAAAATTTCCAGCGAATGTACCGGAAATTTCAGAAACAATTTTAACAGTCTGCTGCTGAAAAAAATGAGGTTCAAATGGAATTCATTGTTACGCGAGGGAGTTTAATTGAACTGTCATTTTCGAAATATCTCCCTCGTGATTTAATGATTTATGTAACATAATTTTAAGGAGATTAAATAATTGGAAATCTGCATGGGAAAGTTTCACTCTTCTGCTCCCATTCAATAATCTCTTCGATGTATTTATTAATGCATCAACTCATTAATTTCCGAGTTCATTGAAACGTAAAGATTTTACGTGATTCGAGATAGACTCAACAATTTATTTTATACAAATGTATCTAGTTCTTCATGACTACATTTTACGAAGGCATGTTCATTTTCGATCTTGTGAGTTTGAATTCAATTTCAAATGAAAGTGTTCACAAAATTTCTCAGTCATTTTGAAAATTCAAGAACAATCGGTTTTTGAAGGTTGAATTTTCAAACTTATCGTAAAAATTGAACATCACATATAATTCAATTTTACATTAAAGGGAATTTATATAGCGTTCCACATCTTTGTGACGTCATAGGAAACGATTGGATGGGATTTTGATGAGGAGGGGAACCGAGATTATTCTCAATATGAATAACCGGAAAATTGAACATCACATACAATTCAATTTTCAATAGATTAAGAATTCAGAATATTTTTTGCCTGAATTTTCAAAATTTTCAATGTTTTCAGTGCCGTGTGGTCCTGAAAATCGATAATTACTTGAATAATCAAGAAATCAATTGATTCGTCAATGGAGAAATATACAGAAATTTCATGTCACTGTCGTTGTTAAAAATATCAAGCTTTTTCTCTTGAAATTTCAAGAGTAATTTTATAACCGTATATTAGAGAAGACCATTGAATTCCCCTCAATGGAAAATGATTCGAAAATTATCATCCATGCAGCAGATAGCTCTGTATTCTATTCTGTAGACCAGATTCATCAACTCATCAAATGAATTGATAGTACGATATTTGATTCTGGTTAATTTTACTAATTGGTATTATATCACCCTTGGGGGGAGATCACAGTGAATTATGGGGAGTCAACTCAATTGTTACAAAAAAATCGGGTTCAACTGGAATTCATTGTACCTCGAGGGCGTTTAATTGAACAGTTATTTTCCAAGTGCCTCCTTCGTGAATTAATGAAGTACAGTTTTAGCGCGATTGAATAATTGGAAATGCGATGCTGAAATAAATCACGGAAAATTCCGGAAAATCCATTCGATCGACTCTTCTGCTCGCAGACGATTCATTTGTTGATGCATCATCTCACCAGTTTCGAAGTTTATCAATATCCAAAGTATTCGACAATTTAAAGTAGACTCAACAGTTCATTCCATACAAATCTCTCCACTGCTTCCCAAGAACACTGACTCGTGAGTACCAGCGCCTGATACATTCATTGGAAAAGAGCCCAAGGGTATTACCCACTCCCGAATGAATCGAATCAATTACTCTATCGGATTTCTGTCTTCTCCCGTGCACTTGAGAAATCCACGATAAGTCATGAGTCACAGTGCGAAATACACTGGAGCATTTCCACCTGAGAGGCATGATACAAACAGCCGTCAAAGCAGCGCTGGTGAGTATCGCAAGAAAACTCTCAACAGCTGTCTGAAGTGCTCGACGTCAAAACACTCCTGATTTCACACCCATCCACCAGCCCCCTGGCTTCGCGTCCTCTTCCTCGCGTCACCTATCCAACGCAGGAAGCGAAAAAAGCCCTTTTGAGAACCAACCCGAGTGATTTTCCTTCTCCCCGACTGTGGAAGTGCAATATGTAAGTACAAAAGTCTAGACTCTCGACAATCTGCGCCTGAGGTGTAGGAGGAAACGGGACAGAGGAGCATAATGCGATCGCGAGATCAGAAAGTGAGGCGTCCGATTCGTTGACAAAGGAATGCGCTGGGGAACTTCGATTAGCTCGTGGAGATTGTTTCTACTGGAGTTGGATCTTTCTTTGGGGAATACATTATTTATATTTATGTCATTAGGCCCGATAAACCGCGTATACTTGTACTTGGTAGAAATTTCCAAGACTCTTTCCGGAAATTTCAGTGGAAACCTCTTAACAGTGTAAGGATTATTCCCTTTCCTGCTATCCACACACTTCTCCTCCATTTTCCCCTCTCATACCGAATATCGTGTCTTGATAAACTCAACAGCGAATGCGGATACTCGGGGTCCTCTCCCCAGAGAATTGAGTTCGTTCATCAGCATTACCTAAAGGCATCAGTCCATCCGAGTGGCGTTGAACAACTCTTGAAAAATTAAAACACGCATTCGTGGCACGTATGTCGGATTGAGTGCGGTGGAAGTTCGTATTGGACGAGGAAATAAAAAGGAGATTTCCAAGTGGAAAAGGAACATTCTGGCAAGACCGGGGGAGCTGCCCTTTGTCCCTTCTTACACATGTGACTCAATGGATGCACTTGTGCCAAATGAAATTTACATTATAGAGAGCAATGGCCTCTGGTCCTTGGGGAATTCGGAGAGAATTTTTTTGGAATCTGTGGGGATGAAGTGCAGTGAGGACAGAAGAGCTCTAGGGAATCTAGACGGGCGGAATTTATTGGGGGAATGTCTCACTTTTTTATCAGGAAATTTGACAGGAATTGATGGTAAACAATGAGGGAGGGTCATTTTTTTAAAGATTATCAACTATATCTCGGAAACCTATTCTCAAAATTGAGGGGAATTAATTTTTAACGATAATGTGCAGCGATTTTTATAGAGATGATCATTATTCTCTTCGGGTTTCCGGGAACTACAATTGTCATAGTGACCATTCTTATGTTCTAATAAAAATTTTTGCCGGAAATTTCCAGTAAATTTCAAGGAAATTTTTAGCCTATTATAGTTCTATTGAAATCGCAAAGAAGTTCGGCAGTGGAAATTTGAAATTCCAGAGAAAAATTAATGGAAGGTGCAAAATTCAGTTCGATTATTCCATAAAAATTAGTAGAAGTGAGAATAATTCCGGTATATATACACTGTTAATAATTTTCCACTGGAATTTTAAGGAATTTGGTCATTGAAAATTTATAATTTCATGGAAAACTCTGTGGAAATGTGAATTTTAGTTTAATTATTTCGGGAAAATTAATGAAGAATCAAAAAAATTCAGAAAAATATATCCTTGAATACCAAATTTCTCTGAATTTTCAGGGAATCCCTCCAACAATTCCTGTAATTCCCAGAATTTCTAAGGAATTCCGGGAAAATTCACGTAAATTTTGGAATTTCCGTCTTCCGGTTCTCTTGAATTTTCCTAGAATTAAGAAATTCTATTGACTTCTCCCCCTTAAATCGCCTTCGAGATTTTTTTACAAAATTTCCGTCAAATTTTTTCAACACTGTGTCCTTGAATATTAATTTTTTAATAAAAAATTCAAATACATTGAAGAATTCTTTTCCTCTTCGTGCATAAAAATTTGACATTTTTAAAAATTCCCAGCAAAATCCTAAATTTGATGATTTTTTCCCCAATCTAAATTCCAAATCTCGAAGAAAAAAGCAAAACCGACTTGACTAAAATGATCCACACGACATGCAAACGACATAAAGAGGAATTAACCGCGTTTACAGGCCCTCATCAACTCCAGAAATCTCTTGAAACTCCGCTCAAGCGATTTCAGATGAATAACAAAGGCCCCAATTCGCCGGATATAAAACAGAAATGAATGAAAAGTAATTGGAGAAGAGAGGGATACGCTCTACACACGGCCAGCTCGAGAGCCTTAATTCCACGGGGGTGGATAGAGCAGGTGGGTAAGTTCGGGGGAGCGTTAAAAATATTTTAATATTATGCAAATGTGATTAAACGCATTTCGCCAGGGCCCTGGCCACTGTTAAAAAGAGAAGAGAGAGTTTCAACTCATCCTCTTATTTCCCTTTTTCCCTCCTCTATTCAACTCATTTTTCCTTCCTTTTTTTTAACCTCGGCGGAGTATATCCCCAGTGGTGTACCTCAGTACTTGG
Organism: Diachasma alloeum; assembly: GCF_001412515.2. Taxonomy (NCBI): domain Eukaryota; kingdom Metazoa; phylum Arthropoda; class Insecta; order Hymenoptera; family Braconidae; genus Diachasma; species Diachasma alloeum. The sequence goes on from NW_021680345.1 coordinate 3,644,171, forward strand.
ATAATATTTTTTCAGTGGAAAATGTAACTATTGGGTACGGCAGAAGTTGAGGGAGTTTTTACACTGGAGAGCGCGAACGACTGGGCATTCTCTTTCTTTTATTCATTTCATTTTTTTACGCATTTAATTATTCAATTTATCCACTGACAAATAATACTAATAATACATTTTACCACATTAAAAAGATGTGTCTGTTCAACTTCATCATTTCTATTTAGAAGAGACCGCACTGCTGTCTGAAATGGAGACGTTCGTTGAACAATTTTTAATGCCTCAAATTAAGACATTTACATCGAGAAAAAAAATTACTTTAACGAGGAATTATTGAGTTCAATTATTCCATAAAAATTAATAATTGAAATCAGAAAAATTCAGGTATATGTGCACTGGTAGCTATTTTTCACTGAAATTTCTAGTAAGAGTCTTGGAAATTTTTAACAAGCAGCATTTCGACTGAAATTCCAAGGAATTTTGTCATTGAAAATTTATAATTCCATGGAAAGTCCGTGGAAACTGTGAATTTTAGTTTAATTATTCCGGGAAAATCAATAAAAAATCAGGAAAATTCGGAGATATCTCTCCTTGAATTCCAGGGAATTCTCCCAACAATTCCTGGGATTCCAAGAATTTTAGAAGTAATTCCTTGACAATTTAAGGAAATTTAGTAGTGAATATTCATTTTCACTTGAAAATTCATGAAATTTGTGGAATTTTCGTTCTCCTGTTCACTTGAATTTTCAGAGAATCTTGAAATTCCATTGGGTTTCCCCTTAAATCGAATTCAAGGTCTTTTTTCGGAAAATTCAGCCGAATTTTTTCAACACTGTAATTAATGGAAAATTTGGTGTAATTTGGTACTAAATATTCATTTTTTTATTAAAGTTTTAAATAATTTGAGGAATTATGTTCTTCCTCCCGTCTGAGTCCATCTCCGAATATTACAATTATGTTGAATTATGGAATGATTATGCTACATATGGCCTTGAAGATATTCCCATGACAATTATTAACATTTTGAATTATTCCAAATCATTTTACATAAGAAAACCTTAATTCTGAAACAATTGAAATTGATAAATAATAAATTCATTATTCTTTAATATCTCTTGTCATAGTGCTGGCGTCATAAATAACTAGTGACTGAATAGTCTTCAATTGTCTAGAATGAAGACAGAAAAAAATATCTTAACATTAGTGACTCCTCCTTCAAGACATTATAAAAATATCTTGTCTAAATTAACACGTCTTGACGCCACTAGTTTCTCAGCCGATAAATTAATAAAAATACATTGTAAAAAATTATCAACCAATAACATGAATAAAAACCGGAATTTTCGCTGGGAGGAGTTCAATTTCCCCTGTATTTTTTTGTTGTTCGAATATTTCGAAATCAATTTGAAAATAGATGAGGCAGTATTACTGTCCCTCATTTGCATGTGCAGTGAACTCTTCACGAGCCATCAATATGGAAAAAAAAGACAACTAAATCACGGCCACTGATCGAAATGTCCACCAGTCCATTAAAGCGTCGGTACACATCCGAGCTTTCGGCAACCAATGTAAAAATATTCAACAACTACTCTCATCATTCACCAGCCAACTTTTTCACAATGCATCAAGTGCCCAGTTGTCCCCATTCGATAGGGAATTACAGTTTATTTATTTATTTCCATCGGCGTTTGCCCCCCTCCGGCACTCTAATTTCTTTTTTCTCCCTCGTTTTTGCTTCACCCCCGCTGTTTCCCGGCTCTCCGATGTCTCTCGTCTCGTCGTAAAAAAACTCGGGGAGACGTTTTACCTCACTGTACTTGGGCTAGACGAGAACGAGACGCTGTAAATATTCGACGCGTGGAATTTTTAATCCCAAAGTTATGCATCACTCGGGTATAGGTATACATGAGGGGAAGGGGGGGATTTTTTTATCGAGAAATTATTTCTGTTATTTGGAGGTGGTATTCACTCGGGGTCCACGGAGATAAATACTGCTATTACAAATTTTATCATCTTGGTGGAAACGAATTCTTGGGAGGGGCCGGTGGAGTATTGGGAAAATTAACTGAATATCAAATGCGCAGAGAAAAAAATATAATTTTGCCAATCAAGTGTGCTTCAGATAATAAGTTATAGGACCCCCACATTAGGTGACTTTATAAAAATCCCCTGCAAAATCTACTCGAAAATCGCAAGGCCGTCAGAACTGAGACATTCGGCTCTGACTCCTGGGGAGGTTTAGTCCACACCCAACAATAAACCAATAAATGCACCGAGAGAAACTTTTTAGAAAAATTCTAGTTCTAGCATGGGAAAAGACGCGCAAAGTGACGGCCAGGAAGAAATTAAACCAATAAATTAAAAATCCAAGAATAAATTTACCCGAATTTTCCTGAATTCTATCAATTTTCATTGATCAACTGAATTCAAATTTACAGTTCTTATCGATTTATCGATGAAATTCTCCATTTTCCATTACACAATTCATCAAAATATCACACGGAGAGAAATATTCAATAAAAATTACGTATCATTTCCATAATTCCGGAGCGAAATGTGGTTGTAGAAAATTTTCCGGCACTGTCATGGAATTTTCCTAGAGCGTTCCGTAATTTTGACCTAAATTTCCTCTGAAAAATTACGATACCATCACTTAAATGTTCTGACTCAATTCCGTAATCGGCGAGCATATTGTGAGTCCCGTAATTTTTACCGAACATTTATCTGCGTGCAGTGGCACTAAAATGCCATCAAATTAAAGAAAACTTTACCGAAAATTCCAATCAAAAATGTTCAACAATTTAGCTAAAACCACAAAAATAAAAAAATTCAGTTCTCCACATGCATTTCCACTGATAAAATCCCATTTCTGTTTTAGGTGAGCGTTCAAAAACATTAAATCCCAACATCAACACATTACGAGGTCGTAGGTGAGTAAATGCAAACACAAATCCGTACCGCTGATTATGTAATAATCCGTGCAAAATTCTCGGTACATTGGACTGAGCGAGAGGATTTCTCGTCGAATGGGAGGGGGAGCACGCGGTTGAATAAGCGGCCAGTGATGATGGGAATGCCAGCCCAAGACCAACAATTGGCACCGTCGAAATATCTGGGTACAAACGATGCCAGGTATAACCCGCAGGTTACACGCGGGGTTTAATACGTGGGACACGCACATACCCCCGTTACCTAATACCAACGTTGGAGGGAGTTTGAAAGCCACAACCTAATATCGGTCGGTGGTTCATTAAAGCCCCTCCGTGGAATGCGCGTGCGCACGTACACACGATATTAGAATTGCGAACATACTCCGGGCAGGGGGAGGGGGAGGGTGCTGTGTGTGGCCTCTAGACATTAAATGACGGATATTTACGTGAGTGTGACAATGATGCTGTCGGAGGCCGATCATAAGTACCCGGATTTTACTAATATTCCGTTTGAAACTCACTGAATTACGAATACAGGTCTGTCCACCACTTCCGGATGGTTTAATGGCCTCGGTAGGCGGAACGAATTTGGGTCATATTAGCTAATGAGTAATCAAAAGCAAGCTTTGGGCACTTAACTCGAAATTGCAGGGATTAGTGTAGGCGGGTATTAGCCACAGGAAACATGATGTATTGGGAAAATATGGAATTTTTTATTGAGAATTGGTCGGCTGATTAGTGTGGTACGTTTTTTGGAAATTGTTGTCACAGTTCCGCTGAAATTTCAAGGAATTTCGGCAATGAAAATTTAGTATTTCGAGGGGAAACGATGAGAACCGTAAATATCAGCTCAATTATTTCGTGAAATTTAATAGTAAAAATTTTTGACAGTGTAATTCAACTCTGATCCTTCATGTTATTGTTGAAAATTTAAATATATTGAGGAATTCTCGTCTTAATACTGCTCAGCAGTTTGGAACTTTCTATAATTTTCACTGGCATTTAAAATTTCATGACTGTTTCCCCCTAAATCGAATTCAATGTCGCTCTACTTGAAACTTCTCTCTTTTTCTTGAGTCTTGAAAATTTTTGGCTGAAAATTTCGATACACTTGCTGGGAATTTTCATCACGTGACAGTTCCAGCTGAAATTTCAGGAAAATTCATAACTTGATAAAAGAAATAATTGAAGAATACAATTGTCACTTCCATTATCCCGTGTAAATTAATAGAAAACTGAAAAATTTTGTTCAATATTTCCAGCAGTAAATGTCCACAATATACGTGTATCTAATTTTTATACATTGAAAATGAGTTCTTAATGTACTTTAAAATTCTATTTCTGAATAGAAGATATGAGATTACAATTGAATTAATATCCTTATGTTGTTCGACAATTTTGGATTCTTGTGCGTTTCATGACGTACAATCCCCGTAATTTTTCATTTTAACACTATTAATCCTCTTATTTCAAGCTCATGAGGGACAGATTACTTTAATTCAAAATAACATAGAACAAATATAAAGATGTTCCCCGCATATGAAACAATACACTTATCCAAGAATACTATATCATCTCAAAGCTATTAACACAGTAGCTCCAATGATATTCCAGAAGACTGGAGTATTTCCCTGGTGATCTCAATACCCTCATCACTTACCATTTCCTTATCTCATCGCGAGTAATTCAATTTTTCTCGTTCCTCCCTTCTCCAACCGCCCTCCACCCCCTCAACATTTCACGTTTTCTCCCTCACGCTTTTATTTTCACCGAGGAAATTATTTTTCAATCTTTCAAAAAATATTCCTTTAATACATTCTGCAATTTAATATCATTCCGAGTGAGTGGAAAAAAAAATAAAACTGAGGAAATAAGAGCGGAAACGTTCAGCAGGGAAAGCGATGGGGGGGATGGGATATGGGTTGAGGCAACAATAAATTTGCCCCCAGTTTTCCTGCTCCTCGGGAAATCAACTTTTCAGGGGAATCGAAACTATCGACAAACAATTCACGGGAATTTTCGAGAATTCAGCGATGGCGCGGGCGGAAAAGAGGGCACGCGGGGGAGGGGAGGGGCAGCTGGGGGTGTAGTATACAAACTCGGCTTGATGGAGCGAGGGGAGGGGAAAGGAGGGCACAACCGCGAGCGTTTTGAGGCTAGGGGCGAGGGGAAGGGGTGGAAATTTCTCGGATACGGCGATTCCCGCGGGATCTCCGCAATTGCGTGCTCCATCGATCACGCCGAAGGTACTCTCAATGTCCGACGCGTGTGTCCCCTTCACAACTTTTGTGGGTGTTTGGGGCTCGTCGTGATTCTGGGAATAACGGAGTTGAGGATATTATATTGGAGGGGACGGTTTGTCGATCCCCTCGATGGGTACATGGAGTTGGTGAAATTTTAAGGTGGCGGGGGGTGTTTGATAGGTGGGGATGTTTTTAATGGATTGGAGGTTTGGTGGGGTGAGAGCATGAGGTTTTCCGGGAGTTGGGACTGGATCGAGGTGAAGTGCTGCATTATGCAGGGAGAAACATCATTTTGCTGCACATTGTTACAAATTTTTGGGTGAAAGGGAGGTAGGCTTTTAGGAAATTTTTGCCACTTTTTTGGTCCACTGAAAATTCAGAAATTCGTGGAGAAATCAGAGGGAACTTAATTTAAGTTCAATTATCCCCTGAGAATAGGCAGAAATCTGGAAAATTTCTGTAAATATGTTCTTGAATTTGCAATTAATTGAGAATTCATCATAATTCGACACTAAATATTCATGATTTCATTCGAAATTTAAATAGGTTGAAGAATTCTCTTGTCAATGTGTTCAAAACTTTAGGATTTTACGGAATTTTCAGTGAACTCTGAATTTTTACGATTTTTTTCCCTTAAATCGCACTCGCTGTCACTCTCTCAAGGAATTTTGTTATTGAAAATTCATAATTTTATGAAAAAATCGGTGGGAACTGTCAATTTCAGGTTTATTATTCCCGGCAAATTAATGAAACATCAGGCAAATGCAGAGAAATCTCTCCTTAAATTCCAAATTAGTCTGAATTTTCAGGGGATTTCTTAAAAATTTCTGGAATTTCAAGAATTTTAAAAGAATTCCTTGAAAATTCAAGAGAATCTGCCAACGAATATTCATTTCCATTTGAAAATTCGTGTAAATTGTGTAATTTCCGTGTTTCTATTGCTAAAAAATTGGAACTCTACTGGAATTTTCAGAGAAACTGGAAATTCCACGGACTTTTTTCGCTTAAATTGAATTCAATGTCTTTTTCCGGAAAATTCAGCCAAATTTTTTAACAGTATAGTGGACAGTCTCTTAAATTTCGCCTATTAATATACCTCCAACACATGGAATATCATTACATGTTGAAAATTTCAAAAATTATTTCATTTCTAACTAATATAAAGCCTTCATTTGGACGAAGAAAACCCTATTTTCATATTAATGATCCCGTTTAATTTAAATAAGTGTCATTTCGGGAATAGTTCATTCAATTTAAATAAACAATTCCTTCGCATGTGCAGCGCTAGAAATTTACCGACAAAAATATCGAATACACGATACCGATACCAATTACCCAATATATTCGCTTTTCATCATTATGAAAAGCCAAAAATGTTTGCACCTCGACCCAGCGAAATTCATCCGATTGCACTGATGGAGTTATGACCTCAGGGATTGGCGATAGTGTACGCGTCATTGGTGCTACCAGGTTTGACATTCCCAGCCGCATAATGCTTGGGCTCAGCACTGGCATGCACAAGTGCACGTCCATTTCAATTATCAGTCGGGGGAATTTACATCGGCATTTCTCACCGGGCATTTTTTCCCCCTCGTATTAATGAAGGTTCAATTGATTAATTTCATTATGATCATCATTCGCAGCGACAAATATTCCCTTTGAGTTTAAAAATACAGCATTTTCCGGGTGAAATAGGCGAGTTGAGCGTCCCCCGGTGCGCGGGAATTACCGGTGGACTTTGATACGATTTTGAAGCCTAGTCAAATAATAATAAGCAATCAAGCACGCACGAGCGAATCGATATTTCGTTTTTGATCGGCTCACGTGGGGACTGGTTTATTGCCCCTCGGGGAGAATTGTAGTTTATGTGTCGTATAAATTTTTATCCACCACCCACCTCCACCCGTAGTCACTACCTTCGTGTTTTTTCGATAGAACATATCATTGAGTGGACTATCCACGCGTTTATACATTTTTAATATCTGTATCTCCATGCGTACCCTCTTGTTTATTATTATGCATATATACGGCAAAATAATGATGAAATTTTTATGGACGGGTAATTCTGTTCAACTAATGAATATAAAATATTCATCGGGGGAGAGGAGCTGAAAATTGGACATTGATACATCGACGATTTTATTGCGATCGTAAAAATAATTGATTTTCGTTAATTGAATTTTTAGGTCGGTATAAAAATTTTAGTGCTCTGTCGTATTTTGCAATCAGTTGCTCCCGGTTTTATGACGTTTTTCAATTTTTTTTATTGGTGAATGAAATGGGACAGATCGTGAGGAGAAAATTGTGGTTGAGGGGAGAACATTAGGAAGAAATTCGACTATTCGGGGTTTTAGCGATTGGATTGTTGTGGTTCTGGGGGACTTTCGGCACAAAAATCTGCATTTGATTAACAAATGAAAAAACTATTAATGTAAATGTTACACTTAATTCAAGTATTCCATAAAAATTACAGACAAATATATTCTGTAATTTTCGATAAATTGAAAATGCACCGTAATTCGAAGTTTCATGATTTTTCATATTTTTTCACTTTTTATTTATTCGTAAAAGGCTCAACGATCTAGGCCAATTATCGGCTTCAATCATGCTACATAATATTCAGCAAAACAAACTTATTTGTTTTAGATTCAGACGAATTTATTTGTCTTCAATTTATTGGGAAATTCCCACGAAATTTTAAGTTTTCATTTCTAAATCAAATTCAAAATCGCCCGCTCGAAAAATTCTCCTGATCTGTCTTTGGAGTATACATTTTTTTCTACACAGTTAAATTATTTATCAAGTCACAGTTCCACTGAAATGCTAGGAAACTTCATCATTGAAGATTCACAATTTCATACAAAAATCACAAAAAACTATAAATTTCACCTATGAATTTAACCAACCTGAAATTGAAGCCGAATTCGTCACAAAATATTCCTACTTCCATTAAAAAATCAACTAGCCTAAATAATTCTCGCCTCCCTGGTGCTCAGCAACCGGAAAATTCGAATTTTCCCCCAACATTTCCGGAAATTCAATACTTCACAATTTTTCCCCCCACACAGACATAAGAAAGAAGATTGAAAAAATTCACGTCATACTAAAATCCGCATAGGAAATGTAATACCAAGCACTCGTAGCATTACCGTTTTCGTTGTCAACATTCGCCATATCTGGGTCGCCCTCTCTCTCTCTCTCTCTCTCTCCGGAATGACTACGGAGATTTCCCTTTTATGTCTCTCGCAACAGCCAAATCGTTGCGAGCACTAGGCGAAACTACAGCAGCAGAAACATTCAATTAAATTGCACTTTTTTATTTAATAAAGGAGCATAAAAAACGCCCTGGATGCGAGGGAGGGGGGAATGGGGAATATATGCATAATTGGCTCGTGCGAATCTCGAGCAATAAATCCAGGGCTCTCGGGGTGGAGGTGGAGCAGAGAGCGGTAGGAACAGAGCGAGAGGTATGGAGGGGTGACCGTCGCGGAGATAGCCATCATTCGGACCTCTCCAGGGCGGGAGGGGGCGGGTGTGAGGGTGTGCAGGGCCTCACACACTCTGCCGTTAGGGAAATCAAATACGCAGCGATAACGCCTAGCTACCGGACGAATTAAACTCGTATATTCACCGGGTATGCTCCGGGGGTAGCCACCTTCGTCCGTCAACCATCCCCCTCTTTCAGTCTCCACGTAATTGCCTCGACCACGAATGCAAGGGGTATCACTCAGCTCCACAGCTCTTTGGTTTTACACTTTAACACTGGGCTTTTAAATTATCGAGACTGATAGAGGCGATAAAGAGAATTGCACGGAAAAAAAAATATACTTGAATTGAGGATAAAATATACTTGAATCTAGTAATGCCGCGAGAGACTTTACGAGACATGACGAGACAATACTTTACCGGGATTGTCTCGGTCTCAGTGATTGTGGAAACTTTTGGTCTCGTCTTAGTCTCGAAATACGCAGCATGGACTTTTTTTTAAAATTATTTACAGTGCTGGAATCTTAATTACAGATTATGCATGCTGTCGTTGCTATTTTACATTTCTCAATTTGTTACACTTATTACAGTCGGTATTCTTTTTTCATTTTAGATTTTTAATTCACATTCTTTAAGGTACTTGCAAATGATTTCTATGTATTTATGGTCAGTTGCATCTGCGAATTTTTTTGCAGTGTAGGGAGCAGTACATGTAGAATTTTTTAAGTTGTTTAACAATTTGAGTCTCTGTTGATCGTAATTTGGACAATGCCGCAGCTTGGATCATTAATTATACCCACTCTCTCCAAGGGGCTCCACGACTAAATAACTTTGCAAAAATGACTTCACAAAAAAAACTTCGGAAAAATATTTTCGACAAAAATAACTTCGTTATTTTTCATTAAAAAATAACTTATTTTTCCGGAGTTATTTTTTTTTCAAGGCATTTCTTCGAAGTTATTTTTGTAAAGTCATTTTTGCAAAGTTATTTAGTCGTGACATCCTCCAAGGAGGCTGCAAGATGGCAGCATGGACTTCTGTCGTAATGACTCCGAGTCAATTTATCTCAGCTCGGTTTCCAGTTTTTCCCGTTTTTATAGGTCGACAATCGAGACGAGACAAAGCGAGAGAAAAACCGAGATTTTACATTAAAAATGCGAAAAACTTGAGAACGAAATGAGATAAATTCACTCGGAGTCATCACGAGAGGCGTCGACACTGCGTATTTCGAGACTGAGACGAGACCCAAGATTTCCATTTTCATTGAGACTGAGACCATCTCTCCAACGTATTGTCTCGTAAAGCCTCTCGCGGCATCACTACTTGAATCAAGTATATCTTATACTCAATTGGGGGATGGGTATTTCAATCAAGTTGTGAACTTTTATCTCACTCACACTGAAAACTCATGAATTTCCTTGAATTGTGCCTAAAGTTTTAAACTTCATAACCATTTTTCCCCTAAACCAGATTCAATGTCACTCTCATGGGAATCACTATCATATTTTCCATGATGTATTGGAAGCTTCAAGACCCTGGCTATTCTGCACCCTCGAATCGCGCTAGATTTACTTATCACAACTGTACCTTCACTTTCTCAAATCTAAATATAAAGCAACAGCCCTAATTTATTCATTCCTAATTTTCTTCTGTGATCGAAATATCAATTTTTTAATAAATTTTCCCTCAAAACTCTCAAACACTGCGTTCCCATGCGATGAAAATCAAATGAGGAAAATAATTTCGTCTAATATCTCGTCGTTTTTCCCAAAAATCAATAACGTTCCATCATTTTCTCCTCACGCATGGGAAATAAAAAATACCTCAGGAAATTTAATCATAAATTTTCAATAACGATTATACAAATCATTCTTCCGCATTTTTTTTCATCTCTCTTGATTAAAAAGGGGAAAGTTCTTTATTCACCGATGATAAGACGATTATTCTTTTTCTCCCCTTTCCATCTGCGGCATGAAAAATTACCATTGGCTTGTGGTTTTACGATCGACATCGCGAGATTAGATAAGACGTTTGTAGAAAAGAGGGGCCGGGGGTTGGTTGCCCATCAGTGTAAAGATCGAGTGGGTATCGAAAAGTCACGCCACAAATCAAATGCCTCCGACCCATTGGTGTCGCCGTGAGCTATCAATTTCAATTCCCTCCCTGTCTCCCACCACCGGGGGCCGCTACACTCTGCCCGTTTGTGCGGCAATATCGAGGTTTGAGGACGTCTCATCTGCCTCAACTAGTCGTGAAGAGAGTTATAATAAATTCAAGAGGGAGCGAGTTGAGGGTCGTCTTGTTGTAATAACGTGGTACATTACTAGAATAATATTTATGATGAACGGGTTAATGTTTCCATGTGGTGCAATAATACAACTAAAGTTCATGAGTTTAATTGCACGGTGTAATAAAGTTCATGCGTGCAGAGAAATTTCTATTGCAATTTCCTTTTCAAGTAGTGAAATGAAAATGAATGTTTTTATTCAAGTCTTTCCTTTTTATGAACGAAGTACGATAAATCTCCTCGCCCTTATCATTTTGTCTTGACCAGGGAATTTTTCTATTTGTCATGACAATTTTTTTGTTTGAAATTAATAAACTGATATATTTATTCCACGACAAATATTTAAATTCTGCGAAATCGATAATTAATTTTTTCCAAATGAATTCTCCATTTAACTGAGTTTTGTTTTTTGATTCTAAAATTGATATTCTCATTTCTAACGTAAACTACTGAAAAAAACTGCAAATTTGAACTTGATATGAGTTTATCACTATGTATGGATAAAACGAAATAAAAACTCTGCGTTCTGTGCATTTTGTCGTTGACCGGGGAATTCTTCTCTTCATTTTAACAATATTTTTCTTCAAAATTAATGAACTCACAAATTGATTCAATTGTAAACATTTAAATTATACGAAAAAAAATTCATTCTTCCCAAATGAATTCTCCATTTGACTCAAAGTTTTGTTTTTTTATTCTGAAATTCATAGCAAGTCATATCAACAATAATAGTTACATATGATTAGATATTCTCATTTTCTACGTATGCACAATCCGAGCTCTTCCGGTGTTACCAGACACTCCTGCATCTTAATAAGGAAAAAAAAACTAACTCACCTCTCCCACTATTTCGCCTCATCCGAGACCCACTCGAGATGTTTGTGCAGTGTATGCATGAAATATTATAGGATAAAGAGTGTGTAAGAACCGCCATGGGAGTATGAGTTTTCTCTTTGGAAAATATAACCCCGGAGCAACACAGGCAGACGCCTAGCGCGACTTACGTGAATCCTTCAACGATGTACTCCACTCCCGTCGACCACTCGACGAGGTGAGTCCTTCGAGTGGTAACATACGTACGAAAGGACTTGCACAAAGACCCACCAGAAAAATATGTTTCAACGTGAAAAGATGGGAGTCCGCATCATCCACTCAGTGCTTGAAGGGGGAGGGGCTTTTCTTATGTAAACACGAGAGCTATTCTATTGGAGCTTCTGCCGGGGTTCGTATCAGAGTGAGAGACTTTTCATTGTGCCAATTCTACGGTAATGGCTACATCCGAGACTTGTTTTTTTAGGTTGGAAAATGTACGTGATAACAAATCAAGTATTTTTAGTGCGAATGTTGCTTTCTTCTACTTTTGGCCGATATGTACACAGTTTTCAACATTTTCGTCTGAATTTTCCGTGCCCAATCCTGGAAATTTTTATCGTGTTTAATTTCCACAAATTTCAGGAAATATTGATATTTAAATGTCTAATATTCCAGTAATTTTCGGTTCAAATGATCTGAAAATCAATAAAATACTTGATTTTTCAGTTAAATTATTCCATGAAAATGCAGGAAAATCAGGAAAATAAAGGGAAGAATTGAAAATTCATGTCATTTTGTTTTTGAATATTCATGTTGCCTTGAAAATATAATCAAGTTGTGATATTTTCGTCTCACTCACACTGAAAACTCATGAATTTCCTCGAATTGTACCTAAAACTTGAAATTTCATAGCCATTTTTCCTGTAAATTTGATTCAATATGACTCTCGTGAGAATTACTATCATATTTTCCATGAAATTACAAAAGATTTTTAACTGTGCACGGAGATAATTATTTGGTGAATTTCAGCAACTAGTTGGCGAAATTTAACAATTAATCAATTAATTTCGAATTCTTAGTACATTCTTAGTTGGAATATTAAACAATTGACAGTTTCACTGATATTTCAGGGAATTTTGCCACTAAGAAATTGTAAATTTCAAATTGAATGATTCCATGAAAATTAATGGAAATCTCATTCAATAAATTCAATCAATTTTGACTACCAAAGTAGAAGGTGAGGGCATTTATACATTTGGAAACAATCCCGCAATCATTTCTATCTTGAGAATCGACCAATGTCTCCCCTAGAAGATATCGCAATAAGGTTTCGCAATAATCTACAATTTATTGTTAAATTTGATTCATCAACAAAATTGACGATCATGTATCGAAAATTTAACAAATGCTTGTCAAATGAAATCGATAAAATCTCTTCTGAATTCTAATTAACCAGTTGATGAATTTCAGCAGCTAGTTGATGAAATTAATTTCGGATTTTTAATTACAAAATAACCATCGCGCGGATTGCGCATATTGCACGTAAAAAATGAAAATATCCATTCATACATGACTAATCATATTAATCTAATCTTATTAATTCTGAATAAAGAACAACGAGTTGATGAATTTCAACAGCTATTGTTGAAAGTCACCGAATAATTTTCTCCATGTGGTTGAAATTCGCATGGGGGAAATAATCCTAAAAATTAAATTTTGATACCAGCAGTGAAATAGAAGTGTCATTTCAAATCAACAGAAAAATCTAGGCAAATAAAAAACAAATTGCGCGATGTGAGCTTTCAAACTGAAGCCCCCCCAACGCGATAAGAGAAATCTCCTCCAAATCCCAAGTATTTCATCTCTCACTCGAGTTCATCCCCGAATCGAGCATAAACGAGGATGCTTTAAGAGGAGATTGATCGGGTGTAGTGAGGCGAAACACTATTCACGAGGGCCCCCCATCACGCGCCGAAGTTAGACAAAGACGTATGTGCGCTTTTTCAGTAACAGCCCAACTTCTTGAAAATCCCGAGCGCTGAACCCCCTCAAAGGGAGTCTCCCCCTCCCAAGGAAATTGAATTCTCGTTTAATTAAGATTGGGTCTGGGTGCTGTGGTGCACGGAGTATGAGACAAAACCCACCAGAAAGGGATCATCCACTCTACAACAACAATTTTTCCATAGGTTCGAATGGGGGTGAGGCCTACGCCTAAGGAAAATTCCCTCGGTTGACTGCCTCCAGGGCCAATCTCCGGTCAAATTCAATTTTTATTCGTACGAAAAAGATCAAAGGTCTCATTCCTTCACAAAAATGCCAGTCTCACTGTGATAAAATGCGCAAGCGAGAGAAAACGACACGTTTTGTCACCTAAACTGACAAAGAAAACGTCGCAAAATCGCGAACAATTCTTTCTCCTACATTAAACAAATGGGAAATTGCTCTTGTATTGCATATAGTACAGTTATTTTTGTTAATAAATGAGCAATTTGCACATGATTTCCTTCTATCATGTATAATTCAGTAGCGAAGCGGTAAACCGGGTTAAGTCGGTTTTGACTTTTGGCCAGTTTTTTATGAATATCTCAGAATCTAAGAGAGTTAGCGAAATTTTTCTCATAACCCTTTTTATAACCCTCACTTGATTCTACAAAAAAGGTCATGACAAGAATTTTTCTATCTCTTTTAGATTCCGAGATAGTCGTCAAAAACTGGCCAATAGTCAAAATCGACTTAACCCGTTTTACCGCTTCGCTACTCAATTCATTGTTTATTTAATTTTATTAGTTTGAATAAGATTTCTAACTTATTTCTAACTTATTTCTAACTTATTTTGTCAGATTTTCAACTTAGTTGCATGTTAACATCATCATTATTCTAATTATTCCTTTCTTCTATACAACCGATTGTCTTTTTTACGGTTCTACCTCTCCCCTCAGCCGTTTGATAAAATGTTAATAGAAAAATTTGACTTACACGTACTTGAATGAATTTGAAACATCACATTTGAAGAAACCGTCAGAAAGCTCACTTTCAGGGAAATTCATGAAAAATTCGAAATTTTCAACATTCATCATAAAAATCGAATCAACCAATATAGCTATCGTAATCATCTTTTAACGTCAACTTAATGGCATAAAAACAAACATCTTAAGCTATGATTGAATTCATTTGAAGCATGAGATTCAACGATATCCCCGAAATTCTGATTTTCAAAAAATACAAAATATTTGCGAATTTTCAAATGAATCAAAATAACGATTATTGCTATCGCCTTCATCTTCGAACTCGGTGAAAAGGACTTGCAACCAAATTTTTAAACCGTCGTCCAATCAATTCAGAACATTTTTTTAGTTCTCGTGGGACAACCGATTTTCGAAAAAATTCGAAAATTGAAAAAACTAATCGATGAATTAATATTTCAATAATGGCGATTGATAGGGTCAACAACAACTCTATTTGAAAAAAAAGATTCAATTCCATCCATTCATTAGCGAACAATTGAAGAAAAACTTTGTTAGGGGAGGGTGGGGGTAAAATGGACACTTTTGACTTTTTTTTTTAAATGTTCATGGCGTATTGAATTGTTCATGAAATGGAATAATTATATTTTTTAATTGGAAGAACAATCATTCCCCTTTGTGATGAGCTTAGATTGAGCTCAATTAATAAATCTGTTTCTGAGTCATGAATATTTTTATAAAAGTCAGAAGTGTCCATTTTACCCCACCCTCCCCTACATACCCACAAACATAAAATTGCACCCTAAAAATTGCATTTTCGGACTTTTCGGATCCTATTAAATCAATATAACCCGAAAAATCCGAAATTTAAATGTGAACGATTACAAAGCTTCCACTCGGAAGCATAAATCTTCAATAATTCAGTGATAGAGATATTTGTTGTCGTGAAAACGTGCAATTGACTGGAAAAAGTATATTGACTTTTTCGTTCATCTTCAAAGGGGGACGATAAAGATTTCATTGGTAAACTTGGGACATTGACTGTCGCATTCTCCCTCCCCCCGGTCGGCAAAAAGGGAAATAGAGGGGAAAACAAGACAACAAGATGGACGCTGGAGGACCAGACGTCTAGACTTGGCTCGGAGCCCCTCAAAGTCACCACACACGTATACAAGGACTCACAAAAATTTTAATATCGCTCCTTGGAGTATCGAGCGGTCGATTCGTCACCTGGCAGGCTCCAGCCCTGCCTTTCATCCCGATCCTTCCCAACTGCGTACGTTAAACCCCCCCTCCCTCTCTGACGAGGAAAAACGATGGGAGTACATTATAAAGATGAAAGTATCCTGAGATAAAGGAAAATGTAAAATAAAGAGGAGCAAAAAAAACTTCGTAAAAGAATTGAAGGAGTAAACGAGATAAAGGCAAGAAAAGAAATTCGCAGTGACCCAGGAGACAAAGGAGAAAGGAGCGGCGAATGAGAGAGGTGAAAAAAAAAAAAAATAGTGGAGCAGAAAAAAAGTTCTAACGAAAGACTGAACTCGATTGCACTATTGCATGGGGCTGGAATAAGGAGGCAGCGTCATTGGTGGCTTTGAAATATTTATTCTCCTTTTTTTCTTCATCTCTCAATGCCAAAATGAAGAGACGAGAGGGCGAAAAGAATCGCCAGGAGTTGGCGATGTGAATGCAATAAAGCAAAGCACAAATCGTTCTCATCCACTCCCACTCCACCCAGTGCCCTTTTGAATTCACTCACTGGGTAACTCCTCCTATTCTTGGCCCACCTCCATCCATCAAGCGCGGAACACGGACGTTATTTCACGAACTTAAAACCGCAAGAGCCATCTTTTCTCTCTCACATAACCCGTTCGCTCTTTTGAGGTGAATCTCGAGGTCTAGCACCCAATGGCCAAAGTCTACGAGACTTTCGGTGCTTATTTCTCATTTTTATTTCTCTCTTTGGAGTTGGACGGGGGGGGGGAGGGTTTCTTTTCATATTCGTCGCGTCCACCCGCGCACATCCGGTCTTACTCTGTGGCACGTAGCACACCAGACACTGGTGAATACCGTCTGGTGGGTGCATTGTGGCCACACCTGCGTGTGTGTGCCACAGCTCAACGGGGGGACAAAGACGTGAATGCCGGAGTGGGACAAGGTGGAATAAACTCAGGCGTGAGACGCATCAAACGATTCACTCAGGGGAATATCAAAGGATCGTGAGGGGGGGGGGGCTCGTTGTCAGAGAGGCTCAAAGGGGTTTTTGAAAATAGGGAAATGGGGTTTTGGATTTCGGGTGGAAAAATAATGGGGTGGGAGCGGCGTTTGGTGGGATCGGGAGGAATTCTCGATCTGGGTTAGCAGAGGAAAATTCTGGGATTGAAGAGGTTGCTGCGTTGCGTTAACGATTCACGGAGAAAACGTTTGGTTGAGGCATTCGCCGTCGCAACGGATTAGTAAAAACTCAATTTATAAATTATTTAGTAGTATTTGAAAAGGTCAAGGCATTAATTACAACAAATTCTACAGGGAGAGAAAGATTCAATAAAAATTACCAGAGGAAAAACGTAGAAATTACGGTTTGAAACGTCATCCGCGGGCGAAGTAAAATTCAACAAAAAGTGTGAGTCGGAACTGAAATTGTACGAATCGTCATGTAAATTCTACGATTTGTTCAGTAAAAATTAACCATTCGTCTGATGACTCACTGCTGTGGGGACAACAAGTCGTTCCGTAATTTTTCCCCAACGATTGAGAAATTTTACGGAACAGATCGTAGAAATAACTCACCAGCTTCATAAAAATTGTTGAACGTTCAAGAATTTTTGATTTTGGAGGCATAATAAGTCGGCAAGTTTCTGTAAGATTTTACTTCTTCGGGAGAAATTACGTGACAATTTTGTGCTTTGTTCGGTGATGAACCTGAGAATTCACTGAACGTTTCCGATTTCTTCTCTTCCATTCCTATAAAAATTGCCGGAAAACGATTCCCCATTGCGGATTACGTGAATTGTTCCGTAATTTTTACTGAATATTTCTGTCCGTGGAATGAATTTTAAATAGATTAAACACTCATTAGAATCTTCCCAATTGAAATTCCGTAAAAATCCATTACTGTTGAATATTTCAACATTTTGCACTTGAATTAATTTTGATTGAACTCAAATTCTTGAATACCGCATTCTTAATTAACCAACAAAATTTCTGATTTATTTTTTCCCATTACTCTAATTTGCTTTCTAAAATGAACCTCTCAATTCAAAAATTCTCGAACCCACTCATAATTTATGAACCTCGGGCGTGGACTCAGTCATCCCCGAAAAAGACCACAACGTCGAAGACAGTGAGCCCCAAGCAATTTGCAAAAGTGCACCGCACGCCCGTCCATGCATCGAACCGAGACACCGGCCCAACCCCAGCGGCATAATCCCATATCACATCCTCCGCGAGCCTCCAACATTCTTAATTAGGGGTTGCCTTTTCAGACGGAACCCGATCCAGGGCGTGTGCTGACCCATTGCCCCCCTTTCTCATCATCGCGGTTATGACATTTCCTTGAAACACACAAGGGCTGACCTCCACCCCACCCACCGCCCCCTCAGGGCTCATAAATAAAATCGCTCTCCTATTTTTCGTATTACTAACGGTTGTCGGTACGACCGTAAAAAAGCCCTAAAATTCTTCTAAAACTAATAAATATTTTTTACGAACTTTGAAGCAATTTTAGGCTCGCAAATGCAGTATTTTCGGTCATTTTTGTGGGTATCATTTGCCACACCTCCAGTGACTTCCTCTGTTATAACCTTGGAACGAGGTAAAGACAAATAGGAGGGAGAGTGTGGTAGAATGGGAGAATAGATGGAAAGAAATTTATTAATTGTTGAGATGTTTAATTCAGTAGTGAAGCGGTAAACCGGGTTAAGTCGATTTTGACTTTTGATCAGTTTTTGATGAATATCTCAGAACCTAAGAGAGATAGCAAAATTTTTCTCATAACCTTTTTTGTAGAGCCAATTAAGGGCTATAAAAAGTTCTTGACAAAAATTTTTCTATCTCTTTTAGATTTCGAGATATTCGTCAAAGACTGGCCAATAGTCAAAATCGACTTAACCAGGTTTACCGCTTCGCTACTGAATTGATTTAATATAAATTAATTTATTTTGATTTGTTCTCATACTGTTAGAATAAAATTGAATAAAATAAAGAATAAAATTGATTTCATGAACAGTTGACTAGTAATTCTGAGTAGAGTGACACTAAAGTTGATTTAGAGCCAAGATGATGAGTAAATTTCAAATTTTACTGGAAATTGAGTAAAATTTCAGCTTTTTGAGCAGCAAAGAGACAAGCATTTTAAAACTCAGTTGAGTTTTTACGAAAACGTGAATATTTAGTATCGGATTACGCTAAACGGGACATAATTACAAGGAGAAATAAATTGAATAAAATTTACTCAACATGAGAGAAATTTGTGCCGAAACTGTAGAATTTACCTTGCATTCCATCAATAATTATCCCAGTGAATGACCGCTTGAAACGTGAATGATCGCTTAATATTGCGAACGCATTCAGTAAAATGTCACTCCCATGACATGAAAAAAAATACTCTACCGTTGTAGGAAATTTTACTGTAGACGACGATAATATTTGCATCCATAGATGTTTTTTTTTCCCAAAGGAATCGTAAAAGATCCTCCACAGACGGGTATTTTTCCATCGACTTACATTTCGCTCCACGATTACCTTTCTAACAGTAAAATTATCCCCGATTTTGTAGGCAATTTCAATCCAACTTTTCTCTCCCCGTAGAACAACTATCAATCAGGACTTTTCAGGTCAAAATCTTCGACTCGATAGTGCTTTATACTATTCTACTCCAACCAAGAGGCGATAAAAAAGTTGCAGTTTCACTATTTACTCGCCTCAGTGATACGCCAGTTAAAAAATTATTTCAGTTATGTGGAGCAGACGTTTGAAAATTTAATGAAATTACGTACGTGGAGTATGGATCGATTGTACGAAGCCCCGGGTCATTGTGTGAACCAAGGTAGTGCGGTAAATATGAACGTGAACGACTTTTCCGTGGTTTTCATATGTCGGAAATACGAGGAGCCCGAGGGGTGGGAGAAATTTATCAAGAAATCGAGCCAGAGACACCTGTTCTCACGACAATAGAGAGTTTCAATTGTAAAAAATAGTGTCAACTGTCGGCGGCCATCGCCCCGACGTCACAATTTCCCATCAAACGAGTACACCACTCACATCCAGTATCAACTTGTTTATTGGCACATTTTTTTTTCAACCGATATAGAGAGCAAACAAAAGGGGCGGATGGAAAAATTCACTGGTGAATATGCAAACGCAGGTGGGCGGCGCGATGAAGCCCAAATGGTTTTCAAAACGGTGAGGGTAATATAATGTAACAAACCTGTTTTCATATCGGTTAATTGTACAGAAGCACTGCAGAACCCTGGTGGGGTAGATGCTTGTGGGAGCCACCCGGTTTCGATTAAAATTTTTGATTGAAATAACATGGGGAGAGGCTCCCTCATAATCAACCAACGCACCAATAAAATCAGATATTTCTGGTTTCACAGAGCTGCTGCGCGGAAAGGCTTCTCTTATTTTCGGGGTAATGAGGGCCTATTTTTGATGTGGTGGATTGGGATTGAAATCGGAGAACTGTTTAGAGACAAAATATTTCCACAGAATTTTTGGAGGGAATTTCTCAATTATTTTTTTTAGCTTTACAATTTCCTAGTTTTTCTGTCCCATGAAGAATTAATATATAACTGTAGATGAGATCCTTCCCTCACTATTGAAAATTCTTGGCTGAAATTGGCGATTTGGTGGAGTGGAACAGATTTACTTGGGGGAAATTTTCATCACACTATAGTTCCATTGAAATTTCAGAGAATTTCGTCATTGATAACTTAAAATTATATGGAAAAATCACTGGAGATTGTAAATCTTCGATTAATTATTCCACAAAAATTTGTGGAAATCAGGAAAATTGAGGTCAATATATTCTTGAATATTTAATTTATCCACAATTCAGTGTAATCACTGAATCACTCAAATCACGAATTTATTCCCCAAACTGGATATTTACACAGCCCACCGGAACCCAAAAACAAAAATTACAGAAATATTTTTCATTTGATACAAGCATCCAAGTATAACCCAGTATCCGGCTGTGAATTATTGGCATAAAGTGCGGATGTAAAAACCAGAGGTCTAGCGACTTGGTAACTGCACACTTCCTACGGGCGCCATTAAGAGCCAAGCCGGCGCGGGGCTGTGTTCTCACGGGCCGTTAATACGGCGCGAATGTTTATACCGTTCTTGTGCTATTTAAAACGCTCCGGCGGAAGGAAGGAAAAACGGGTGGCGAGAGGGGGGGGGGATGCAGGGAACATTAATAGAGGAAAAGAAATTCAGTTGAGCAGAACCAGGGGCGGTGGTGTATTATATCCACGGGTCTCTTACCCGGAATTCCTTCGGCGAAATCTGGAACTGTACGAGACGCACTAAATCCTCTCCCCCATTTGCGGGCACCGAATCGGGGAACGAGGGAAAATTACAGTGGAAACGGAATTACATTGAATTGTTTAATGAAGTCAACTGAGTGAAATTGAACATGTTTTTTTCATTTAGAAGACAGGTATTTTTTCAGATTCCAAAATGAGGGGATCTCCTTTGGGGGAACATTTTTGGTTCATTGAGATCTTGACATTGTGTTGAGGGATATTGAGAATATTGAGAATTTTATGGAGATAAGCGTAGAGGTCTCGATAAAAATTAAGTCTGACATGGAAAGATTCCAGTGGAAATACAGTAGAAGATGAATAGAATTCAGGTAAAATTGAGGTAATGTATCATGAATATTCAGTTTCACTTGAAAATTCATGAAAATTCTAAAATTTCCGTCTTCCCGCCGCTAAGAAAATGGGAGTTTACTCAAATTTTCAGAGAAACTTGAAATTCCACCGACTTTTTCTTCTTAAATCGAATTCAAGGTTCTTTTCCGGAAAATTCAGCCCAATTTTTTTAGCAGTATATGTACATTCTAGTGGAAATGCAATAAAACGTAATAAATTGGAATATTCCATCAATTCCGCTATTTTCTTAAAAAATTTTGTCACATTTTTGTTCCACTGAAATTTCAAGGAATTTCGTAATGAAACAATCCAAACTCTATGGAAAAATTAATTGAAACTGTAGATTGTAGTTCAAACTAGCTCATTAAAATTTTCGAGAAATCATTGAAATTCGTGTCAACATTTTCTAGAATTTTCCATGAATTAAAAATTCAGCGTGATTTGGTAGTGGATAATGAAGTTTGGATTGAAAATTCAAGTGAGTTGCAGACGTTTCATTTTCTATCTATTCAAAAGTTTGCAATGTTGTTGTTTTTCCTTTAAATTTTCTTTTTGTTTTTTTGTTTTTATTTTTTTACTTCACAATGACAGCTGATTCATTTAACTTGTATCATTAGATCACGAGATATTCAGGATTTACAGAGATAAATACAGGGATATCGACAGAAATGGAATATGATATGAAAACATCCCTGCCTGGGAAAATGTAATAAGCATCAACAACGTTTAACAATATTGTTCCATAAGTTTGTAGTAATATTGATTCAATGATTCCCACTGAATCAGAAATTGTCATGTACATTTGCGTGATTTCAATCATTTGAAAATAGTGTGACTACGATTACATGAATATCCATGATGAATTTCTGATTACACTATTAGGGAAAGAGCGCGCGCATGAAATGTATGGAGAAAGGATTGAAAGGTCATATGATTTTGTCTTTACATTTTCTTCAATCAATCAATCAATCAATCAATCAGTTTATTCATTGCTTGAGACATTATATAGTTTTGTACAAAGGAGAGTCGAATATAAAGCTTAATTTATTGTTTATCGAGTGCAATAATCATTCCATCTTATGGGCTAGTTTTATAATAAAGCTTACAATATTTAACATCATGAGCGAAACTTTGGATATATCTCAATTATTTGTTTCGCGTTTGATAATTTTCATTAGGAAGTTGTGGAGTGCAAAAATATCAGTTGATTTGGTAGAGTTTAAAAAAAATTTAAATTGTTAAATTTGCTAAATTTCCCTAATATCTATTCATTGTTCATGTTGTTTTTAAGAGTGATTAATTATTGGCGATAGTAAAAGTTATCGTAGGATGTGGAGAAGGAATTGAAAAGCTATATGATTTTGTTTTTACATTTTCTTATAGTTCAAAGAATTGTACTATGAATCAATTTAGGGTTGAATTCCACTTCATTCGACATTCTTTCATTTTCATTATCATTATTTTCATTGTTAAGGGGACGATGTTCCACGAAATCAAAAATGGAGAAATATTGCTATTTAAATTAGTTATTGAAACTGAAGATGAACAAAATTAAAATATTTTTTTCTGAAAATAACAAAATTTTAATGTATATACATATTTTTAAATATTTTCTCGTTATGTATAAGATATTCAAGTTTAGAATGGAAACAATAATCCTAAGTCAAACACAGCGGAATAGATTGCTGACAAAAAACGTTACATTCTTTTTTTAAAAGAGGACTAGAGGCTGGAGGGTGGAGAGTGGGGCACTCATGCATTTCGAATTTACCTTCTGCGATAAATTATCTAAATGATCTCTGGCTTCAAATATTTTCTTCCATCTTCAATTATCTCCGACACTCTCCACTTAGTCCGCCAAATAGTCTGAGAATTCAGCCTCTAAATCGTCGATATTTCTTTCATGTTCACTCGGGAACATTGACCCATTCCTCATGCTCTTCCCGTAACACACGACACGTGTTTATTTGGTTTTCTTTTCGAGGGGAATAAATCAGTCCGAGTTATCTGTTTTGTTGTGCGAAATGCGCGCGAGACGGGTGAGATGTAACTATTCATTTCCTACGAAACATCAGAGAGTCTTTTTGGACCACATCCGTTTTCTCGTGCGAAACGAGCGTCTCGAGTTAATATTACCCGGGTGTATTTGTAAATGCTGGGATGAGAAACAAACGCAGACTGGCAATGTCTCGACGTGTGGAGTTTTAGAATTTCTTGAATTGTTACTTCTTTTCGATATTGATTGATAATTGTTTAGCACACGGCAAAAACGAATGTCTGAATTCCACACGCCTCTTGTAGATATTTTTCAGAGACTAAAAAACGTTTGAATAAAATGAAAATTTGTCTGAATTTTAAACATGAATTAAGATGTTTTGACCTGTTCGTCTGAAATTCAGACAAATTGTCATTTTATTCAGACGTTTTATAGTATCTGAAGAATGTCTACAAAAAGTGTGTGCATTTCAGACATTCGTTTTTGCTGTGTAGTACGAAATTGAAGCACACATATCAGTAGCGAAATGGTAAAATGGTTTAAGTCGATTTATCTTCTTTATCCCGGTTGAGTTTTTGAGGAATATTTCCGAATCCAAGGGAGATAGCGGAATTATCGTAATTACATTTGTTGTAGCTCTCAATCGGCTCTATAAAAAAGTTCATTATAAAAATTTTGCTATCTCCCTTAGATTCCGAGATATTCATTGAAAACTGGCCAGTAATCAAAATTGACTTAAATCGTTTTGCCACTTCACTACTGATATGATTGTGATAGGACTTCTTATTGCCTTATCAAAATAATATGGAGATAATTTTTATGCATTAACGAAGAGGCATTTTTCTCAGTTATAATAAACATTTTAATGAATAAATTAAATTTGATCACCAGAAAATCAATAAATAGTTCGACTTTACAGGAATTATTAAATTTCGTTAGTTTAACATCAAGTTTCCATTGTCAATTGATTAAACTCAGTAATTCAACAAAAATGAATGCGCTTCGTATCAAATGACCATCCCATTAATAAATAAATCATCGAATATGATACAAATTTGCGAAATTTGGATTGTTTTTTGTCAATTAGAAGTTCAATTCGCTATAAAAAACTCTATTGACATGTTTTTTTTCTAAAATAACTTGTTATGTTAAAAACGCTTTTACTAATTGGGGTGTCATGATTTCAATTATTAACCAGACTTTTTTCATTTTCGAGATTTTTTTTTATTGTCATTAATGTAGCGAATCAAAATAAATTCAACAATAATTCTCCATTTCACTGCTTTTCCCGTCATTGTAAATAATTTTAGTCCATAAAGAAATTAAAGCAGATTAGAGATATATGAAAATACTATCACATATAGCCGTAACAATTCAATCTAAAATTTAATTCCACAATGAGAAATTCCAGGGAAATTGGAATCGAAGGGAAAATTCATTAATACGACGTTTTATTGAGATTAATTTAACCCAGCAAAATGAAATTTCACAATTATGATAACGCCAATGTGTGTACATATGTGTGTGGGGACAGAACAAATGACTGCGTTGGATTGTGAATAAAAATAGAAAAAGAGTGGCGGCGTTTAAATCCTATTGGCAATGGTCATGGCGCGCACATTTGCACAGGCATCATCAGGCATATTGGACATTGAGGGGGAATGCTTGGGGGCTAGTTGCTGCGAAGAGGGCCGGGGGGAGAGGGCCTGGCTAGTGGAGAGAGCGTATGAAGCGCGACAGGGCGGTTAATGTCCGTGCATAAATATCGGCACTCTAATTGGCCGGATAAGCACGCACGCACGTGCTGCACGCGTTATTCACCGCAGCCCATATCGTCGAATTCGTAATTATGCTTTTAATTGAAAACGTGGCGCCCCACGTATCGTGTCATACCGGAGGCTTCATCGATGCTGAATTTTTATAGCAGCACCGTCTTTTTATTAGTACACAGCGGCGAAAGGTTGAGAAAAATTCTTTATTTAAAAGAAATGTAACGTTTTTGTCAGCAATCTATTGCGCGGGGCTTGACTTAGGATTATTACCATCCTAAACTTAAATATACACAATAAGAAAATATTTTAGGTAATATATATTTATTTATATTTTTTAAGTGTTATTTTTTATATGAAAAACAAATTGATATATAAGTATGAGAAAATTTTATATATTTATTTTTAGATGGAAATATTTCTCCATTTTTCATTTCGTGGAACATCATGTCCTTAACAATGAACAATATAATGAATAGCGAATGAAATGGAATTCAATCCAAAATCGATTCATGACACAATCCTTTGAAATATAAGAAAATGTGAAAACAAAATTATACAGCCTTTCAATTCTTTTGTTATCGCCAATAATTAATCACTCTTAAAAACAACATGAACAATAAATAAATATTAGGAAAATTTAGCTGTACGAAAGGCAATTTATGGAGCGAAATGTTCTTCAATGAAAAATTCAATTTGTTGAGGCTATCTTATTATTATTAATATTATTATTATTATCAGTAATTTATTATTTCCTTGAAATCCAGGAAATCGCCTGACAAAAAAAATAAACTAATGCAATTTTTTTATTTCTTCACGCAATTATCCCTATTTATTTTCTAAAATAAATTATGATACGCTCAGTTAAAAAAATGGAATGAGCGATTATTGATTTTAATTTCTTCAATTGCATTAAACCAATGACGTTAAATAAATTGGCACGTGTGAAAAAAAGTGTGAAATTAATTATTAAGAATCACATTTTTTTTGTAGCAAGACATATTCTTTTTTTTTTTTATATACTGGAATAAAATGCGTGAAATGACAAGAATACTGTTGATTTAGAAGGGAAATCATTTGTGTGCTGATGACTGAAGATGTTAATAACCGGTAGCTCTAAAAATAAACTGTTTTAATGTACATCCCAGTTGAATAGAGTAAGTCATCGTTAATTCAACGAGAGTTTTCATTGCGTGCTGCAACATTACGGATGAACGGACAGGCTTGAGCGACGTGGAAAAATAATCCACCCTCTACTCAAGCGGCCCACGTCGGGCCTAGAACTGCAGATGCTTCTAATGCGTCTCAATCGTTCCGATGAACGTTTCTTATTGTAGGCGCTTCCTTAATTCGATGGAAATTGTTTATGATGGGTCGACGCAGGGTAGAGCTCCTTGATGTTTATTTACAGTAGTGGAAAGTTTCAAGCGCGAACTGCGAGGAAAATCTAGCGAAATATTTAACGATTGATCATTAAAATGGAATTTAAAGATATTTTGTTAAGGCAGAATTATTCATTCTTTTTTTGTTGTTTGTAAAAATGGGAACACTGGAAATTCGAATTTATTGGCAACGAAAATTGCTGAATATTATCAACATTCAATTAATTGGATCCAATTTCCAATTCATTTGGAATTCAGTTTGATGTGACGCTTGATTTCTAGACTGAATTGGGAATTTGCACACTCGTTGCGCATGAGAAAAATCTATATTTCGAATTGAGGATATCCAAGTACTTTAGCTATTTTTTCTCCAGTGAAATGCTTTTCTACTTTTGTAGTCGAATATCAGAGCCCCATTTACCCTAAGTTTCCAAACATCTTACAATGATTTCAGTAGTGAAGCGGTAAACCGGGTTAAGTCGATTTTGACTTTTGATCAGTTTTTGATGAATATCTCGGCACCTAAGAGAGATAGCAAAATTTTTCTCATAACCTTTTTTGTAGAGCCAATTAAAGGCTATAAAAAGTTCCTTACAAAAATTTTTCTATCTCTTTTAGATTCCGAGATATTCGTCAAAACTGGCCAATAGTCAAAATCGACTTAACCCGGTTTACCGCTTCGCTACTGATTTTATTGTTTAAATAAACTTTACAGGTCTGAATTTGAATCTCGATATTAAACCGTTGGAAACCATTTTGAAAATTTGAAAGAAAAATTTGAAAGTCAACATCTAGAGGAAGTTTGATGAAATAATTGAAACATTGCGATTTTTTAAAATTACGAGCATTTTCGATAAATCATTTCTGAACAATCAATTTTCCAAAACAAATTCAATTATTTATTTATAAACAACGAATGTTTAAAAAAATAATAATTCCCTGCACAATGTAATTCGAACAAAGGTTTCCTCGGTCCAAATCACCTCCAAAAAATTCTGCAATAGATTAAAAAACGCTTTATTTAAATTGTTTACTCAATTCTAATGAATGAATTATTTATTTGCCCCAATTGAAACATTTATAGTGAAAAACTTGAGTTACAGTGAATAAATATTAATTTATGGATTCCAAGAAGAGATATTGTCAGGAAAAAATACGAAAATTGCAGATAAAATGCGCCATTTCTCCGGGTACACTGCAAGTGCGAAAATATTCAGAAAATAATTTTCGTCCTGTTGACAATCAATACCTCATAAAGACTGTCAGTCCCCACGGTTACGGGTTTTCTCGTCACCCGTCATTGGTCCTAAAATACCCGCAACGAGACACTAATGTACCTTTCCGCTCCCTCCATTATAATTTTTTCTCCTCTTATTTCGCCTTCACCTCAACGCACTCTCTCACATCGATATTTCATGATAATTATGTGACTACCGGTTGTGTCGGAGTGGGCGCGGTTCTCCAGACAATTTCCAATACTATCTTGCGTTGTAAAACCTCGTGACGAAGTGGCGTGTCGAACATACATAGGTGAATTATACAGTGTACGTGAGACAAAGCGAGAAGTTGGAATAAACAAAAGGCGATATGGTGAGTTTTACAAATGTGGAGAAGGGAAGCGTGGTGGAATAAGGCAACTGGAAATCTATGCACGCACGCGAGAACATTACGAAAAACCACGGGAGTAACGTACATTGTTTCACGGTACGAATACGTTGAGATCGAAACTTATGAGGTTTCGAGTTTGAATGATGATTCGATGGATTTTGGGTGTTCCACAGGTGTTTTTATGTATCAAATTATTTTGGGTTAAATATTGAAACATTGTTTGGTACAATTTTTGAAAATAGCAGCGCAAATTTCATCGCATTTTAGCTACATGAAATGAGAAGAATTCTATACTGTGAGAAAATGAATGGAAATTTCATAGACAGTTTGGTAGGAATTTTCAGAGGAGTGATGTTGAATTTAGTTTAGGAGGAAACATCATGGAATTTATAGTTTCACTGAGAATTCAATGGAATTCCGAATTTTTTAGCGGCAAAAGCAATTTTTGATGAAAGCATAAATATTTAGTACTAAATTCCGCGAAAATTCTAATTAAAAATGCATTTCTGCATTTTTCTCATTCCTATTGATTTTTATAGAATAATTGAATGGAAACGTACAATTTTTATTGATTTTTTATTGGAAGGAGTACAAAAAGTTGAATTTTCAGTATCAAATTACGCTGAAATTTCCGGTAATCGAAAACCCCTGAATATATTTACCTGAATTTTTTAGACTTCTATTGATTTTCGTGAAAAACTAGTCCCAAAATTAACAATTTCCATTCATTTTTACATTAAATTGTGAAATTTCAATCAAAAAAATCTTTAAATTTTCCCGGAAAAAATCTCTTGTCACAAAATTTACAAGAAGAATACCAGAAATTCAACAAAAATTGTTACCAATGTCTCATGTATTCATCTCAATAAAAAAATTTTAATCATATAAATAAATACTTCAATGATTCAGAGAAATTTCCTTTAATTTTTTCAATCAATAATACAGAAAAACCGAACAAAATTACTACCAACAAATGTAAAAAAATTGACACACCACATTCTCCAGTCAACACCCCATTAACGTTCAATGAAGTCATCATTCCCCGATCAAACAAAGACCCCCCGATCCTGCCCGTTATGTTTTCGTTCCAAAACGCTCATTCCCCCTCGATCATTTTTTGCTCCACGAAACTAGGACAAATGGACCGGTTGCAACCGTCCAACTGCCTCAGCTGTCACATATCGAAGAGCCTACGAATACGATACGCGATACGATGAAAAGCAGATACGGTAAAAAAAGGTCGACAGTTCAATGGATACACGCGCACGAGGGTTTAGTTCCAACATCTGCGGACCGCGTGCTCAAGACTTCCAATACCTCATATAGACGTAAATGTGCGCTCCGGAAGTTGACGCGGTGTCGCCAAACGGACAAGGGATGTGGGGGTCTTTGTACTTGGGCCCTGCGTGCCATACGATGCCTTTCTAAGATTACAAAATATTCCGGCTTCTTAACGTGATCGTTCGGTGGTCTAGATGTGCTGCGCACGTTCTCGAGGAACCGTAAATTTTCGAGGTCAGAAATTTACACATTTTTTCCGCTTGATTCTGGAAAAAATGGGGTCTGAAATTAGGACGCGTGTGTCCCTTTGTTTGAGACGTTTGTGTTCCGAAATTTGAGTCTTTTTGCTTCTGAATGGAACTGTATTCGAGAAATTTCATATTTTTTGTGTCAGGGTAACTAATTTTGGCCTCAGGAGTTCGAATTTGATATACCGAAAAGTCTTCCAATTGCTTTTGAACGGGAGCTTTGTAATCGTTCTTAAAAGTTTGGATTTTTGTGTTATATTGATCTAGTAGGATACAAAAAGTCCGAAAATGCAATTGTTATGTATGTGTACGTATGTAAGAAAGTTTTTCTTCAATTATTCGCTAAGGGTTGGATGGAATTGAATCTGTTTTTTTTCAAATGTAGGTATTGTTGAGCCCTATCAATCGCCATTAATTAAAATTTAATTCATCCATTAGTTTCTTTACTTTTCGAATTTTTCCGAAAAATGGTTGCCCCACGATAACTAAAAAAAATGTTCTGAATTGATTGAAAGACGGCTTAAAAAAATTGTTTGGATGTCCTTTTGACCGAGTTCGAAGATGGAGGCGATAGCAATAATCGTTATTTTGATTCATTTGAAAATTTGCAACAATTTTGTATTTTTTGAAAATCAGAATTCCGGGGATATCTTTGAATATCATGCTTCAAATAAATTCAATCATAGCTTAAAATGTTTGTTGTAATGCCATTAAGTCGAAGTTAAAAGATGATTACGATAGCTATATTGGTTGATTTAATTTTTATGATGATTGTTAAAAATTTCGAATTTTTCATGAATTTCCCTGAAAGTGAGCTTTCTGACGGTTTCTTCAAATGTGATGTTTCAAATTCATTCAAGTGCGTATAAATAAAATTTTTCTATTAACATTTTATCGAAGGACTGAAGGGAGAGATAGAACCGTAAAAAAGACAATCGATTCTATAGAAGAAAGGGACAATAAGAATAATGATGATAACATTCAACTGAGTTGAAAAACTCACAAATTCAGTTTAAAAAAAATCGTATTCAATCTAATAAA
Source organism: Diachasma alloeum (assembly GCF_001412515.2). Taxonomy (NCBI): domain Eukaryota; kingdom Metazoa; phylum Arthropoda; class Insecta; order Hymenoptera; family Braconidae; genus Diachasma; species Diachasma alloeum. The sequence goes on from NW_021680345.1 coordinate 3,675,090, forward strand.
ATTAAATAAACAATGAATAGATAGGACAATGATAGAAGGAAATGCTGTGCAAAATAACCATTCGGAAGCATATTGTTAATTCATTATCAAAAATAACTATACTATAGGCAATACAAGAGAAATTTCCCACTTATTTCACTGATAATAAAGCAGAATTCGAAGGGATTTAGGAAAATCAAGGTGAAAGACTTTTTACGCTCCTCTTTATTCTCCTTCCTCTAATTCGTACTTTAAGACATTAGGAATTTCCATCATCGCAAAGTTTTCCAATAATCCACATTTTTGTGTCTATGTCCAAAATTAAAACATCTTGACGCCCCAGTTTTTACAGTGAAGCGATCAATCATTTGTCTAGATGATAAAAAAGAACGTTCGCCTCATCAATTTGCTCGACGAAAACTAATTTATTCCCTGAAATTCTTCCAGGAACTTTCAAGTGAAAAATCCAATCAAATTTTCCCTCAAGTTATTCACAAAGTGGATGAATATCCTCAAACTTTGAAAATTGTCGCAACAGGTCCCCCCCAGGAAAATTTTCCTCGATAACAATTCGCGTGTTATAATGAACGCCCGTACGTTATAAACTTTGGAGTGTGTGTAAAGGCAGTTTTCACGTTAGACGGAAATTATTATGCTCCGACAGGCCTTCAAGAAATACACTCTTGGCTGGGGGAAGGGGAGCCCTCTCTCTCTCGAGCGCAATCGCGGCTAGTACGTTGCTCCCCCGTACACTTTCACGCGCACCGAGGTGAGGAGCCTTGTAGGTATACTATCGTGTGTAAGCGTAGTACGATACCGATGGCTAGCCATTGGACGGGACCGATCAACGGTTGTATTCAAAACCGGTTTGTCTTGGGTCTCTGGAGAAGGGGTTCAAGACGACTGAAGAAGCACTGTTTTTCCGGCGATGCTGTCTCGCGATTTGGACAATAACAAATAACAAAACATGTGGAGGGGGGCTGGGGATAATTACGTGGATTGAAGAGTGCACCGGGGCAAATGATTTATCTTAATCAAATCGAGTTTGTTTGAATCAAACGAATAAGTCTGTTTATATAGCACAAAATGAAGTTTTTATTTAAACTGATAAGTTGTGTCTATTCAAGGCTCTCTTTATATTGAATAAATGATTTTTTTGGTATGCATAAATCTTTGTTTGATCCAAATTAATTCTTCGTTAATAATAAATCAAGATTATCCAGAAAAATGATGTATTTAAATAAAATAGAGTTTATTTAAGTAGCACGAAATAACGTTTTAATTTAAATGCAACATTTTTGGTTATTTGAGGTGCTGTTCATATTAAATAAATGATTTTTTTATTGCTAATGAATATTATTAAGGGAAAATTCTTTGTTTGAAATAAATACGTTCTTTCTTCGGACTTGATAAAAATTTATTTGATACTAATAATTTATTATCGCTCCGGAATTGAAATTGATTTTTTTTTAATTGGAAGAGAAAAAGGCATTAATTATTAGGGGAGAATGAGGCGAGGGGAGACAGCGTTTTTCTCCAAATGGCACGCGAATATGGTTGAAATATAATTTCGAATTTCCTTTACAAAATACATGGAACTGTGATTTTCTTAAAAAAAGAAAACTCTTTTTTGAAATGAATAAATTGTTTATTTGATTTCAATAAATGATTTATTTGAAATTAATAACTTGTTCATTTGATATAATTAAATCCTTTCTTTTGGAACAACTAAAAAATTTCAAATAAAGATTTTTATTTGATTCAAGTGAACAATTTTTCTAGGCGTGATTGACTTTTAATTTTTGAATTAATTTTTTCATGTTTTTTAACACATTCTGGCGCCAAGATCACGAAAGGTGTCGGTGTGAAGAGAGTGGGGGATGCCTCGTGGTGTTAGTACGGCATTAGGAACGCGTGGTGGCGCGCGCACACCACTAGACATTGGCGAAAAGTGGGGAAACGCCTGGCACCGGAATGGTTAAAATTATTGAATGATGATGCTGATGAATAATTTCAGTGGGATCTCTCTATATTATAAAAATCCAAATCGATTCCTGGTGATAAAAATTTGGTACTCGAAATTAAGACTTAACAGAATAAGAATCATAAGGATGAGGGTCAGAATAAGGGTCATAAGGGTGAGAATAAAGGTGACGAGGTTCAGAATCAGGGTCATGAGGGTCCGAATAAGGGTCACAGGGGGCAGATTATGGGTCAATACATTCAGAATCAGGTCCAGAATCAGAATGAGGATCACGAGGGTCAGAATAAGAGGCATATGGATCAGATTAAGGGTCACGAGGGCTATAATGAGGGTCACAAGGGTCAAAATAAGATAAATGGGGGTCACATGTGAGTCATATGAGGGTTGGCAAACGAATTTCTATAAAATTGTAAACTCTCACAACAAAATTCTCCGGAATTTCAGTGGAACTGCCACTCGATAAAACCACTTCAACAGAAATTCATATCATTAACTTGCTATCAATCAATGACAAAAAAAGAATTTCTCACCGTGCAATACCCTAGATGGTGACTGTAACAACTAACCCAGAGATGGGAAGAGGAATAAATCCAGTCGTCTATATAAGTAATACGATCAAGCAGAACCATCTAGGGCTCTCGAGTCCATTTTTGCCCGTTCCTCCACATCTCAAGCGTTACCTTGAGCCTCACAAGACACGCAGTAAAGGGCCCCAGAGTGAGCGAGGAAGAAAACGTAGGAGAGCCCGGTCGGGTCATCGCTCCCAGATTACACTCAGAGTCAACGTAATCCCATTGGCCAGGAGAGGAAACCTATAGCTTAGGCCTTGTCTGCTGTATACACTACGCGTCCCATCGTCCTATCGGGACTCTCCATCCAAGACCGAATTTATCTCCTTCGTTCTCATCTGTATTAGAAATCTATCCCAGTTGGTTGTACCGTTTGCAATTACTTTTTTTTAGGTTCTTTACGCGGGGCAAATCGAGGGAGATAAATTCCGGCTGGATTAAAGGGCCTGTGGAATGCCTAATGGCTAAAATAGTTCGATTAAAATATAAATCCCACACACATATCATTCTTATTAAAATTCATGTCCAAGTTGTACATCCTGAGAAGATTTTTATTTGAATTATAAAAAATTTTGCTGGAGGAATGAATTATTTATGTCTTGTAATTGAATTATTTTTATTGAAATAAGTATGGGTGCAGGAATTTTCAGCAATGGTGTTGAATTTAATAAACTAAATTTGAATGAAGTGTTTTAGTGATTAAAATGCGGCATTTCTCTCGGTGTGACGATATTAGTTATCATTTGTCCAGATTGTCTGAAAAAAATTAAATTTCATGCACAGTTGACTAGTAATGGTCGAAATAATGTCATTGATTTCCATTTTGGGAGAAAAAATGATGAAAAATCAGATTCAAGTGAAAATTCAATGAAATTCTAAATGTTTGAACAGAAGGAGGACGAGAAGTCCTTAACTTGCTTGAAATTACAGTGAATTTTCCGGATTTCTATCAACTTTCCTAGAAGAATTGAACTGAAATTCACGGTTTTCTATTTTTTCATTAAATTCTGAATTCTCAATGACGAAATGTCTTCAAATTTTAGTGGAACTATAATCCAATAAAAATTTCGAAGAAACGTACCGGAAATACCAGTGAAATTTTTTTAATACTGAATGATGTAATCTCTAACTTTGATATTGAATAAATTTCAAGCACAGAAAATGGCTTCACCCTGCAGTAAAACCACAAACAGATAACAGATTCGTTTATAATCAAGCCGCAGCGTTAATTAATCCTTCCTCTATAGGCTTTTCTTTCGCCAATATATTCTCTCATCCCATCCACTCAAACGAAGCCTCGTCCCCTCCTTTTTACCTCCATCGAACGAGGCGAATTGGTATAGAAATATTCGAACTAAAATTTACTCTGTTAGCAATTTCTTGAAAGTTCAATTTCTGAAATTTCGATGCTGTGAGGTTGAATTAAATTTCAAATGAAAGCGTTCACTAAATTTCTCATTGATCTTGAAAATTCAAGAAAATTTCGTGTTTCATGCTGAATAATCATTGATTTTTCAATTGAAGTTTGAATTTTCAAACTTATCGTGAAAATTGAATATCACATACAATTCAAATTTCAATAGATTGAGAACTTAGAAAAGTTGTTGCCTGAATTTTTAGAATTTTCGAGTTTTTTCAGTGCCGTATGGGTCTGAAAATCGAGAATTACTTGAATATTCAAGAAATCAACTGATTCATCAAACTTTGTCATTGTTAAAAATTGCAAGCTTTTTAACTTGAAATTTCACGTGTAATTTTCTAACAGTGCAATTTCCATTGATTCTTCTACAAAATTTGGAATTTTCAATGACGAAATTCCTCGAAACTTCAACGAAACTATAATAAAAATTCCCCCTGAATAATATTATCCACAACTTTGATAACAAATAAATTCCACTCCTAAAAAATTCCTTCCCCCTGCCCTGAAACCCCAGACAGACAATAAATTCGTTTATAATCAAGGCGCAGCGTTAATTAATCCTTCCTCCATAGGCTTTTCTTTCGGCAATATATTCTCTCATCCCATGCCCTCAAACGAAGCCTCCTCCCCTCCTCATTACCTCCATCGAACGAGGCAAATTGCTATAGAAATATTCGAACTAAAATTCCGTTTCCATTGATTTTTCTACAAAATTTTGAATTTTCGATGACGAAATTCCTCGAAACTTCAACGAAATCATAATAAAAATTCCCCCTGAATAATATTATCCACAACTTTGATAACAAATAAATTCCACTCCAAAAAAATTCCTTCCCCCTGCCCTAAAACCCCAGACAGACAATAAATTCGTTTATAATCAAGGCGCAGCGTTAATTAATCCTTCCTCCATAGGCTTTTCTTTCGGCAATATATTCTCTCATCCCATGCCCTCAAACGAAGCCTCCTCCCCTCCTTTTTACCTCCATCGAACGAGGCGAATTGGTATAGAAACGCCCGGGTGCAGACCCACGTGAAAGCAGAGCTATTATAACGAAGCTATTAGATGCACCTCGGGTGCCCCTGGCAATTTCTAAAAACCTATTAACAAGCTCCGCACCTATCAAGCGCACACGTCCCGTAGTGGAATAACCATGTGCCTCTCTAACACAACCCTCTCCTTATTTTTCCCCGAGTTTTATTTTTATTTCAAGTTTTTGTTTGGCCCCTCCACATCTCGAGCATACCTGCAGTTTGGGAGGTAGTGGCTAGACGCCACACACAAACGTTTCACACCATTATTATCCATAAATTCACTGGGTTACGGAGCAACCGGTCTAACTCGCCATCGAAGATTTAATATACCGCACCCTGGAGAGAAACTAATTACTCCGAGCTTTTAAATCCCCAAGCTCAGTGCACTCTATATCTCAACCACCATCACCTACCCTCTGTTCACCCACACCTCTGCTACTGTCAACGACATATTTTTTCGAATGAAAATGGGGCTAAAAGTGAAAGCAGGACATTTATTGGAGCACAAAAAATCCTCTCGTTACTTCGTTAATCTTCAATTGAAGTAATTGGACTGTTTTTTTTTCTACGGTTGTTAGGGACATTGAAGAGGAAAAAGGGAGAATTGTACTGATGGAGAAAAGTCAAACAGACGGAAGTACTATTGTAAAAGATGAGAAATAAAAATGGGAAGTTTTTTATTTTTGGTGACGCATTGAAGATGGAGGAGGGTGGATTTTACGCATGAGGGGAAGTGAAACAGCCGGAAATACAATTCAGTAGCCAAGTGGTGAACCGGTTTAAGTCGATTTTGACTATTGAGCAGTTTTTAGTGAATATCACGGAATTGAAGGGAGATAGCTAAATTTTTATCAATACCTTTTTTGCAGCACTCAGTTTTCTCTAGAAAAAAGTTTAGTATGAAAATTTCATTATCTCCTTTAAATTCGGAGATATTCTTCAAAAACGCAACTAAGAGATAAGTCGATTTAAACCGTTTTACCACTTCGCTACTGAATTGCAAACTGCAAAGGACGAAAAATAAGAGTATGATGTTTTTTTTTGTTATTTTATTCAAAAAATATTTACAAAATTTTAAAAATGGCTGAGATGTAAAAGCACGCCCGCTCTTTTGAGTACAAGAATTCCCAGAATTTTTACAATGAAAAATGTAGGAATGTCGATAATGAATGAAAACCCGAGTCGAGGTTTGGTTCTGATTGGACGTACACAGATCTTTCGAGATCTCTCCAGACCTAGATGGACCTGGTAAGTCCTAATCAGTTCTGCGACGTACTTTTCCAGAGACCTTTCGAATCCTCAGGTCTTTTCGGTCCTGAGAAGTCCCCCTCGATGCTACCGAGAACGCGTGATTTTACGAGCGGGTGAAGGGGAAGGCATGTATGCGGAGGGTTGAAATTTGTAGCCAACGAGGAGACAGGGTTGCAGAATATATTTTAGCCACCCTCATCTCCCCGTTTGCAGGCGGTGTTTAAAATAAAAATAGTGAACGTTGATTCTGTATTTATTGACCCCCTGATGCCAATAAAACCCTCGGAGGTGACAGAAATGGGGAAAAAAAATTTTTCATTTTCACGTGGGTCAAGGGTGAAAGTCGATTTTCGCCAAAATTGAATTTTTTCGCCAAGTGAAAGTTGATTCTGTATTTTCTAACAATTCTGATGCCAATGAAACCCCCGAAGGCGCGACAAAAGTCGAAATAAAATTTTTTTTTCACCCCGAGCCAAAGAGTTAGATCTTCCGTTTTTCCAGAGGGAAAGTCGACTTTCGCCAAAATCGAATTTTTTAACGGGCGAGTGTTGATTCCAACTATTTAAGCGACGGGCTATTCAGAACTCTCAAAAGTATGTGGAAAAAGTGAAAACTGAGAAACCGTTTTTTTTGGCCCCAGCCAAAGGGTCAGATTTTCGGGTTTTCCGGGGCAAGTGGATTTTCGCCAAAATCGAATTTTTTAGCCGGGTGAACGTTGATTCCAACTATTTAAGCGCCGGGCTATTCAGAACTATCAAAAGTATGTAAAAAAAGTGAAAAAAGAAAAAAAAATTTTTTCACCGGAGGCCAAAGTGTCGGATCTTGGATTTTTCCGGGAGGAAAGTCGGTGCAGGGTCACAAGGGTCACAAGGGTCAAAGTGTCAGATGTTGGATTTTTCGCCAAAATCGAATTTTTTAGTCCGGGCGAGAGTTGATTCCAACTATTTAAGCGACGGGCTATTCAGAACTCTCAAAAGTATGTGGAAAAAGTGAAAACTGAAAAAAAAAATTTTCACCGGGGGCCACATGGTCAGATTTTCAGTTTTTACTTGGAACAATGGTCAGATTTGTTAACACTTTCATTTTTTATTTGGATAATGCATGCAAGCGTAGGGACAAGAGTGGCTAGAATAGATTCTGCAACCTTCTCCCCTTGTTGGGTAAAAATGTCAAGCCTCCACATACATGCATCTCCCCTCCACCCTCTCGTGAAATGTCGATTTTCGAGATTAAAAAAAAAAAATAATTGCATTTTTTATTTCAATAACGCATGAGTAAACAGGGATATGAACGCAGATTTAATATAGGCCCATAGAATTACGGGGACCGGCAAGGATTTGGAAAGTCTGAATACAAGTCCTGCTTACACCTAACAAGTGCTGAAATGGGACATAACCAGAGGTAGAAAGGTCTCGGAAGCACTTGGGAAGAGGCTTCCCAAGACCTATCCAGTTCTGAACGGAAAGACCTAAGTAGAACTTGTCAGGTCCAATTATTCGACTCGGAAACATTTGAGAGTAATATTGTGGTTGAGTTTTTGCGTTCAAAACATCGAACTGATCAACGGGACAATTGCAAAGGAGGAGAAATAAAAATATGTTTTTTACTCATTTTATCCAAAGAGAATTTCCATTCGAATGGATGCGTTCCATCCAAATTGAGACTTACAATGGCTAGAATGTAAAAGAATCCCCGCTCTCTTGAGTAGAGTAATTCCCGCAACTTTTCCAATAAAAAATGGAGGAATGTCAATCAAAAATGAAAGAAAATCGTGAAGCAATTTGATTGAAATCATCCAACGGCATAAAAAGTAAAGTGAAACCGACTGCAGCCACTCATTCCCCTTCTCTCAACCGAACTCAACAGAGACCGACTTTATATTAGTTTTTCCACGTGCTAAACGAGTGGATTGTATTGGGGGAGGGAAATCAAATGTACTGAAGGACGATTATAAAAGAAAACAAATAAAAATATTAAGCTTTTCATTTTTATTGTTGTATATTGGAGATGAAAAAGAGGGGTCAAGAGAAGTAAAATAGGTGAAAGTACAATTGCAAAAAATGTGAAATAACAATACAATATTCTAAAATTATTTTACCCAAAGGGAATTTCCATTAGCGTGAATGCATGCCATTCAAATTCAGAAGTGAAATGGCTAGAGTGTAAAACATCCCCGCTCTCTTGAGTAAAACAATTTCTGCAATTTTTTCCAATGAAAAATGGAGCAATGCAATATCAATCAAAAATGAAAGAAAATCGTGGAACAATTTGATTGAAATCATCCAACTGCATAAAAAATAAAATAAAACCGACTGCATCCACTCATTCCCCATAATGCAAATAAATTCAACAAAGGCTGACTTTATCTTACCTTTTCTACGTGCTCGAATCGTCGGTTGTATTGGCGGAGAGAAAGAAAATAGACTGAGTACAATTATAAATCAAGAAAAAGGCAAACATCAAGTTTTTCGCTTTTGTTGTGGCACATTGGAGATGAAAAACAGTGAATTACATTAGTGAAAACAAGTAAAATAGTCGAAACTACAATTTCAAAAAATGCGGAATAGAAATACAATGTTTGTAAATTATTTTATCCAAAAGGAATTTCCATTCTAGTGAGCACATTCCATTCAAATTGAGAAGGGAAATGGCTAGAATGTAAAAAATCCCCGCTCTTTTGAGTAAAACAATCCCTACGATTTTTTCCAATGAAAAATGTAGCAATGTCAATCAAAAATGAACGAAAATCGTAAAGCCATTTGATTGAAATCATCCAACTGCACATAAAATAAAATAAAACCGACTGCATCCACTCATTCCCCATAATGCAAATAAATTCAAGGAAGGCTGACTTTATCTTACCTTTTCTACGTGCTAAAATGGTTAGTTGTGTTGGCGGAGAGAAAGAAAATAGACTGAAGTACAATTATAAATCAAGAAAAAGGAAAACATCAAGTTTTTCGCTTTTGTTGTGGCACATTGGATATGAAAAAGAGTGAATTACATTGGTGAAAACAAGTAAAATAGTCGAAACTACAATTTCAAAAAATGCGGAATAGAAATACAATGTTTGTAAATTATTTTATCCAAAGGGAATTTCCATTCTAGTGAGCACATTCCATTCAAATTGAGAAGGGAAATGGCTAGAATGTAACAAATCCCCGCTCTCTTGAGTGAAACAATTCCTACATTTTCCGTTGAAAAAAATGTAGGAATGTCAATCAAGAATGAAAGAAAATCGTGGAGCAATTTGATTGAAATCATCCAACTGCATAAAAAATAAACTGAAACCGACTGTGTCCACTCATTCCCCATAATCGGAATAAATTCAACAAAGGCTGACTTTATCTTACCATTTCTACGTGCTCGTACGTCTTTAGAAAATATACAACTGTTGATTATCGTAATGTACTTTATAATTCAATCTCATCACTTCCTCGCCCCCATTCACTTTATGTGGGAAAAAAATCCTCTCGATACTTGAATAATCTTCGATTGAAATAATGACGGTGTTTCTCTTCAGCTCTTGGTGACATCGAAGAGGGGGGAGAGTGGATGCTACTGATGTGGAGAAGTCAAATGGATAGTATTAAAAAAAAGGAAATGAAAATATGAAGTTTAAAAAACTTCATATTTTCATCTCCTTTTTTTTAATTATCCCATCCAAAGAGAGTTTCCATTTGAATGAATGCACTCCATCCAAATTGAGGAGGAAAATCGCTGGGACGGATGCAATCCTCGCTCCCTTGTGCAGAACAGTTCCTACAATTTTTTGCAATGAAAAACGTGGAAATGTGGATCAAAAATGAGAAAAATCGCGGCGCAATTTAATTGAAATCCTCCATCTGCATCGGACTGCATCCGCTTATTTTCTGTAAATCCTCTACTGGACCCAGCAAAGTCCGACTTTACCTTATCATTTCATCATATACAAATACATTGCAATATCATTTCATGATTATTGCAATGTACTGTTTCCCTCCATTTCATACACACCTCCACAATTTATAACGACTCGTTTTTTCAAATAAAAACAGAGATGGAAGTGCAAATAAATTTTTTTTTAAATTAAAAAAATCATGCACTCGTACCTCGCTAGTCTTCAACTGAAATGATTGGACTCAAAATGATTGCCTTTACGTAGAGTCGTAGAACAGATGGAAGTGCAATAATAAAAACCAAGAATAAAAAACCAAATTTTTAAATTATTTTATTCAAACAGCATTTCCATTCGACTGAGTACATTCCATTCACACTGAGAAGTAAAATCGGCAGAACAAAAAACCTCGCATCCCTTGCGCCCACTAGTTCCTTCAATTTTTACAATAGAATGTCGATCTGAACTAAAAATAAATTTTTTTTTCAACCAAAAAAATCATCCACTCGTACCTCGCTAGTCTTCAACTGAAATGATTGGTTTCAACATGATTGCCTTTACGTAGAGTGGTAGAACAGATGGAAGTGCAATAATAAAAACCAAGAATAAAAAACCAAGTTTTTAAATTATTTTATTCAAACAGCATTTCCATTCGACTGAGTACATTCCATTCACACTGAGAAGTAAAATCGGCAGAACAAAAAACCTCGCATCCCTTGCGCCCACTAGTTCCTTCAATTTTTACAATAGAATGTCGATCTGAACTAAAAATAAATTTTTTTTTCAACCAAAAAAATCATCCACTCGTACCTCGCTAGTCTTCAACTGAAATGATTGGTTTCAACATGATTGCCTTTACGTAGAGTGGTAGAACAGAAGGAAGTGCAATAATAAAAACCAGAGAATAAAAAAACGAAGTTTTTAAATTATTTTATTCAAACAGAATTTCCATTCGACTGGAAAAAAAACCTGACATGCCTTGGGTACATCAGTCCCTTCAATTTTTCCCAATAGAATATCGATCAAAACTGAAACCGATCGTGAAAATAGAAATTTTCTTCAAGCAAAAAAATCACCCACTCGTACCTCGCGAGTCTTCATCTGCAATGATTGAGCTCAAAATGATTGCACCGGAGTAAAAAAGTAGAACAGATGGGAGTACAATAATAAAAACCAGCGAATAAAAAAACGAAGTTTTAAAATCATTCTCTTCAAACAGAATTTCCACTTGCCAGAACAAAAAAAAAATCGCATCCCTTGCGCCCACCACTTCCTTCACTTCTTCACCCCAGAATGTCGATCAAAACCGGGAAGAATCCGAAAAAAATTCAATTGAAATCATCCACCTCCATAAAATACCCCACAATCCCACTCATTCCCCCCAACTCAATTAACCCGAACAAACGCAGACTTTATTTCCCCATTTCCACGTTCTCTAAACCCCCAACAAAACCCCATAAATCCTGATTATTATAAAGGCATAAAACTTGAATGAGCACACGTACACGGTCAATTTTATTCCTTATATGAAGCCATACCTTCAGAAATAAAACAGCAAAAAGCTGAAGAAGAAAATTAAAGACCGAACATAACAAGAGACGTAAAAAGTCGGGTTGAATTTTCTCTTTCTCCCTGAAATATACCTGGCTCTACGTTGTCCAGCGGGTTATACCCACCCACCCGCTCCCATAAAAGACCATAATCCCGGTTTTCTTATCCCACAGGAGACGATATAAAGGCGATGTGAGTGGTGATAGATGCAAATAGTCGGAGAATATTGAAGTTATAATTTTCGTATTACTCCACCCTTTTAAATCCCCCTGAAACTGCAGCCATCTGGTTCGTCATAAGACGATGGGGGGAGGGGGCGGGGGGGTAAATGAGTCGAAAGGAGAAAAGAGGGGGGGGGATAACATTGGCACTAACTGCCACTCGAGGGAATCACCGCCTGTAACTTTAATTTCTCGATTATCCTACATTGCTCCGTTTAGAGGAGAAAAAGAGACGGGCCAGCGCAGCGGGGGCGGTGGGGTGGGCCCAGGGGGTGGGGGAATTGCCCAGGTACTGCTCAGAGGTGAAACGAAAGACTATCATCCCTCCCCCTCAATTTCACGTCTCGTTTTCAGTATAAAACACCGACAATACCACACAACATTGCACATTGGGTTGTTTGCCATTCATGACTTCCACTCCAACACTCGGAAATTGCATGGAGATGGTAATTGTTGCATGGGATCGTTTGAGACAATTTTTTTGAGAATGAGAGGCGGAGGGTTATTGGGAATTCTTAATGGAATCGTTTGACTCGGAACGATTCGGCTGTTGCAGTAGGATGCTCTGATTGAATTGGCTGGGGTCTTGGTTTGTTGGACAATGAATTTTTGGAAATGGTGCAGAGGTACACGGTTTGAAAATTACTCTTGATATTTCAAGGGAACAGCTTGAAATTTTTAACAACAACAAAGTCATTAAGTCGTGAAATTTGTGTATATTTCTTCATTGACGAATCGGTTAATTTCTTGAATATTCGAGTACTTCTTGATTTTCAGATCCATGCGGCACTGAAAAATGCTGAAAATTTGAAAAATTCAGGCAAGAACTTTTCTGAATTCTCAGTCTAATAAAAATTCAATTGCATCTAATGTTTAATTTCTGCAATGAGGGAAAATTGAAGCTTTTATTGAAATATGAATGAGCACTTGACATGAAAAACTCAATTTTCTTGAAAATAGTGTATTTTGGGTTTTTTTGACACGGATTTAGACAATTTCACATTGTTTCTTTTTTATTTTACTTTTATCGGCTTGGAGACTCGATGGATTTCTTTTGTGATGTCGTCTCTTAGGATTATAGGAGAATTTCTCAGAAAAAATTGAAATATTTGGAATATTTGACGAACAATTTATGGAAAAGTGAAATTTGATTGATTTTCTCACTAGAAAATTGGCAGATTTCGGGGGAATTTGATGGAACTTTTAATTTTTAATTGGTGTGATTGAAATGGTCGAGAATTATAGAAATTTAGGTTCCTCTACATATGGGGAAGTGACTTTTACTGAATCTTGAAATTGATTCTGATTTGTGTTTCGTTTAACATCGAATGATTTTTTTATTTAAAATTTCATTGGAAGTTAACCAATAATTTTAAGGAGAGGGACATTGAATTCCATTTTGAGAATTAAAAAATATATTTACCTCAATTTTCTTTATTTCTATAGATTTCATTTATTTCTTCCATCATTTTTATAATTTTTATCCTTTTTTTATTACATTTTGAGTTTTCAATGAGGAAACTTTCTGAAGTTTCAGTCGAACTATCTCATAAAAATTTGCAAATGGTCTACCGCAAATTTCCACTACAAATTTTCAACAGTTCAGTTACAAACGAGATAAATATTTAAATGCGAGGAGAACTGATTCGTTAACATGTAATTCATCGTTTCCTCTTTACATAAAAGTAGTTTCTTAAGAATGAATAAAAAAACTATAAAATTAGTAATATCGGGAGGGGATCAGTGCCAGGATGTGAGTTGGATGTGGGAATCACAGATATTATATAGAACTCAGTGATATTGAATTAGAGAAAGATGTTACTCCCCATCTAATCGCAAATGGCCGGATGCTTTTGATGTTTGTTTCTTCGCATTTCGCCGGACGTCTTCCTTCTTTTTCGCATATACTGTTACGCATTCATTCAAATTCAATGTGCTACACATAAGGCAGAACTGAAAATATAACAAGACTGTCTGGGGCCCGGTGGAGTCTGGCCGACATCTGGGCTTTCAAAGAGCAGACAGCTACACATAACTCCGTCTAGAGCGATATTGTGATAATAAAAAACGAAATTGAGAATGCAGAGATCGCTATTTTTCATTCTTGATATATTCATGTTTTATGACAATAGAAATACCCCTATCATTCACGTCATAGTTCTTGTAATAATATGGGGGTGAACGGGGTAACGCGGATGGTCTTTTATTAGATCTGCAAGAATAACAATTGACGCTGGAAATATTAAAATTAAGTGGAGAATTCTTATATGTTGATAAATCAGTTCACTTGGCCGTTTCAATAATTATTTGCTTTTCGAATGAAAATGCAGGTAAAAATCAAATTCAAGTTTGAATAAAAATCCCGACGTTACGGAAAATTCAATAGAAACTGTGAATTTCGGTTGAATTATTCCTTGAGAATCAATAAAAATGAAGAAAATTCAGGTAAATATATTCTGCAACTTCCCATTAATTGTGAATTCAAGTAACTTGGGGAATTCTCATCTTTTTACTACTAAAATTTTTTTAATTTCATTGATTTTTTTGTGAAACCTGAAATTTCATTATTTTTTGGTAACTGTTGATTGATTTTTTATTGAAGATTTAAAATAATTCAATTGTTTTTCGACGACGTTTTCTGTAAATGATTTTAACTTATTTAATTCAAATGAACTATTTCTCTGACTGTTTAATGTCTCCAAAAATATGTGGGGAGGATTCTGCGGGTTCGAAACTTGGCAAGATCCTGAAATGTTGATTTTCCAGACGAATCCACGCAGAGAAGTGGTTTATTCGCATCAACTAAACTTTACTACATCCGAATAAATGCGTTTTCATTCTCATCAAATGAATATTTTTTCAACATAAACAAATATTTCCTCGATCTAAGTAAATACGTTATTTACTCGAAATAAAATTCTTCTCCAGAACAAAAATTCTCTTAAAATGAGTGAACAATTTTGAATAAATAATTTTGGATTAAATGCGTTTTCATTCACATCAAATGAATATTTTTTTCAACATAAACAAATATTTCCTCGATCTAAGTAAACACTTCATTTACTCGAAATAAAATCCATCTCCAGACCAAAAATTCTCTCAAAATGAGCGAAAAATTTTGAATAAAATATTTCATTGAACACAACAGCGTCCCACAAATACCGTCACAACTCACATCAAACATGTTGTTTCATCCTCCAAACCGCAACCAGCAGATTTACGGATTTACCTCGGAAAATGTAGAACAAAGAGCGTTCGAGAGGGTAGAAAAGAGGGGGGAAAACACTGAGGTCACGAGCCCCATCGTACCCCAACCCCAAGGTTGACTATTTCGTTGCAATTTCTCTGCCAGCTACTGGGCCAAATTCCACTCGGTAACTGGTGCCCTCCCTGGCTGCAGAGTTGAGGAGAAAGAGGTACCCCAGCTTCCGGAAAATGTCGACATTGTCGTCGACGTATTAGCGGATTATACGAAGCCACACAATGCCGGGAGAGATTCCTCCACAAGGCTTGCCTACATTTTCCCGTTACAGAATCAACACAACGGAGAGAGAGAGAGAGAGGGAAGGAGCGCGCGACGGAGGGGGAGAGGGAGAGGCAGAGGGATGATATTAAAGTATACACAAACCCGTTGAGGAGAAAATAGGGTTTGGAACATGATGCCAAAATGCGACTACATTTTCTGTCTCATTTTCGTACAACCCCGGGAGTCTGATTGCGCGGGGCGGAGAGTGGGGAATACATTGGCATGAGGTTAAGCCTCTCTAACCCTCGGCGCACACACTGGAGTAACAATGAGGCCTTACGATGCCCGCGGAAGACCTACGGTCCGTGCGGCATTGTCACCAGAGTTTTAAATTATTTTTTTTTATCAACTTTAACTTTTTCACGCGGGAGAGGAGGGGTTCATTTGTTTTGTCAGCTCTTTCTGGAACAGTATTCTGCCATTTTTCAGATATTAAAAGTGCTGATGAAAACAAAGTCACAGGACGAGATGGAAAATAACAAGAACATATTTTTTTAATAGTAAATATATTTCTTTTAATAGAATTATCATTTGTTTCCAATTATCTTCATACTTTTGTGGAATTACGACAAACATACTCTTTTTTTTTTTCGAGAGACTGAACTGGTGAACATTTATGGCTGAAATTTCCCTTCCAGGCTTTGGAAATTGTCATCAAGTCATAGTTCCACAGGAATTTGCAGGCATTTTGTTATTAGAAATGGCAGTGTCTATTCGCACGCTCCACGGTAAATTTTACCGTGGATTCACGGTAGATTCCCACTCACATCTTGTCTGCCATCTCTGGCAGATTTATTTATTTCATTTTTTATTTGCGTTAATGTAGACTGATATTTGTATTCAACGAATTAATATTTCGAGAAAATTATTTACTAGTCTACTGTCTGCATATCACTTATAAATTGATTCGATGTGTCTAGTTTATTGTCTAGATTTAATTTGAGAAGTAAAAGTTGAGGGTCCACGATCTCCCATATATCCACGGTAGAAATTACCTTGAATCCACGGGAAAACGTCCCGTATATCCACGGCCATAGTTATCGTGGAGCGTGTAAATGGACACTGCCATTAGAAATTCACAATTTAATGAAAAAATCAATGGAATTGAAAATAAAAAATCAGGAAAGTTCACGTAAATATATTCTAGAATTTTCAATTGATTGAAAATTCAAGTAAATTGAAGAATTGTTGTTTTGCTGCTGCTCAAAATTACAACTGAACTGTCCCTGAAATTTTAATTTTATTTTCAACATTGTGAGCAGGAATTTAAGGGTAAATTTTTAAAGAAATTTCATTTTTTTTATCAACTTCTACTTTATTTTGTCAGCTCTTTCTGGAACGGCATTTCCCATTTTTCAGATAATAAAAATGCTGATGAAAACAAATTCACAGGCCGAGATGGAGAATAACAAGGAAATGCTTCGCTTTTACTTGTTAATTATTTACATATTCTCGTGGCTTGTGCGCTATTTTTTAATATAAATTTTTTATGCTCTTGAATTCGTCGACAGTGTAGGTTCCACTTTTATGATGCCCTCAGTCTCCCATGTCCCGCATTGGAATTCGATACCTGGAGGGAGGCCGTATACACCTCGAGGACCGAGAGGAATACGAGTGAAAAATAAACAAGGGTTTGCTCTCTGGATGAATGGGGGGAGACGTCTGTGACGTCTGGTCTGCATCACTTATTACACTGGACGTATTGATATCATTCTCACGGTGCAATGTGATGTAAGGTAATTGAATTCGAGGAGATGCATAAAATAAAGGGATTGGGGGTTCTATTCAGACAGTGCAATAGCTCGAACAAACGGATTGAATTGTCAGAGAATAAGAGAATTGTTAAATTAAAGGTATTTTTCTTAGAATTTTTTCAATTTTTCAATTAGTTTTTTAATTTTTCCTCTATTATTCCTCATTGAGAGGTACAATTTCAATGAATCATCTTTCATTTTGAAGGTTAGAAATGTACTTCAACAATGAAAAAGAATATTGAATAATTTCACTCTAACATTTCGGAGTTATTGACTTTGAAAAACTATTCGGTTTACCTAACGCTCGTCCTTTCTAAATATCTCATTGAATTGGTTTTTGAATAATTATTTTTATCTCCTGTTCATATTTTTCTTATTAACATTCGAGGAGATGCATAATGAAGGGATTTTTCTTCTATTCAGCCACTGCAATACCTCGAACAAATGAACTCAATTGTCAGAGAATGAAAGAAATATTAAATTAAAGGTTTTTGTTCTTTAAAATTCTTCAGTTTTTATGGATCATTATTGAAATTAGTGTCATTATTATTCATTTAAATGTTTTTATCACCATCTTGTAATTGATTCATTTTGAAATTCAGAAATATTATTTTTTTTAATGAAAAGAAAACTTGAATAATTTCACTACAGCAGTTCCGAGTTATTGACATCTCTCCTATTCTCCAAATATTTCTTAAATTTGATTTTGAATTGTTATTTCTATCTGTCGTTTTCATATTTTTCAATTAACCCAGCATCCACTTAAAATAAGGATTTGGATTGTAGACTTTGATACGTTGGAAATCCAATCTGGAGCCAGATTGAAAAAATGAGAGAAGAAAGGAGAGACAAATCGGTCAGAAATTTATTCCATCAGAAGAAGATGTACCTCGAAAACTCGTGGGCAAAACCGGTTGTCTATTTCTTAATCTCTAGTGACATATCTTTACACTCTCGTTGGCTCCACTCACGACATGACGCAAACCTATGAAGAGTTCGTAAACTATTACATCCAGAGAACTGACGCTTTTGAATTGGATGAAATTCTTTATTTGAAATTTTTCTATTCACTCAAACAATTTCATGTGAATAAAAATTCAAATAAAAATCGCGTTCAAGTTCAAATGAAGTTTATTTAATTCAAATAAATTATTCCTCTGAGTGTAAGAATGGTTTTAATTGAACAAAATAAATTCTCAGGTGATGAATTATTCACAGAGAAAAAAAAACTCTTGATTTCTAAGGACATCTCACTAATTTTCAGGAATTTATGCCCAATTATTTACAATTCAGTAGCGAAGTGGGAAACCGGTTTAAGTCGACTCATCTCCCAATTGGGTTTTTGAGGAATATTTCCGAATTTAACGAAGATAGCGAAATTTTCGTAATTATATTTATTGTAGCTCTCAATCGGCTCTACAAAAAAGGTTATAATAAAAATTTTGCTATCTTCCTTAGATTCCGAGATATTTATTAAAAACTGGTCAATAGTCAAAATTTACTTGTACCGTTTTACCACTTCGCTACTGAATTGTAAAATTCAGTGAGTGCAAAAGTCCTGATATTCAGTGATTTCGTAACAAATTTCCAGAGACATTATTACTATTTTCCAGATACACGCCCCTAACCCTTCGGAATCTATCACCAAATTTCAGTGATAAAAATCACCGATGATCAGGCTTATTCTAGTCAGTGTCCAGTATCACCAAAAATTGGCGATAGATTCCTAAAAATCAGTAACACACCCTAAAACCCGACCTTTTTCTTCCCCGCACTTTATCCCAAATTGGTTCGCTCAATAAACTAACAGGACGACTGCAAAAATTACATAACTGGGTTACACCCACCGCCCAGCGCGTATGACCTCTCGCGAGAAGCCATGAAGGCCCAGTTACATTCTGTGATTGAATTAGCATTGAAACTGCTGAGTATCCGCTGCGGGGCTTACCGTAGCGATTTGATTATCGGCAATCAATTCTACAGATATCGCCGGCGACATCGGCAAGGGCCATTCAAACGGAGGGAAAAGTTTTTCATCGAATAAAAAGGAAAATAAAATTTGTAAAATTACTAGGACGAGTTGAGCTGTTAAAAAAATATTGAGAGAAGGATTTGAAAAAAAATCGCAGGGATTAATGAAAATTTCATTAAATCCCGGGAGTTTCGGGAGAACTGAAGAGTCGCGCCAATAACGAACAATTAACGCCCGCGAGTGTGAAAAAAAATCCGAGAAATATTCGCTTCGCAGAGGGACCGGGCGTTGAGAGGCTGAACCAATAACGGAGGACTCGTATTTTTGTATTTTAATTCGAACACTCCTATTTTTCACCCTCGAGTGATACTTGTATCCCCGGATGAGTGGTCTAGTGTGGGCGTAAATATCCGTTATGTTTTTCCTCTACGGTCTGAACAGACGATAGACGATGAGGGACTTTTGGGTTGGGTTATAATACGGCTCATTGAACCATTTCGTCGGCCCTCTCTCGGGAGAGAGCTAATAAATCTGACGTGTTTCGGAGAAGGATAAAAATATATCCTCTTTCGACGCCCTTTCCACTTGCCCTCGCGCTCCTTAATACGCGTCAAGAATGCGGGAGTGAGTTCCAGATAAAAACATCGTAAACGTATAAAATGTGAGTCGAGGGGGACGCGTTATTGGGGCTGATGGCGCTGAACTCGTGAATAAGTGCATTGTGGGATTGTAGGGAATACTGTTCGGGATCAACAGAAATACCAGTGAAGTTCGTAAATTTGGGGGGAATGAAGTTGAAGGAGTGATCGTCACTTTTACGGGGTTTATACGGGGAGAATTTCAATGGTGTGATGAGGATGCAGTAGAGAATTTAGTGATGGAGATGTAATGAAAATATTTTAGGGAAGTGAAATGAAGATGGGAATGAATCAGGAGAAATCAATGATTCAAAGAAGTTTGGAATTACACGGTTAAAAAATGTTGGCTGCTGTTTACTGTATATTTCTTGGAAATTTTTATCAATTGACAGCTCCACTAATATTCACATTTTTATGAGACAATCAATGGAAACTGTATTTTAATACAATTATTTCATAGAAATTGATAAAAATCAGAAAAATTATAATAAATTGTCAATGTTAAATGTAATTCAATTAATTGGGAATTCACCGTAATTTGGTAGCAATTATTCAAGGTTTTAGTGAAAATTTAAGGAAGTTGAGGAATTCTTGGCTTCCTGATGCCCAGAAATTTGGAATTCCATTGAATTTTGTGTGAAATTCACAATTTCACAATTTTTTTCCCCGTTAAATGTCATATAATTTCGCCTTTCTGAAAATTTCATATTTTTTCTAATAAAAAATACAGTTTTTCCATCAGCATTATCATTTCTTTTCAATCATTTTCATATTTTTGTGGAATTTCTAGAAAAAATGGTGCATTTTTTTCCTAGAAACTGAATTGTCAAAAATTTTTGGCTGTAATTTCCAGTCTAGTTTTTCGAAATTTTCAGCAAGGTACAGTTCCAAAGAAACTTCCAGACATTTTGTTATTAAAAACTCCCAATCTAATGAAAGAATCAATGGAAACTGTAAATTCTAGTTCAATTATTCCATAAAAATGGATAAAAATCAGGAAAATTCAGGTAAATATACTCTAGAATTGCCAATTAATTGACATTCGAAATTCTATGATCCACCCCGTCTAAATTTAATGGAATGTTGTTATCATGAAGCTCACAACAAGAATTTAAGGGTAAATTTTTTAATAAATTTCTCTCCAACCTTTAACTCTTGATAAATTTTTTTTTCTGTTTCATTTTACATTCTTTTCCAAACGTGACGACGAGAAAAATATATGGTCCCGTGCTTGACGGGATTTCACGAAGAAAAAAAATTAAAGCGAGAGCAGGAGGGTGTGCTTGCAAGCGTCTGCTGGTACTTGAATTTCATGAATTCTCACTAGGCAACCGTTGGCGTTACTTCTGTGTCGAGTACACGAAAAATGGATTTGAAAAAAATTGAGGGGAGGAGTGAAATAAAAAACAGTACGCGACGAGAGTTTTGCGAGGGGAATCGCTCGGGATGAGAAATAATTCACTGATTTTCCGGGTAAAGGGTGAGAGAGACTGAAACAAAATGAGGGGAGGGATACAGATGGATAGAATAGACTCTTCGTTTTTCGATAAATAAAATATGAGAGGGAACGAAGAAACATTATTTCTCCAATTGTATAATAAATTGGAAGTGAAAATATAAGGTAGAGAGTGTTTTTTTTTTCAACCTGGAATCAACAAATATTCTGGATGAGGAAAAGTCGGGGGTGATGGCGATACATTTTATAACGTTTATAAGGTTTTTCTCGCGAGTCCCTGTATTTGAAACTTTGCACATTTCAGAAGGCGAAGGAGCAAAGAGAGCGGATGGGGGAGCGATGCGAATGTTTTTCTGTTCGAATTGTTGGATTTGTTTCGTCTGAAAAGAAGAAATTATTATTAGTATTATGGCTTGTTTGTGATAGCTTTATAACTTTGAAGCAAGAATTCGTGAAAGAAAAATGATAATAACGAAATTATTTCACTGAGAAGTTGGCGTTGAAGAAAGAAAGGAGTGGGAAGGATGGGGTGGAGAAAATGAAGAGGAATGAGAGCGCGAATACAGTAGAGAATTAAATTATCGAAATCTAATGACGGTATTTTAGGGATCCACAATTTGATGAGCAAATAAATGAAAATGTAAATTTCTATTCAATTTCCATTGAGCTTCGAAATTTCATGATTTTTTCTCCCTCAGATCGAATTAACCGTCGCGTTGCTGAAAATTACAAAATTATTTTTAACATTATAGCTTGTTAGTGATAGCTTTATGACTTCAAAGGAACAATTCGTGAAGGAAAAATGTTGATAAAAAAATTATTCCACTTACTGAGAAGTTGGCGTTGAAGAATGAACGGAGTGGGAAGGATGGGGTTGAGGGGATGGGAGTGTTGGGAGATGAAGAAAATGAAGAGGAATGAAAGGTGAACGACAAAAAAATGTCGTCCAGGGGAACTGAATATTTGCGAGACAGGAGAGTTTACCTTTCATTAGAGCCAACTACCATAAATTCCGGCAGAGTGCATTGCATAGTTACAACATCTCCAACATTTTTCACTCTCGCCCTTTTTCAATTTTTACTCTCATTCTTGCTGCATTTTAATAACGAAGTGCAACGGAAATCAATCTTTTACTCGATTTCTGCCTTTTTTCATCGTCTTATCAAGCTGTCCTCCGTTGCAAGTTTGAAAAAGGGAGAGAATGAGATTCGTGGGACAATGAGATACTGTTCGCGTGAAATTTTAATCGTCAATGGGGAAAACTCAGACTCAAACGTTTTCACTGTTGGAATATTTGAATAGTCGTTTTAAATGTGCCTTTTCGGCTTCTCCAGATTCACTGAGAATCTCATTAATATTATGTCCTTGAAGAGAATCTGCCGAACATTATTTACGAATTTTAGGAATTGTATTGACCTTTTCAGAATCTTCACTAAAACTGAAGTTCAACAAATGCCATTTTCATTCGATTTTTTTGTATTCTTTTGTAGAATTCAATTGAAAATCCTGAAATTTTCAACTGATTTTTGTTGGAAACTTTTGAACTCATGTATTTTTCCAATGGAAAATTTGTAATCGTATGAAATAAATAATTCATTCATTACATCCAAATAAAGAATTATCACACGTAAATAAAGTCACTCTCCTCCCCATCTAAACAACGATTTCTGCCCTAATTAATACAGTCCTTATTTGAATTGAGAGAACGTTTGTTTATATTAACTTTTTAAAATTGAATAAAGTTTATCTGAATAAATCTAAATGAACCGTGTCTCTGAGATTTAAAAAAAAAAAGCGAAAGATAAAAATAACTTCCAAAAAATGATATAAATAAAACTTGATTACCCAGAATTTTACCAGAACTCGATTTCATGCCTGAAAAAATGAGGTTTTCGAAAGTTTAAACAACTCCAATTATTTATTTATAAACCACGAATGTTTGAAAATAATAATCCAGTACAAAATGTAATTTAAATGACCCTAAATATTCATGAAAAAAAAAATTAAAAATCGTTCGAAAAAGAAACAAATGTATTCACATTCAAAATTGTTTCCTAAATCAAAACAACGAATGTTTAAAAAAATAATAATTCTGTACAAAATAAAATTCGAATGACCCTGAATATTCATAATTTTTTTCAAATTTTTCCTACGCAATTTAATTGACAAATTTGATGATGGAAAATGGTTGAATGGTGTGGTCTATACCAAACTGTGAAAGATGATCCTAAAATCCTTCCACCACTTCGCTACTGAAAGATCGCAAGCAGCGATTGATTAGCCCCACATAATAATCATCTCTCCACATCCCCGAGACCTCAACGAAAAAGATCCGCATTCATTCGAAAAAATCGTAAACCCCTGAATACGAAAAAGTCCTCAGATGATTAACCAAGGCTTTTCCCAATTAAACCAGCATTTAATGAGAGGAATATATATGCAGCTGATGGCTCAAATGGAGCCCATTCACCCCCGAAGTTCCCGGAGAGGGATAAAAACTCGTGGGGAGCTCGCCGAGCCTTTGAAACTCAAAATGAATCAAAAATATTGTCCTCCGCACAATAGCCCCGAACCTTAAGGGGTAAAAACTCGAGGAGCCCGGAGAAGGGGGTAAATATCGTTGTGCTTGGTAGCACTTTCCCTCCCCCGTATTGCGACACACTCAAGCAATCAAGAGAGAGACCGAGAGAGGGCAAACCCTCGGCAAGTTATAGGGAGGATTACGAGATTGCCGCGAGGGGATTACCAAGATGGCTCTCGGAACGTCCAATCTCAAGGATAAACACTTTCCAACGGTTCTTACCGTCATATTCAGCGAGGGGAACGGGTATTCGCGATTTTCCAGAGCGGAAAAAAACCCAATGAAAGAAAAAATGTGGAATAACCCTCCGCCCTTGGAGCGGTTGGACCGACCCCAAAATGCGTCAAAGTATCTGCGAAAAACTCATTTCCCTCTTTCAACATCCCAGGGGCTGGCAAAAAGAACACGTCAGGGATAAATAAAAATTCGAGTAATAACCTTCACCTCCACTCAAGCGTCAGATATTACCAATGGAGTTTGGCAAAATTTTGAACTTTGTTCATTAGTTTTTTGTCTGTAAATACTTTACTACTTTTATTTTCAGTATCATTTTTTCATATTTTCTTAATGACTATTGCTTTTTATTTTTGAATTATTATTTTAGGGTAAAGGAATCAGTGATAGGCATATCAATCAATCGTAATTACCGTTAAATTGTGAAGTTGTTGATTTTTAACATAAACCTTAAAATTTTAAATATTAAATTAACCATTAATTTGTACATTTAAATTTCGAAATATTCTGTCAACCAATAATTTAGGTAGGAAGATTGACGATATTATTATTATTTGGATAGTCGAACATCAAGTACCTAAATTTAGAATTAGTTTGTTAAGTAAAAAATTTATTTCAGAGATAGACAGAATCATATTACAGAATAAAAATGATTTTCAAGATTTCAGGAAATCTTGTCGTTGAAAAATCAACGATTCCATTGATTTTCTGGTCAAATTATCTGGACATCAATAAAATACTCGATTTTTCAGTTCAATTATTCTGCGGAGAATGTTACAAATCAGTCGAAAATTCAATCGAGTTGTAAAATTTCCACCTCATTCCCACACGGCGAGAAATGTTCAGTAAAAATTACGGAACTAACAGTTCCCGCACCGATTACAGAATCGACTCAGAAAATTTAAGTGACGGTATCGTAATTTTTCACAGGAAATTCAAAAAAATTGATGACAGTAATTTATGACAGGTAAAAATGACGTGACAGTTCCGTAAAATTTCCTACAACCACATTTCGCTCCGGAATTACGGAAAAGATACGTAATTTTTAATGAATATTGCTCTCCGTGCACTGAAAACTCATGAGTTTCCGTAAATTCTACTCAAAACATTCATTCTACTCATTTCCTAACCATCTTTCCCCTAAATCGGATTCAATGTTACTCTCACGAGATTACTACACGAAGAGAAATTTTTGATAAAAATTATCCTACCGGTCTATAAAAGTGTATCATGAGTCATCGTTTCCTCATTTCTATCCCGAAATTTAGTAAAAATTAATATATGGTGATCAAATTTTATTCTACGTTACAGAAATTTTATTCTAATAAAAATAAAAATTACCGTGCCGGTAGAGTAAAAATTACTGTACCGTTAGGGTAAAATTTACCAACCGTTCTAGAATTTTCGTTGTTATCTACATAAAAATTATTGAACTGGAAGGGTAAAATTTATTATGCGTCAGGATAAAACTTCTCCAACGTAGAATAAAATTTGATCATCATGCATTATATTTTACTAAATTTCGGAGTAGCAATGAGGAAACGATGACTCATGATACACTTTTATAGAACGGTAGGATAATTTTCATAAAAAATTTCTCTCCGTGTGCAACACCTTCCATGAAATTTCAAAAAATTTCTAACGTAGTACACAACTTTGAACTCACCCCCGGCATCACCTGAACGACGACGGGTGGTAATAAAACAAGAGTTAAAAACCCAGGGGGTGGATGTGGGTTTGAAATTTGTCGCCCCAGACATTTTCCTCAATGTAGCCATCGCGGAGGCCTTCATCGCCATCGTTAAAGTATCTCATAAACGGATTAACGTGTACTCGACGTGAAGGCTCATCGCTGTTTGTCCCATTAACGGGTAAACGTCGACAGGGTGAGATCGAGTGGAAGTAGTGCAGCAAGAGGAGGCATTGACGAGTTTAAAGGTAAGAAAATACCTAGGGGGAGAAATTGTCTTGGGAGACCGGCTTTTTAGATAGTTTCATTGCCGTACGGTGAAGGCAAAGTGACGCGATTGCACCGGCAAACCGGTTTCCGTCTTATCTTGCGGCTTGAGGTGAGTGGCGGGGGGGTTGGAGCGGGTAAATGTGCCTCCGGAGGACACTTCGAAGAACGATGGAGGAGTCCCGGGTATTCGTCGAAGACACGACTCCAATAAAAAAAGAGAAAATCGGAGAAATAAAGGGGAAAAAAACGGATGGACAAACGACGATGGGGAGAAGGAGTCTCGGGGTTTTTCAGATTTCCATCGGATAGCTTCGAAGATTTAATCCTGACGACTGGACGATTTGACCTCCCACCCACAGACCATTCACCCGGAATAGCCTGAGCGGCCGATTCTCTGCCCTTCGGCGAGATGAAAAACCGGAGGAAAATAAATCTGGTAAGGATTTTATTTTACTCTCGTTTGGTCTTGGAACACTCGGAATTTCTGATGTTTGACGTGAATTTTTATTTACTCCGGGGGTGGGATTGACGCTTCCGGGTTTGGAGACATGTCCGAGGGCTCTGGGGGGCGCCGTGACGAATTATGGAGCTAGAGGAATTAGTTATTGGAACTGAATATTATCATGTTTTTTTTATTATTTTATTTTAGTTTGTTTGGTGGTGTTGAGGGGCTTCGTCGTGGCAAGGGGATACAGATTTGTGAATTAATCAGTAAACATATTCAGAAATATAGTAGATAGAATCGTAGAAAAGGATATAAAGGTAGATAAGATATTTGAATTGAATAAATGGGGTTAATCAGATATTTTTTAATGAAGGTTTTATTCAAATTTGAACTTGATTTTTATTTGCGTTTCCATCTGAATATGCGGTTCTTTGAACCAAATAAAGAATTTATTTCTATTCTAAAAAGAACATACACCATAAGCTGTAGCGTAACGCTCATTCCTCGAATTTCATTGGTCGAACATTCGGATCCGCCCGCACGTGTTCGACTTCGTTCGGCTTTCGGTTTTCGTGTCACGATTTGTCTTTAACACGCGCGCTCAAGCGCGTGATCGTTTATTTAGAAATAGAACAGGGATCAATAAAAGTTTTTACTAAGTAATTTTAAAAGAAGGGAAATCATTTTTAATTCTCAATTATAAATGAATAATGGATTCTACATATCTGAATTTGATTTTTCAATTAATCACATAATGATCATTCTTGCGAAGTTGATTACTGATTTATAAAATATTTGAAGAATTGTACAATACATTTACCTGATTTTATATGAAAATTGTGGATTCCTGGTTAATTATTCCGTGAAAATTAATAGAAATCAGGAAAATTAAACTAAACATATTCCTGAATTTTCAATCAATTCAACTTCGGCGTAATTTGATACTGAATATCAATGACGACATTAAAAATTCAAATAGGTTTGGGAATTCTCGTTCTGCCGCTGTCGAATTCCATATCACTCCTCAAAATGACAAGTCCCCCGTCAATAAAATTTAAATGTTTCCCCCGCACTTTATACCTCTCGCTACAGCAATTTTCAGTACAAAATTTTCCACCGTTAACCCAACACCCACAATCTTGAAAATTGCTCCAGAAAATAGCCAGTGAAATCCCCTACCAGAAAACAAAAAAATAATAATCTTCCACTGCAGCTTACAACCCACGACATTTTCCTGTTTCTTAACCCATAAAAGAAGAGGAGCCCCCGCAAGCAAAGTTCGCCTCTCCCTCTCGCTCCGGGTAATGCCAGTGCGAAGACTTAAACCACTATTTTTTACCATCTTCTCAATTCTCCTTTTTTCCTTCGATATAATAATTCCTCGGCAACGGGAATCTCTTTGCTGGCTTTATACCCGGTCGAATTCATTACAAAGTTTTTCTCTCGGTTATACAGATAGAAGGGGGAGGGTGGGCGCGCGACTAGAACGCTTCCACGCTTGGAACAAAGGAAATATTGTGAATAGAAATGGTGGAGGGAATATGGAGGAAGGGAAAGGCCATGATGCACACGCATATCCGTAAACTCACCGCGTGGAAATTTAAATTCAATGTTTAAATTGCAATTTCTTTGGGGGTTGGCGGGAGGGGCGGGGCAGGGGAGAGGGAGAAGAAGAGGCAACAGAGGAAAAAGGAGGAAAAGAGATGGATAAAATGAGAGAGGAGTTGATGCCTCGGGTTTTCCAAAGTTAAAAGAAATCGTTGGAAGAGTGTTTTAAAAATAATATAAATAGAATGCACTGCACATTCGTCACACGCAGGGATTGCCATCAATATTAAATTTCTGTAGTATTGCAAGGATTTGACCCTTACATTATTGAAGGTTTAAAATATGTTGATTCAATTTTTCAAATAATATAATATTAATAATCTGATTTTTTACGAATAATTATATATTTAAAATTTATTAATATGAAACTGTAAATTTACTACTAAGTGAATGATTCAAATTTCTTGAAAGGGGATTTTCGATTACACTAGTAATCTTCCTACCTCAAATTATTGATTGATAAAATAGTTGAAAATATGAATATTTTAATTGATGATACTTGAGCACTCAAAAAATTTCAAGAGTGATGTTATCTAATTAAGGGCTACAATATTAACCGTAATCAAATATTACAAATTTGGCTATCCCTGGTCACACGGAGAGAAATATTCAATAAAAATTACGTATCTTTTCCGCAATTCCCGAGCGAAATGTGGTTGTAGGAAGTTTTACGGAACTGTCACGGAATCTTTTCGGAGCGTTACGTAATTTTTATCTGAATCTCCTGTGAAAAATTGCGATAACCTCACTTAAATTTTCTGAATCGATTCCGTAATCGGTGAGACAATTACTCTTCAAATTTCAAGTGGAAATCCGTCAAATTCCAGAGTATTCAATGAAATTTGAGTTTTCAGGGCCACGTGACAATGAAAATTATCGAAAATTTCGAAAATTCAGGTAACTATTTTCCTGAATTTTCAATCTGTTGAAAATTTAATTGAATGTAATGTTTATTTTCCACAATAAATTAGAAAATTCCAGCTGTCATTGAAATGTCAATGATTCCCGAACACGAAAACCCATTTTCCTTAATTTTCCAAGCTGAATTACCTGAATTGAATTCAAATTCAGAGCATTGAGAAATCAACTACAGCTATTGCTTAAATTCAAAAAAAATCCCAACAGTATTATACCAAATTCACTAACTCTATAATTTTTCTTAACGCCTCGATGCACATGAAATATTGATAAGAATGGGAATAATTTTCCCGGAAATGGACATCACTCAAAATTGAAGAGAACACAATTCTTTTTAGCCCAATAATCCACAAAAAAAAATTATTTCCCCGTGCAATTTCCAATCCTCCCCTCCCAAAAAGCCCCCCCTCCCCATACAAACTAAAAGTCAATATTTGTTCCCCCAAACACTTGCAGACATAACTTTCCAGTCGTTGAATTTCCAAGTGTGTCTTTCAAATGAAATTAAACTCATTCCGTCTTCAATTCGCCGGGAATTCTCCCTCCCCCTCCGTCAGCACATCCCACCCCCCTCCCGTATCCCATAAAACTTTATTATCCTCATCCTCAATGTCTGAAATCACAGCTCAATCACACTCCACCACGTTGGATGCAACTTTCCACTCAAAGAAAACCCAAAAGCATTAGCGTTAGTATACCCAGAAACATTTATACGAGTACCACTCCCACTCCCCCGTCCCCTCAGTCGCCCCATAAGCAACGAAAGGAACGTGATCCACTGTCTAAACACACAATGCCACACACTGCCGTTCGTTTTCCTCAGTTTCTTGGAACTGTACTATCCAGTGGACAACAAGACTCGTTGAGGGAATACGTGTGTGTGAAAACGTGCTCAACCGTGTGATGCATACGGAGAGGACGTACTGTAATACGCAAAAGGCAGAGTCTACAAGGAGTTATGGTATACCCAGAAAGCCCCTGCAGTCGTTCACACAATGACCGTATTCTTCGCTTTTTTCTCTTCACTGAGTCCCATCGACAAACTCGAGTTTGTCGGGGAAGTTATTTCTCACTTCTATTTCGTTTATTCCTCCTCTCACTCTTGTACCTTGAGTCGTCGCACTGGGGCTTTTCTCGCGGCTTTGAGGGATGCGGACGACCTGAATGGGGGCGGAGTACCTGTTGTCATATGTGAGAAAATTAGAGAGTAACTGGGGTTTTCCGTGGGCGTCGGCCAATGGGAAGATGCACGGTTAGCCGTTCTGTGGTGGGATTTATTCTCGGGGGCTATAAATTATGGGGGGCTCTATTTTTGGGAGGTGGAGAGGTGGGGCGAACAGGTTGGAAGAAAATGAATCTTTGAAGATCGGGAAATTATGGTTTTGGATTTTTTTATTGGGAATGGGGGAGGCCCATTCCCAATAACGCTTCTCATGAAGTGGTAGTCACAATTTTAGGTTGAATTTTCACGTTGAATTTTTGGAATAATCAACGATGATCGATTCATTTTTGAGTGCTTATTGGGTTTTGGTAGTGTTTTTCCTTTTTCATAAAGTTGATTGGCAATGAATGATTGTTTTGATTGTTAACTTTTTATTCGCCTTGCGATTGGTTGATGGATCAATCAGTGATTCCCATGACTACGAGGATGTTATTGTGCGTTACAGCGCTCACTTGAAGGTGGTCGCGCGCGACAGCGCGCATGATTCCCTAGTGTGTATTTATTGAGAGAAAAAATTGGTTCTGTCTAAAAATTGTACGAGGAGATCTTTTGTCGTGTTGAATCAATTTACTTGTGGACCAAACAGAAATTTTTCCCAAGAACATGGTAATTTTCGCAGATTATATTTCTTCCTGCCAACAGTTGGAATTCTTCTAGAAATATTTAAATTTTTTGAAAGATATTAAATTTTCTTCTATCGAATTGGTTAATTTCCCGCAAGTAAATCTGCTCCACATATAATTTTTTCGCAGAGCTAATTTTCTCTCTCAGTATAGTTTATTCAGATTACATTAACGTCGTTTAAATTGAAAAAATCATTTTTTTATTCCTTAACCTTACAGCAATTTCATTGAAATCAATATATAAATTCATTAACTTGTAATAAAAATAGTATCGAACTGTACACACCATTTTTAAACAAATATTTTCAAAGAAACAGTTACAAGATGAACGGAAAAAATACATAATAAAGTAAATAAAAATTTCACATTCCTATGAATGACTTCACGACTCATTCCAGCATCTTTTTCTACCAGAAACATCTCTCGTAGTTGCACTGTGCTTATTCAACATGTCCTACGCCAACCGTAATTGTTGTAAACTTTATTTCACTCAAATAAATCGTTCATTCGCTTCTAAAAAATGATTTATTCGGAATTAATGAATTATTTATTCCCCATTATTACAGCAATTTCATTAAAACAGACATAAGTTTATTAATTCTCAATAGAACTGATATTGAACTGCGAGACCACTTTTAAACGAAGATTTTCAACCGAACACTTCCAATATCACCGAAAAAAATAAAACAACAAGGTAAATAAAAATTTCACATTCCTCCGAACAGTCTCACAACTCATCCCAGCATCTCGTCCTATTAAAAACATTTCTCGTAATTGTACATTGTTTATTCAACATGTCTTACGCCAGCAGTAATTGATTACTCCACCATTTCTCTCCCGGAAGAATCACGGAAAAAGAAGAAACATTACCATTTTCCCCCTCATTCATTTCCTCCCTGGCAGCATGATGCAGCACTCGGTGCTCAATTCCACGCGATAGAATTGCATGACTCCTTTTTACAAACTTTTCATTCTCATTTATGTTGATTTCAACTCCCCGTTCCTCTATTTTTTTATTACCCTCAACGAGTCCACAATTTTCGAGTGGTACTTGATGCCAAGTGCATTCAAACCACCATCTGGTTCAACAGCTACTTCCAAATGACTTGACTCGCTGCAGAATAATCGTGGACTATTAATCCTGAAGTGGAAGTTAAATCCATCCGACGAATGCTAAGTGGTGTCGTTGATCTGTGGCGCTATTTCACTATTTTTTCCTCGCCAAGATCAGCGGCGGGTTGAAGCATCAATCTCTCCATTCTCCTTTAGCAGTTCGACTCGAAAAAGGAAAATATGTCAAATGAAAAGTGAAGTTACGGGGGAAATTCCGGGATGCTTTGAAGCGTTCCGACCTCGTTATACGAAAAATATCGCTGGGGTAGGTAGAATCGTCCCTGCAGTCTCCCTTTCAGTATTTCTGGTGAATGAACCCCGAGGAGCCGCTCAGGCCGCACTCCCACGCTCCCCGTTCCCATGCTCCCAAGTCTTTCGCATCCCCAAAAACCGAAAAATACATTGAAATGGAGTTTTCACAGGGACGTGATGGTGAATACGACGATTGGGAATTTTTCGAATAGTTAATGCTGATGTTTGACCTTCGATGCGGGAATGCACAGGTGAAACCGAAGGTCATTAATGCGCGTTCACTCGCTTCACTCGTGCATCGGTAATTTAGTTAATAGTTGCGGGAGCACGTAAAAATGTTGATTCAACAGCCCTGAGTCATAGTTGTATTTATCCTTGTAACAGTTGATGGGTCTAATGATGGTGTTAGTCATTTTGTTGTCGTGAATCTCCGACGGTGGCTGTCAGCGGTGATGAGGGAATTAACATTCTTTGTTTAATTACTGGAGGAATTTGAGGGCATGGTATCAATGAGTAGAATTCCATTTTTTGAATTGTTTTGAATTGGTTCGGGGAAATCATTTTAGTTTGTCGAGATGGTTTTTTTGTTCAATAGGGAAATTTAATGTAAGCTATTTGAAATTAATGAGTGGGTTTTATTTATGCTACGATTTTATTTTCATTCACCTTTTTATTCACACTAGACGTGTACGCGCGCTTTCGCGCGCGCTCATCTACTCGTTTTGACAATGAAGAAATCGAATTTATTAAACTTCATATACTCATAGATGTTCTATAAATATTGATAATGACTTGAAGAGAATTAAGAGAATGAAGAGTGAAACTTCGATTAATTCTTTTTATTTACTTTTTAAAATAATCTGATTGCAATTTGTAATTATTGAAAAATGAGGGGAGGGTTAGGAATTAATTTCCTAGAAAACTGAAAAAATTTCTTAAATTCTTCGGAAAATTTCAGTTTTCCAGATAACCGTAGACCTTCAAAGATTTTTCTCGAATTATTTGCGAAACCGAAGAATTTTCATGAATTTTGTAGACTTCAGAATTTATGTCCGAAAATCTGAGAAGCAAGTATTGCTCATTTTTGCGTATGATAAATATGAAAAAAATAAAATTTGGGAACTGAAGAATAATTTGTGGAGTGATTTGAGGGCATGGTACCATTGAATTTGCTATTTGAATTGTTACAAAATTTGTGAAAATCATTTTCGTTTGTGAAGTAGATTTTCTTGTGGAGAATTGAATAAGATTGAACGATTTTTTATCATTGATTCATAAAACACTTGTTGAGTGTTTGAACTGAATAAAATTTATTTAAATCAAATAAATGGATTTTATTGACCTTCATTTTTTCTGGTCTTCATTATCACCAAATAAATAGATGTTCAAATATAAACAAATATTTCACTTGTTGCAGTAGATTTCCAGCAGTCGTAATGACCGTTGATGAGGGAATGAACATTCTTTCTTCAATTATAATTCATTTTTACCTACTGAGTGTACCTATTCAACATAAATTTATTATTCTCTTCAATCCATGAGGAGTTTGTTTGGCATCCTTTATATTAATAACATATTCATTCATATTTCATTTTCCTTCTCCTCTTCAACTACTTGTTTATTAACGACAATACACATCCAGAGAACACACATCCAGAGAAAGAATTTATTAGAACAACGCTTCTATTCAAACTTCAAATGATTTTTATTCCCTTTTATTCCCACCAAATGACCAATTTCTTAACCACAACCAAATGTTTCCTCCATCCAAACAAAGACTTCACTGTTCCAAAAACAACACCTCCATATATCTCCGAATAGAAATCAACAAGAATTAAATCCTCAATATGCGCAAGGCTGGCGTTAAAATCCCATGAATGAATCGAGTTGATTAGCATAATTCTCCGTGTTTCTGGGTGAAGGTATTTATGTTAATCCCCACCGGATTGCGCACTCGTAAATATAATACAGCGATAAGCACACGAGTGCTGTGATTACCGACAAGTACCACAGCCCCACCTATAAACTGCATACCCCCCGTATGACATTCTCAAGTCGATCTTCAGTCACGTACAAACGACGTTCCACTTTCCATCGATGAGCATCCGACGGATTCT
This sequence comes from Diachasma alloeum, assembly GCF_001412515.2. Classification (NCBI taxonomy): domain Eukaryota; kingdom Metazoa; phylum Arthropoda; class Insecta; order Hymenoptera; family Braconidae; genus Diachasma; species Diachasma alloeum. The sequence continues at coordinate 3,709,393 of NW_021680345.1, forward strand.
CCTTTTTTTCTCTCCCTCCTCCTCCTCCTCCTCCTCCTCCGCTACCTCCGCTACCTCCGCTACCTCCTCTCCCCCACAGGGCGCACACACTGGCTGGAGCCGACACTAGCTGACTCGGCCGTTACCTTGACGCCTTCACGTTGACGTAGAAAACGTAGCATTTTCCTCACTCCCCGCACTCCCTTTCTCATCGCGAACACAGCGACCGTCTTTATTCCTCTAGCACCGAGAATGGGATTTACTTATCGAAGATTGCACTGTCAAGTAGTCACACCAGTGCTACTGTGAGATTCGGAGCTGGGAATGCAGAGCGTAGATACGTTAAAATGTGCATTTGGGGAGGGGTGGAGATAGCGATGACGTAGCTTGGTGCTTCAGAAATACTTTGGATATCACGTCCACCTGTTATCTGTTATTTATTCGGGTCTGAATGGGGGAGAAAAAATTTTGACGACTCGGTCGCTTCAGATTTTTTCGGAAAATTCGGAGGGGTTTGGCATTTTATGATTGCAGCTCTTGAGATTTTGTGGGAATTTGATTGGGGGGTTTTACATTTGGGATGGGTTGGGGGAAAATGGATTCAAGAGGTTTTGAGGTATTTTTTAGTATCGAATTCTCTTCGATGTTTGAGGTTTAACGTTAGTTTCCAATATTTTATTGGTGATTAGAGCTACGTCTCGTACGCTGGTGGAGAAATATTGAAATTTCAGGGAGAATTTTGTAGTATTTTTCAGGAGGAGGACATTTGATTCGATCTAGGAGAAAAAAGATGGGAGATTGATGAATTTTCAAGTTTTTGGACGCAGGACGACGAGAATTTCATAATTAACTCTACATATCCGTGAAAACTCAGTACATTGAATTTTTAATTAATTGATAAATCAAGGATATCTTTGAGCGAATTTTTCTGATTGTTATTAATTTTCGTGGAATAATTGAGCTGGAATTCATTATTTTCTACTGATTTTTCCATAAAATTCTGAATTTTCAATGAGGAAGTTCCTTAAAATTTCAGTGGAATTATAATGTGGAAGAAATTTCAATTTTTTTCTGACAGAACAATTTTTTTCTGACGGAAAATTGGTTAGGAATTTTCAAGAGGGTGTCATACACTTCGATTTACGTGGGAAGAAAATATTCAATTTCGTACTTTGCTTGAACTTCAATACAATCGCTAACTTTTAAGTAGTAGGAAGACGAGAATTCGCCAACTAAGTTACAGTTTCAGAGAAAACCTGGATATTCAGTACCAAGTTACGCAGAATTTTCAAGTAATTGAACCTTTAAGAATATATTCAAGTCAATTTTCCTGATTTTTATTCATTTTCATGGAATATCCGAACTAAAATTGACAGCTTCCATTGATATTTCCGTGAAATTTTCAATTTTCAATAACGAAATTCCTTGAAATTCCAGTGAAACTATGATTTCATAGAAATATCCAAAAAGTGGACCGGAAATTTCAGCCAAAAATTTTACACTGTCACAAAAAAATCATAGAATTTCAGATTGCGCTGAAAACTCAATGAAATTTCTCTTTTCTAAAGACGAGAATTTTCCAACTTACTTGAACTTTCAATGAAATTATGAATATTCAGTGCCAAATCACACAGACTGTTCAATTGTTTCAAAATTAAAGAAAATATTTACCTGAATTTTCCACATTTTTATCAATTTGCATGTAATACTTGAACTGAAATTTACACTTTCCATTAATTTTTCCATGCAATTCCGAATAGTCAATGACGAAATTCCTCGCCATTTCAATTCACCTATAACATGATGAATATTTTCCAGAACTGTACCATAAATTTCCGTCAAAAATCTTAACCAGTGCATCCACGCAATCTCATTGCGATATCCAATCGCATCTGATTTTCTGCGATTGCAATCAATGCATAGTCAATGGATTATGCAATCGCATTGGAATTATTTTCAATATTCATAGTTAAACGTACGAGCTTCCAATATTTCACTCCACGTCAGGGGGCTACGCCCCCTCCGCATCGATGAAAAAGGGACTGCAGAATAATTTCCTCCACTTTAATCTAAATCACCCCGAGAAAAGGGGGATGACTTGAAGAATGAGACCTAACGTTCCGCATTGACGAAAAACATTGAGAAGAAGCTCGCTTGAGCGTTGTAGGCACTGGGCACCGTTGTCACTTCCCCCAGACACTCGATAAATTGAGCCTCACAACTGAGCAATAAAACCTAGCCGACTGACCATTCCCGGAACCATTACATCCACCAGTCCTCTTTTCCGTACTCCCCAAAGAAAACTCTCGCTAATGGTTCGAACCCGACCTTAAGCCCACCGTGTACAAGCTGAAGGAGTTGGAGAAACTCGAAGGAATGGTCCTAGGAACAGTGGAAAAAATTGCGGGCAGAGGGGAAAAAAAAACATTAAACATTTGCTCTTGATATTGCATTGCCCTGAAGAAGCCACAAAGTGCCCGTCGATTTGTCTTTTTGCGAATTCCTTTCTGCACGATAAATTCAAGGACTCTTTACCGGAAGACTACACTGAGAAATGGAGAATGATAACATTAAAGTTTAGAATTGAAGGAAAAATTATTTCAATTATTTAATTTTTTCATTTGAATAAATTCGTTTTGTACAAGTCTCCAGGTTTATGATACCATAAATTAAACTTCGCTTCAATAATTTTTCAAACAATACGGCCCAGTTCTCTCCAAACTATCTAAATGCATTTTTTCAATTTAGCTAATAACAATGGAAAATGACTCGACCTTTGACGATTTATTTGTAATCAATGAAATCGTTCTTTTTTCATTCATATTTCCTTCCTCCTACCGTTGCGGTTTTATAGGCTCCCCATTTCGTCTGCCTTTATACCTTTCTCCCACTCTTTTCTTCATCTCCTTATATCCATCCGTCACACTGACTGACGGACGCAGTAATTCTCTACATTCGCGCCTGGTGGCGGCAGCTCCACTCGAAGAGGTAGGGCTAGGCGGACACCCATCCAAAAGAGTAAAAAATGCTTAGAAGTTCGCCGGGGCTGTGTGACCACTACTGTCGCTCAGCGAAATAGTTATTTCGTCCAATCAAAACATTTCCATTGAAATAAATTTATAATTCCATTTTCTACCGCAGATGTTGTTTCAATGAACGAAAAACAAAATGAAAAATGAACAAAGAGAATAAAAGTAAATAAAATGAAATTTCTCGTTTTCAAAAAATGTACTTTAGACTCAAGTACTGATGAAATAAAGAAATGCCGAGAGAGTCAGATAAAAGGGCATTCATTCTCCCCCGAACAAAGGCCTCTTTTTCATTGTTTCTCGGTACTTTTACTCGTCTCGTTACCCACTCACTCATCTATACCCATTGAATTATCGATGAGAGTCGTCAGCACAGTCATCCGCATTCTCGAATTGACTCAGATGGCACGAGATGAGTTACATCGACCTTTTTCTCCCCCGGAACACCCAGTCATTGTGTTGAAACTCGCCGGTAAGAAAAAGAATACATTAAAATCTCTCGTAAATAAAAGTGTCATTCATTCTGCTTAGCATAGTCAGGAGGTTATGACGCCCACCAGCCATAATGGGTTTCTCGGTTTGGTCTGCAAATACATAACGCGGTGGTGCGTTTAAACGCCGAGGTTACGCCTCTACATGACTCCACCTTTGTGTATACATTAGTGTACACACACAGGTTGGAAAAAAATTATTGTCGAGAGAGTAAACCGACACTGAGACTCGGCGCAAGATGCAGCGGCTAATGCACACACTCCGAGAGGAAAAGAGTGGCCGCGAGACGCTGTTGCACTCGCGAGACAAAGTTTCACGTGAATTAAGAATAATTTTCTTAATTGCCCGTTTTCTCATTATTCTTGGCCAAATATTTCGCGGTAATAATTGTATAATTACTCCGTAATGACCGCGTTATTCACCATGTTTCTACATCACAAGACTGTCTGCTTTAATTAATGAATGAATTACTGGGGAGAGATTTTTACTGCGATTTGAAATAATTCGTTCGGAGAAAGCAAGCGAGTGAAATGGCTGTTTTGAGTTCAATACACTTTAGTTGAATCGAATAAATGAGTATTCAAATGATGAAGTAAATTATTTAGACAATTCTAATGGAAGATTCCTTTACACTGGTAAAAGTTTTTCTTCGCAATTTTCAGGAATTTCGTCATTGCAAATTCAAAGTTTTATTGGAAAATCAAGGGAAATTGGAAATTTCAGTTCAATTGTTGCATTAAATTTTGATGGGAATTTAGGAAACTTGAGTAGATGTATTCTTAAATTTTCAGTGAAATTTGAAATTTCATACTTTTTTTCAAATTATGAAAAACACGGAGAGAAAAATTTCCTAATATGCAGACTTTATTTATTTGAGAGAAGTAAATTATTTTCCATGGTTTAAGGATATCCAAGTATCTTTTACAGCCATTTCAACCATTTTCAATCATCGAATTTGGCAATTAAATTACGTAAGAAAAATTTGCAAAGCATCACGAATATTTAGCGCCATTCAAATTAAATTCTGCACAGAAGTATTATTTTTTTAAACATTCGTCGTTTATAAACAAATAATTGACATCGTTTAAACTTTCGGAAACCGTATTTTTTAGGTATGAAATTGATTTCTGATAAAACTCTAAACAGGAATACATTTTCTACGATTTCGAACAAATGGTTTTTATGACGGGAAATTGATTGTTTATAAGTTATTTATAGACAATGCTCGTAGTTTTAAAAAATTGCAATCATACTTGAGTACAAAAATATTCTAAAGCATGAGATCTTTCTCGGTCCACGTGAGCTGTGAAATGTCTGGGAGAGTCAAGTGATTGAAGAAAAATTACTTGTCTCAAGTAAATATGTTCCAGATATTATAGTCCAGCTAAATCTTCTTTTCCCTCAGAAACCTAATGTCAGGTCACAGTTCAACATTTCCACTGCCGAAATGTTGATTTCTCAATGAAAACAATAGAAATCCAATTTTCCAAAGATAAAAGAAATTTCCTTTTGAGTCTGACTATAGAATTTTTATTTCTCAGTGTAGTCAACTGTCCATGAAATTTAATTTCCTACAATTCAAACATTTCAATTGCAACGAACAGAAAGATCTCAAATAAAAGTTTCTACACCTTTCGAATCACCTAATTCCATAATCTCCCCAACCGACAAAATTTCCCTTAAAATAACCCCAATATTCTCAACCCATTTTTCTTGTAAATGCCCCCCCCCCCCCAACTTCTTCCCTAAACGAGCGATAAATCCTCACCCCAGCCAAGAAACTTGATTCACAGTTTAATTTCCAAAATTGTTTCCAAATATTCTAAAAACAAACTACACAAGCAGCTTCCCCCAAACTAATTAATTTTCAATAAACTTCACTTGTATACACATAGTGTCTAGGCACCGGTTGTCGATTAATACAGAGTTTCATGGTGCAGTTTGACGACTTGCATTGTTTACAACCCATTCTCCCCGTACAACACGACTTATCGTCAGTCGGATTAACAGGCTTTAGTGTTGAAAATCTTCGGTGCTGCTAAAACAAGCGGTCGAATCTATCATGAGGGAGTGAGACATTCTCGGAGGCTTTGCGAAAGGAGCTTAAGACTTTGGGATCCAAAGAGTGAAGTACGTATATACAAGGAGAACAAAGAGGAGACATTCTGTAATCTCGAATAAGAGAGAGAGAGAGAGAGAGAGGGGAGACATCTTGGTGGCCAAGAGGGCGAAAAAAATCATAATTTATAACTAAACCTTCGAAATATGTTTTTTAGTCGAATTTCGTAGCCTTAAGCCTTTAAAATACATCCGTAAGTGGCTTTTGAGCGTACGTGTGAGAGAAAAAGGCGGTATTATGGGGCCCCAACTCCGGTGGAGGGAGACAGATGGGCCTTGATGTTCTTGGGGCTTTGAGGCGCAGAGGAGAAGAGGAAAGGTGAGGTTGTAAGGTAACGGAGCGAGACGCTGCGGTATAGGAGCGCCAACCGGACCGACTGGTGGCCAATGGCGTGGAGATGGAGGGCCCCATGCGGAACAAAATATATCTATTGGGAAATGTAGGGGAGAGCGGGGTTTAATGGGACAATGGGCTTCATTATTTTGTAGTTGGTTTCGTTTTCTACATAGCGAGAAAAACAAAGAGGAGACAAGTGCTGATTCGCAGAGACATGTCATACTGTTGAAAATTTTAGTCTGAATTTTTCGTGCCAAATTCCGGAAATTTTTATCGTGAAAAATCAAATATTCCATTGAGTTTCTGGTCAAATGATGTGGAAAACAATAAAATACTTGATTTTTCAGTTGAGTTATTCTGTGAAAATTCTGAAAACATCAGGAAAGTTCAGGGAAAAATTGGAAATTCATGTCATTTTGTTTTTGAATATTCATGTTTCGTTGAAAGTTTTATCAAGGTGTGAAATTTCCATCTCACTCCCACTGAAAACTCATGAATTTCCGTAAATTCTACTTAAAACTTGAAATTTCATAACAATTTTTTCCCCTAAACCCGATTCAATGTCACTCTCATGAGATTTACTATATCCTCCATCAAATTTCAAAAAATTTCTAACTGTGAACTGATTTTCGCGAAAATGTCACTGATTTTCATAGAATGTATCACCAAATTTCAGTAGTGAAAATCATTGATGATCAGTTATTTTAGTCAGTGTCTAGTATCATCAACAATTGGGCATAGATTGTTAAAAATTAGTGACATGTCCCTGGAAATCAGTGACATATTTTTAAAAATTGATACTTTCTTTTTCTGTGAAAGTTTAGTTTCCAAGAATCGGTGACATTCTGAAATTTAACGAGAGGGAAATCCTGAAATCAAGTGGCTTTGTCAGTAACCTCCAAGGACATAATCCTAAATCTTAGGTATTTTATCCCCAAATTCCAATAAATGAATTCTTGAAAATTTGCGACAGATTTCTCAAAATTAAAAATACACTCTTAACAATTACGGAAAAATTCCCAAGAAGTGAAATTTTTTTGTCGGCGACTGTCGTTCTGTTGAGGAAGTTTATTTATATAATTTAATACATACGTGACAAAAATTTATAGAAAAACGTAGCGAAGTCGATAGAAAATTCTACTGAACTTCTATTGAAAATTCTATTAGTTTTTGGCCGATTCTATTGAAGAAATGTCTCTGTACCGCGCGTTTGTTTAGTAAGAAATATCTACTAGGAACTATTTTTCAGAAAATCAGTAGAATTTCATTGTTTAACGTAACTTTGTCTAGTACGACATTTTCCTTAGAAATTCCCGACATGAATTTTCCAAGTTGTTCATTAAAAAATCAAACAAAGGATTTCTTTAAAAAACATTTTAATAGAATGAGTTGTATAGAAAAATGTAATCTTGGTGATTTTACCTATAGAATATTTTTCGAATTCAAGAAAAATCCAATAAGATTTTCTAGCGAATTCGACAGGTTTTCCTTTGAAACTTCTCGTCCCTGAATATTCCAGACATATCTAACATTGAGAATGACAAAGTCATGAAAAATACCCCTAAATTGAATTAATCAATAGTTCTCATTTCATTTTATTACTCTCAACTACGTCTCCCGGAAGTCGAGGAATGCATCTCGGACGGAGGGAAATGGCGAGAGAGAGTCAGGAGGGATGAATTCACCTGAGCTGGTACACTTGGTGTTAGTGGAATGGCGACCCAAGTGTCCTTTGAACCATGAAGGAAAGAGTTTAATGTTCCACAGGGTCATACGGATGAAATAGTCCGTTCACCCGATAAATTGTTATGTATCTTCGGCTACGTGCAAGGGGCGGTCAAATGTCTTGAACTTGCTGCGTCAACTCGGCAATTTGGCTGATAAAAAAATCGCTTCGCCAATGGGAGCTTTCAGCTCTGGGAAATGTCATGGAGATGGATGGGGGAATTAAAAGATTCATTTTACGTAGAGAGAGAGAGAATATTTTTTATTTTGGAAGTGTCACTGATTTTTTTTAATCCATCTCCTATTATTGACTTCTATCACTGAAATTTGGTGATAGATTTCTAAAATTGACGATGGGCCCAGCAAAATCAGTGACATTTCCCTGAAAATTAATGACGATGGCGATGAAAATTGGTGACGATATCGCAGAAAACCAGTAATGAAGTCATTGATAATTAATGACGAAATAATTTAATTTCAGAATTTTGCACTCGCTGAATTTCACAATTGGGAATTTCTGGTAATTGGGGCGAAATTCAGGGGTTTTGTCACCAATTTTTGGTGACTTTATCACTAATTAGCACGAATTTGGGACATCATCAATAATCTTTAGAGATATTGTTACTATTTTTTACGGAAATATCACTGATTTTCGGGGATCCATCTCTAATTTATTGGAATGTATCGCCGAATTTCAGTGATGAAAATGACCGATGATCAGGGTTATTTTAGTCAGTGTCTGGTATCACAAAAATTGGGGATAAATTCCTGAAAATCAGTGACATGTCACTAAATTTCAGGACCATGTCACTGAAACTCAAAACGTTTCTTTTCTGTGTCTCACCGATTTTTAAGAATATGTCCCTGATTTTTTTAATCTATCATCAATGATTAGAATAACCCTGACCATCAGTGATTAACATGACCGAAATTTGGTGATAGATTCCTAAAAATTAGAAATGGGTTCCTGAAAATCCGTGACAATTTCCTGAAAATTAGTGACAATGTCACTGGAAATTAGCGATAATGTCACTGAAAATTCATGAATAAATAATTAAATTTCAGAATTTCGCTCTCGTTGAATATCACAATTGAAAATCTCTAGTAATTGGCGATGGATTCTCGAAAATCGGTGACATGTCCCTAATAATTGAGAATAGATTTCCAAAAAACAGTGACATGTCCCTGAAAATTAAACTTTTTCATCTCCGCGTAGTGCGAGGGAGTATTGAATTCCCTTTTCGACGGGAGAATTTTCAGCCTACGCCAGTGAGACGAGACCGGTGTGACGGGTCCCGCAGATGTGGTCACTTCGTATCCTCCAACAGCCAACAACATGTGGCCGAAGCCCCGGCTGATTGCTCGGAAGCTCGAAAATTCCTTCTTATTACCGAGTGCCTCTCCGGAAAAAACTAACAAATGTAGATGTAAAAACTGCGCAAGACTGAAATGAAGAATGAGGGAAGGGATTATAATTGACAGGACTTAATGAAGAAATTATAAAATACGAGAATTTCGAAACCCGAGGAGGCAGCCCGGGAAATAAATTTTTAATTTCCAACTTGTGATTATTGTTATTGAAATTAACATCGCGGGGAAAAAAATTATTTAAAATTTTAATGCCTGACATATTCCCAAATGTTAGGAATTTTGTCTCTAAATTTCAGTGGTTGTATCGTTAAAATAGAGTAATTGTAGTTCGTGTCAAGAATTTAATAACAACAACGATTTTCTCTTTTCCGAATTCCTTTATCAATCGAAAAATCATCAGAATGTGACTAAAACTTCAAAAATACGAAGAGTCCTAATTTCAATAAATAAATAAATAAATACTCTGTTACTCAGAAAATAAATTACTGTTTAGTCGGCGAAGACAATAAATTATTTATTGCACACAATTAAAAATTTTTCATAAAAATCAATTATTTGATGAGTTTCCAACAAAAATATTGTTGAAATGAACTGAAAAATTTCAAATTGAGACTTCTATTTGATTCAACTGCGTCATTCCTCCGGTTAAACCCGCGAGAACTTCCCACCCCAAATTCCATGATCAATTGAAAAATCTCCAGTCCCGGACCTTAACACCGCCAAGTCAAAAACTTTTTCCCCTCGACAACCGAAGAAGCGCGAACAAACGTCGCGAAGAAATCAGTGGAAAGCCGTCCAAAAGTGAAATCCAGCGGGAAGTGTCTCGTTATGAACTTGAGAACGTGTCGTCGTCGTCTCGATCAACATCAGGGACTGGGAGATAGTTTATCCGTTCGGTAAGCACTCCCAGGTGTCTATTCTTCCAAAACTTTTTGCCAACCAAGAGTTAACGTATGGTCCTGACAAAGTGAGATGCAGAGACTACATTTCTCCTGAAAATCGACGTTTACAGGGCGAGTTTGACTCGAGATGTGGAAGTGTTGAATTCAAGAATTCAAGAGTCAAAAAAAAAAACTCTCCTCTTCTCGCCCCTTCTCCCGCCCCTTCTCTCTCGAACTATCCTTTCTCACTCAGAGTGACGCCTCCAAAAACTTTTAAAACGCGTCTCGTGCGGACCCGAGTGTGACGCGAACTCGTTTTCACGTACCTTCTTTTCTTCGGTTATATGTGTCAGCGTGAATGAGAGAGGAAGGAGGATGGGAAGGGTATACAGGGTGTCCCGAAATTCATCTGACGTACCGTGAGGGTAGCTAGGGGGTTACTTAGAGACGAAAACTCTCGAGAAATTTTTGTCCCCGGCGCTTTGTTAAGGAGTTATTCGTCAGCAAAGCAAAATTTCACTGCGAATCACCCTCTTTTTGAACACGAGAAAAAATCGCGCGCTTGACCGCGCGTGTTAAAGATAAATCGTGACACGAAAACCGAAAGCCGAAAGAAGTCGAACACGTGCGGGCGGATCCGAATGTTCGACCAATGAAATTCGTGTCTCCTGGAGAAATGGAAATGATGACAATCAACCGGGTATTCAAGGATACCCAAGTAGCTTACAGTTTGGCACAGACCACACTGTAGATTCAATCCTCAAATTTGTAAATTAAATGGCGTGAGAAAAACTTGAATAAAATCATGAATATTCAGCATCATTTAAATTACGATCTGCACAAAACTATTATTTATTTAAAACGTTAAAACCTTATTTTTTCAAGCGTGAAATAGATTTCTGGTAAAATTCTGAATAGGAAAAAATTTGTTACGATTCCAAACAAACGATTTTTATCGCGGAAAAAAAACATTTGTTTTGCTCGATTGTTCAAAAATTGTGATTTTTTATCATTTCATCAATCCTCCTCCAACAGTAAACTTTGTATTTTTTTTCAGATTTTTAAAATGTTTTCTAACGGTTCAATATCGACATTGAAATTCAGACCTGCAACGGTTAAATAACAAAATCATTGTAAAATGTCCGGAAACTTGGGGTCAAATGGGGCTCAAATGAATGCTCTGATGGTCGACTACAAAAGTAAAAAAGCATATTTCACTGGAGAAAAATAGCCAGAGTACTTGGATATCCTCAATGCACAATGATCTAAAAAAAAAAATCGTTCTAAACGCAATGTCACCCTAAAAATGCGACTCAACTAAAAAATCCATATCTCCACTCTCATTCGCTATCGAGGAATGAAATTGATTGAAATCGATTGGACATTCAATGCACTGATAGAAAGGATTAGTTATTGTTAACGAATGGATTAGGTTGGAGGCGAGAGTCTATTTATTTGGTTTCACCAAATAAATATTTAAAATAATAAATGAATAAAATAATGAATTTTGATTATCCAATGGTCAGAGCAGTTACTCCAATTCCAGAACAACTTCCTTTTCACTTCCAAGAGACAGCCGGTGAGGTATACTCGACAAGCCAAGTTAGAGCATTCAAGCGGTGTTGCGAGGAGGGGGGGATTTTTGTTGTGGTGAGGGGTCCGTGGAGGAGTGAAAAAATATGTGAGTCCTCTCGTCGTATTCCTCGGAACCGGGCGGGCACGTTGAAAAACGAGACGCCTGGAGGATTTACGGGAAGTGGAGGACCCGAGGTCAGGCCCCCCGTGCGGACCCACAAGTGTTTTTTTTGTCTCTTGGGGACAGCCAGATTTAAGTATACACGTGTGAGGGAGTGGAGATAATTCGGGAATGCTGATTTTTTGGGTGACAAAAAACGGGTCTTTGGTTATGGTTGGGAGGTAATCACGGAAATGAGGGGACGGAATGCTCTCGGGGATTTGTCCAATTAAAGGGGCATTAGGGGATTTGGGCTGTTATTTTTGGTTTTGGATTGTTGGGAATCGTAATGCGTGGGTTGTTGAGGAGCGAGGGACTGGAGTGTCTGATTTTATTTGTGATGATAGCTGTGGCTATTGTTTATGATGAATTGTTTTGGTTCAGTCATCAGTAAAATGAATCTTCTGGAAGGAAAGTTTTTCATCTGCACTTTTTGTTCTATATTTCGAGGAAATTTTCTCTCCAGAACTGAACAAGTGGTTTGAGATAGTAGATATCTTTTGAATGTAAGTCATGGCGAGAAAATCATAATGATTCGATACAGAAATGGCCCCAAATATTTGCTCAAAATAATAATAAAACGTAATAAATGTGGAATAATAATAATTTGCAACTTTGACTCGTCTCAAAAATTTTATTATTTATTAAAGAATTTAACACAAATTCGTAAATTGTTTAATGCGTTTGCCCCTTGACTCTTATCACCACTTGACTCCTACCAAAATCTTGAAATTGTTCTTAAAGTTTCCTAAATAGTTGCTGAACATTAACAATTAGCTATTCATTCGTTTCCAACAACTTGTTAAAAATGATTAATATCACTTTCCGCGTAAAATTCAAAGATAATTTCCAACAGATTTTTTCCTCCACACTGATAGAATGATTCATTTATTCCAAACGAGATTCATTAACTATTAACGAATGGTGGAGTTGAATATGACCAAATGAATATTTGTTAATAGTTAATGAATGGTTCACTTGAATGGCGAAAGTCAACTCAAACAAGGCTCCTCAAATATACATTCGTTAACTATTAACGAATGAACATTTGGTGGGACCGAATAGACCCCAACCTCCAACCAAAATCCATTCGTTAACAATAACTAAGCCGTTCTATCAGTGCACATAAAACAATGATCAATTCCGTGAACCCTACGCAATGATTGCGTTATTTCTCATCTACGACACGATTACCAGAGACGCCTCAATAATCGCACAGATACACGTTCCATCCACAACAACGAGAAGACCTTGGGGACGAGACGCGTCAACTCTCCGAAGATTAAACCACCAAGATTACAAGACTTAACTGGTGAGGGAGATGTTTGCTCGTCTCGAATATACGCTGGAGGAGCGGGTAGAATCGAAGTAAAAAACAACATCGGGGGAGAAAAAAGAGGAATAATGTACGGAGAGGAGAGAAACCTGAAACGTCCTCCAGCCCCAGTGTGGAAATGCCTCCTAGCCCATGTGAAGGTGTAGTTATGTTGGTATGACGACGGGTTTGTTGGATGATCGAGCGGATGCGCGAGATTTAATGCTTCCATATTACCCAAGAGGGGCTTTTCTTACACAAGAATGAGTTTTTCTACACTCCTGTAACCACAACGTCGCAATATATCTCAAACCTAATTTCTTTATAATGTCTTGAGCAGGGTAAACACACTTGACGTTTGAAATATTTATATGGCTTCATGTGTTTGCCATGGGGAGTTTATTACTGCTGAACACAAACCCGTGAAAAATCTCAATTTGTCTTGTCTTTCTTTTCTGTGGGTCGAGTGCAAAGTTTGGCGAAATAATGATAATGTTTAGATAATTATTACAGTGAGGAAAAAAGTTCCTGTGAAAGTTTTTTACAACAGTTTTCTACCAATGTTTTCCATAAAATTTTTTCGTACCTGTTGATTTCTGAAAATTGAAACTCTATTCCTTTGTCGAAGTCAAATAACACTTTTCCTACACAAGAATGAACTTTTCCACGCTCCTGTAACCACAACGTCGCTATATCTAAAAAAAATAAAGTCTCAGTAAAATAAAGAATCATTGCCCCCCATATCAGAACGATTGTCAAACCTCCGAGAGTATCCGTCGATCTCCGAGCTCCTCACCGAAACTTTTCCCCGCCTAATGACCCCATAGTCCTTCAGCCCGAGTGAGAGTACTCAATCGCCCCGTGGCGCTCATTAAGACGAACAAAGTTCACTCGATGTGAACACCCTCCGGCCTGAGCGCGTGGTCCAAGCGAGTGTAATCTCTACATTCTCTTTAAAAAAAAAAACATCGGAAAATAGAGATTCCTCGGGTAAATGAACGGACTGTCGGAAAGAACCCCTTCGACAAGAACAGTAAAATTGACTTTGTCATTTCGCCGGTAACAGAGCCACTTCGTAAAACAGAAGGGAGAGAAGAAAAATTAAAGAAAATCAACTCAGCTAATTTGCTCGACACCAAATTGGTAATTCTCACTGGAACAGTTTAAATGTTCATTCCCTTTTTTTCATCATTGAGTCCTTTTGCCTCACCCGAAGAGATAACAATTGTTGGCGGGATACTGGCGAAAAAAATTTAATAAAAGTGTAGATCTGTTTAATTAATCAATTAAATGAACAGTAAAATTCATCAATAACACCACGAATTTACGCAATTTTTTATCTGAGATAATGACAAAAAAATGAAATTCATAATTAATTCTCCTGAGACAAAGCTCGCCACAAAATAGAGATTTCTCGGGTAAATGAACATACCATCGGGTAGAACCCCTTCACCAAGAACAGTAAAATTGACTCTGTCATCCCGCCGGTACCAGAGCCACTTCGTAAAACAGAAGGGAGAGAAGAAAAATTAAAGAAAATCGACTCAGCTAATTTGCTCGACACCAAATTGGTAGTTCTCACTGGAACAGTTTAAATGTTCATTCCCTTTTTTTCATCATTGAGTCCTTTTGCCTCACCCGAAGAGACAACAATTGTTGGCGGGATACTGGCGAAAAAAATTTAATAAAAGTGTAGATCTGTTTAATTAATCAATTGAATGAACAGTAAAATTCATCAATAATACCACGAATTTAGGCAATTTTTTGTCTGAGATAATGACAAACAAAATACAATTCATAATTTAGTAGCGAAGTGGTAAAAGGAGATAAGTCACTTTTGACTATTGACCAGTTTTCAATCAATACCTCGGAATCTAAGGAAGATAGCGAAATTTTTGTTATAACCTTTTTTGTGGAGCCGATTGAGTGCTACAACAAATATAATTACGAAAATTTCGCTATCTCCCTTAGATTTGGAAATATTCCTCAAAAACTCAACTGGGAGATGAGTCGACGTATCTCCGATTACCACTTCACTCCTGAATTCATTCTCGTGAGACAAAACTCGCCAAAAAATAGAGATTCGTCGGGTAAATGAACATACCATCGGAAAGAACCCCTTCAGAGTCGCTTCGTAAAACAGAAGGGAGAGAAGAAAAATTAAAGAAAATCGATTCAGCTAATTTGCTCGACACCAAATTGGTAGTTCTCACTGGAACAGTTTAAATGTTCATTCTCTTTTTTTCATCATTGAATCCTTTTACCTCGCCCGAAGAGATAAGAATCGTCGGCGGGATGCTGGCGAAAAAAAAAAATAAAAGTGGGGGTCTGTTTGAACGCCCCAAGACGAGAATTACCGATCGAGGATGTTCTTTTTCCACCGTTTCTCCCAATCATCGGCATTACGAGGAACTAATTTCCGGCTAATCCCGCAGTCTCGGCATTACCCTGTCCTGGCACTCTCGCGGCCCGCAGTCTTGAACTCTTGCTCTCCTCGACCGTGTCAACTCTGGCCAACGCCATCGAATTAGCGATCGTTAACCCCACACCACTCCACCCCCTATCCTACATGCAACTCTTGGACAGTTCACATCGTTATAGTTACCCCAGGGCCCTTTCAACTTCCTCGCTGCAGTCGTTTTACGATCTCCTTTGGAACATGGCCATTTGACCTGATAAAATTATCGTAAATCCGCGTAACCTATGGGATGAGGGGGAAAATAGTTGAGAAATTGTTACTAGTGTTGCGAACCAATTGAGAGTGATATCGGGTTTTTTGGGTGGAATGGGGCTATTTCCTGCGGAATTATTTTCATGCTGATGGGAAATTTGGTTGGAAGTTTTTACATTCGCGGAATTAATTGAGGGTGATATTGTTGAATGGAGGAAAAATGCTGATCGTTTTATTCTGTTATGAATTATTTCTCAAATGAGGGGAGAATATGTTAGGGATTGGCACTATATATTGCCATTTACTCATTCTCAATAGGATTTTGCTTTTTAAGAAAACAAATTTCACTAATGAGCATTCCGCTGAAATTTCTGGGAATGTTTTCAGCGAGAATTCACAAGTGGATTGAATGAATAAAAAGGGTAAATTTGAAGGGAGTATTGCGGAGTTCCCGTCCTTGAAGTTTTATTTCTTACACTGAGAGAAAAATTTGTTAATATGCGGACCATATTTACTTGAGGGAAATAAATTATTTTCAATGGATTAAATCGTAGAATTGTTTGCGCTTCACGGAACTCAAATAAATTCTCATTTAGCACTACGCGGAGAGAAATATTCAATAAAAATTACGTTTCTTTTCCGTCATTTCCGGAATTTTTCCGGAGCGTTCCGGAATTTTTATTTGAATCCCCTGTGAAAAATGACGATACCGTCACTTAAATTTTCCGAGTCGATTCCGTAATCGGTGAGTGAATTGTGAGTTCCGTAATTTTTACTGAACTTTTCTCTCCGTGTATCATTCATTATTGTTACATCATGAATGTATTACATATCGAAATATTAGAAGTGCATAAAAAAATCCTGAAAACAATAAATACTTGAAGATTCACGATTCTTCTACGCGATTTGTGTGAGTTCATTTGCGAGAAAATCATACTTGACTACTTGAGTAATAAGGAAGTGTGTATTTTCCATTCGAATCTCGGCATTAATTCATGAGTGAACGAAACCATCGAGCTTTTTTATTCGGTCAGTAGAATTATCCTGAATTAGATACATAAATGTAATAATTTTTTTACTGTATTTTCCGAGTAGAATTTTTTTTTAATGAGAAATAAAACGACTTCTTCCTCAATTAATGAAGACATTTATAAAGAAAGCCAACGCCCACTTTTTTGCTTCAAAGGTATTATTATAAATTAGTTCCACAAATCTATAGATTTGTGGAACTAGTTTATGATAATACTTTTTTAAGCAATTGTTGCACTTGAATTTTCAAATTCATTGCGAAAATTGAACATCACATCCACCTGAATTTTCAGTGGATTAAAGATTCAAGGAAATTGTTGCTTGAATTTTCAAATTACTCAGTAATTTTCATTATCATGTGGACCTCAAAATTGCAATGCCATTGAATACTCCAGAACTCAACTGACTTTTCACTGACAAAATACTTGAAAATTTCGTGTGAATGAGTGATTGTTAAAAATTTCAAGATTTTTCACTTGAAATTTCAGGAGTAATTTTCCAACAGTGAAATGTCTTCATTAATTGAGGAAGAAGTCGTTTTATTATTCCTTGAAAAAACTTCTACTGGTAAAAAAGACTCAATAAGAAATCGTTACATTTACGAATCTTAGAATGGCTCAATGGTTTCGGTTCCCCCTGAATCATTTCCGAGATTCGGATGTAAATACGTAACAAATTTTTACTACTCACCGTCCCTTAATAATTTAAAATTCAGCCATTCTATTCCGAAGGAATTTTATTCATTGTTAAAAAAATCCTAGTGAAAAGATTTTCCCACACAAAAGATTTCTCCATTCTCTCAAAATATTTCCCTGAAACTCGCTAACGAAACATTGTTCACCCAATCAATACCCCGTCAAATCCCCTAATCAGATTAACCATTCCCAACTATTTCATATGCACTCTCAATCCCCACAAACTCCGCACACAAACGGAGCCCAAACTCCAGGACTACGAAACAATCAAACGATACAACAAATTATTCCCCATTATATCGAAATTGATAAACAGATTTAGGAGAATTCAATGTTCGCGTATGAATAATGAATAGAGAAGTGGTATAGTGTTGCGGATGAATTTTTTCCCGAATATCAGTGAAATGCGATGACGAATAACGGCGTCAGAGGCGACAGTGGAAACGTTGAGAACGTGTGTGCTGACACGTATTGCATGTGGGTGGGTTTGCACACGGGGACGGGGAACGAAGGGTGGAAGTAGAGCAGCGAACGGCTGCGACGAGGCGCAGGGAGGGTGAGGAGGTGAAGCAGAAGTGAGAGGGAAGTGGCGTCCGGAAATCCGTGCAACAGGTGGCGCCGACGGGGGTTTGGTACAGTTTGGTTGGTGGTTTTCAAAGAGGGGAACAAACCTGCTCGAGGTGACACGGAAGGTGCAAGTCGTCATGCCCCTCCTCGTTATTCACCCACTGGGGGTTTTCCAGTCACCACTCATCCGGAAATCTTGTTCATTAGAGAAAAATCATCGAATAAGTCAAGTTTTCGTGGGGTGAACTCGATTTTCAGTGCTTTTTCAGGCTATGTCGGGGAAAAAGTGCGAGACGAATAGTAAATTTTTCTCCGTTGGCCCGCGGGAAATTTACTAAACGTGAGATTTACCCTGAATTCAATCAATAATTATCCCGGTGAACGTGAATGATTGCTCAATATTGCGTATAATTCTTGGTTCTGTAATTACTAGCTTCGTTTAATTCACGATTTATATAATTTTTAGATAAATTCGGAAATATTCCTCGAAAACTCAGCTAAGAGTTAAGTTGACTTAATAAACTTTGATAAATTTATGTATATATTATGTATTCAATGCAAATTTATACGAAATGAATAATTCATTCATTACAAATAATTCATAAAACAATAAATGATTTAATTCATTTTTTTATTACAATTACAATAGTTTAATTATTTGATGCAAATTAGGATTACTTTTCATGAAAGATTTACAACGAACTGTTTCAATAAACGTATTGAAAATATAATTAACAATTTTTCCGTAATGTACAAAATATCAGCTGTAAAAATGTATTGAGTTCCTGGAAAGGCCGAGTAAAATATTATGCGAGAAGCATTCATCACGTAGGATTCGCGAGCAAGAAAATGTCTGCTTCATTCCGTTGAAAAAGTTGAAATGAAATTTCGTTTGAAAAACTCAAGGTACGATTTATAAACATAACGCCGGGAACGGTGTAACTCGTTTTGGCGCCTCCCCTGAAATTTTATTTTCCCCACCGTCGTGCAAGTGAGAATTCACAAAGGCAGAGGATCACGGGCATGGGATAATGTTGGCTTTTAACTTTTCGCATTTTGACATTTTCCACTAGTGGAACAAAAGAAGTATGAAGGATTGGGGCGCTATAAGTGTAGTCCCAGCCCGTCACAACTGGCGACATCATGTTGTTGGTGATGTTGCTGTCGCCTGCGGTGCTAACGTAATAACATTTGAACTTTCATCAACCCTCCGGCATATATCCTCTTCTTCATACACAAAAGTATGGAGGGAAATGGAA
Organism: Diachasma alloeum; assembly: GCF_001412515.2. Classification (NCBI taxonomy): domain Eukaryota; kingdom Metazoa; phylum Arthropoda; class Insecta; order Hymenoptera; family Braconidae; genus Diachasma; species Diachasma alloeum. The sequence continues at coordinate 3,728,596 of NW_021680345.1, forward strand.
TTGTGGGAAATACTGTTTTCGATTGAATAACAACAGGAATTTTGCACTGGAAATGTTAATTGGATAGGAAAACTCTAGTATCGCAAGAATTTTTGGATTCATGAAATTTTGAAAGACAGCACGAGGAAACTTCTGGGTTTATTTAATTTCTTCTGTGATTCCGATAGGAATTGTTGGGACTCATTGTTAAATCTCGGGAGCAAATGGAATTTCAAATCGAAAATGGGTATAATCACCGTACAATTCGCAAAAGAGGAGAAAAGCGATGAGCCTCTTCACGGTAGCTGTATTCGCGAATCAAAGAGTCTGGCTGTGAACGATAAGACGGGGAGAGGGGTGGGGGCAACTGATAATGTCTTTTCAGTCTTTATGCACGTACAGCGTTTTCATAATACTTTATTTTCTCGAATTTCATTAGGCGAGGCGACTTCTTTCATGAAATTAACATCGACTCTCAGGAAGAGAAGACATTTTGTATTTATAAGTGGCATGAAAATTTGGGGTTCGTCAACTTTTTATATAAAGAAAAATTCTAATATTAGCACTAGAAGTTGTTTCCAGGGAAAATTGTTGGGAGTCCATTGTTGAATCTTGGAAAGAAATGAAATTTTATTGAGCTGTCGGGGAATTTTCCGAGTGCTGCTCCAGAATTTTTCCCATTCTTCATATCCTCGTACGTGTCCGCCTGACATCGGTCATGTTCGGGAGTTGCACGAGCGAGTCAGTCTCGATACCAACGTTGGGCAACGTTTGTTTTTAGTTTTTCAACTGGATTCAACCAATGATATCGAATAATCAAGTTTGGATGTTAGTCGGGCTTGCAGTCAATAATTCACTCAGTTTAATTAGACAAATGAGTTGTGGACAAACCGCTTTATTCACATTTCGACAAGAAATAAAAAATTCAATCGCTTCAGAAATTGCAAATTGTTATAAAAAATAGTCAAGTACCCTCAAATATCAAAGTATCAATCAATTTTAATTGCCATAAAGTAAATTGTGATGTTTAAAAAAATTGTCAAACAAAATTATTCAAACGCAATCATTTTCTTTATACTAGATAAATTCATAAAAATCTGAATGAAGTGATCAACCAATGATTCCTCGAGAGATATTTTTTTCAGAGACTCATAGACCTTAAGCCTCGGTAGTTCATTGAGTGAGCTTAGTGAGTATAAATAGGAAAACTCGGGGGTGCTCGTTTACCGTGAAAGACGCTCATTCGAATTTTAAAAGGATTTTCACGGACGCGCCTTGAGAGTTTGAAACGGCGATCGAGAGCGGAATGAGAATAGTCGTCGAATGCACTTGGGTTTTTCTTCGATCGCAACTGTAACTGTGTCCTCATCCACCGACCTACCTTTTTAGAGTGCAAGTCTAGACTCGAAGGAGGTGGAACAGGATTATCCCTCCCGTGAGGGATAAAACTCCCGTACAATCGAAGATTGCGGCTTGCGGAATTTAGAACAAACCAGAGATAAGCATGCCCGAGTATTTTTCCAATCGTCGGGGGTATAAACATTCCGGTTGTATTTCTTTATCAATTTTTCAACCACCAGATTTGTTTGTGAACAACAATTCAAGCCAAGTCTCAAAATTTTCAGATTTCTATGCAAAATTAATCACGAATATTCTGCTTTTTCACTGATCACGGAATATTGATGTAAATTTGTTTTGAAAACATAAAATTCCTCTGCAATTTCCTGAAATAACGCGACAATGCTCGAACTTTTCTCCCGAATTCACCACCTAAATTCAATAAACGATCGAAAGTTCATGACTTCATTAAAAAATTAATTGAAACTTGTTAATAATTAATAAACTTCTCAGTATAGAGTTCTCCCCAAGCAGTGGGACCATTTTATCAGAATAATTGAATTAACAGATCGCACTGGCATTAAAATCACATCAATTAATCATTTTCTCCCCAAAATTTCTGGAAACTCCATTGTACATTTACAATCTTTTCCATGAGCGCTAAAAACTCCCGATGGGAATCCAAACCAAGTCTCTAAATTTTCAGTTTTCATCCATAGTTATCAATAAATAATTCATTTTGCTAATGCACCACTGAAAATTCATGTCAAATTGTTAAGAAAACATGATATTCCATGAATGCTAGAATTTCCCTCGAGAATTACCCACAAAAATTCGATAAAAATTGAAAAATCCATGACTTCACTAAAAATACAATTGAAACTTATTAATAATATATTCAACTTCTTGACATGATATCCTTCCGAAAAATCGTTCCAGGTTATGAAAATAATGAAATTGGCGTATCTCCCTGACATTTAAATTATATTAATTATTTTGTCCCTAAAATTTCTGAGTATTCCACTGTACCCTCAGAATCAACTAAAGGAGACGTACGACCATCATCATGACTTATTCACATAAAACATCCATTAGCAAGAATTAAATTTTAACCAACATTATTTTCCAAAATATAACCAGTTAATTATTCAAAGTGACACAAATCACGGATTTCTCGATTGAATAAAACCCTTCCACTTCCGTCCTTATTATCTTCTAATTGCATCCCCAGTTATTCTATCGGGAAAATGTAATTTATTATATTTAGATGTAGAAAATTGTCACACGACACAACTCTGATGGGTGTTTTCTCGTGACGAGTTGCCCTCCGGCAGCTCGCAATTTTCACCGGAGGACACCTCATCGTTCTTAGCTTCCGCGGGGCAATTCCCTCCCTCTCTCATCCATTTGCACTCGCAGGTCGTTGGTTCGACGGTTCTTGCCGTGCGAACGCGAGAGGAAATGGCGTACTATTTAAAAAAAAGTATATAAAAAAATGGGAATACGAGAGAACAATGAGGGAGAGAGCGTGGGACACTGGCAAACCAGTGCGTGCATTACATTGTGAATCTTCTCTGACTTTTTAATGCGCATTTTAGTGTCAAACTCGTACCCTTAAATAGTAAATCTCGCATCATGTTTTGTTGATGACACGCAGTTAACTCGTTGACATGACGAACCAAATTAATAAATTAAATTACTGTTGTTCTGTTTTTCTAATTTTTTATAACAATTCTATAATTTCTGAAGCGATTGATTTTTTTATTTCTTGTCGAAATGTGAATAAAGCGGTTTGTCCACAACTCATGTGTCTAATTAAACTGAGGGAATTATTGACTGCAAGCCCGACTAACATCCAAACTTGATTATTCGATATCATTGGTTGAATCCAATCGAAAAACTGAAAACAATAGTCACTGATTATCACATACTGCTGCTGAACACGTGCAAACGTTGCCCAAAGTTGATATCGAGATTGACTCGCTCGTGCAAGTCCCGAACATGACCGATGTCAGTCGGACACGTACGAGGATATGAAGAATGGGAAAAATTCTGGAGCAGCACTAGGAAAATTCCCCGACAGCTCAATAAAATTTCATTTTTTTCCAAGATTCAACAATGGACCCCCAACAATTTTCCCTGGAAACAACTTCTAGTGCTAATACTAGAATTTTTCTTTATATAAAAAGTTGACGAACCCCAAATTTTCATGCCACTTATAAATACAAAATGTCTTCTCTTCCTGATAGTCGATGTTAATTTCATGAAAGAATTCGCCTCGCCTAATGAAATTCGAGAAAATAAAGTATTATGAAAACGCTGTACGCGCATAAAGACTGAAAAGACATTATCAGTTGTCCCCACCCCTCTCCCCGTCTTATCGTTCACAGCCAGACTCTTTGATTCGCGAATACAGCTACCGTGAAGAGGCTCGTCGCATTTCTCCACTTTTGCGAATTGCACGGTGATTTTGCCCATTTTCCATCTCTCTCCACCACCTCCGCCTCCCCTATCGGCTTTCATACAACTCGAATGGTATCAGAGCTCCCATCCAACCCCCGACTGTGCCCGGTTCCCCCTTTTATTCAACCCCCTGTCGAAATCCAATTATTGGAGAATCCTCACGACGAATTTTCACTGGTCTCTACAGCTTTTATCGTTCAGCTAGTGATTACGAGGGAAAAACGTCGATGCTTGAGCACGGAGAAAATATCGATGGATTAATATCGCAATTGCTTAGTAATCACGCTGATAAATTTTTTCATTCCTTTTCATTATGTACATTTTCATTGTAATGAAAATGAACGCTTCATGTTTTTTCATTTTTATTATTGAAGTGTTCAGACGTTTATCTTCTTTGATGAAGCAAAAATACATCTTTAGTCATTTAAAATATAATAAAATCTGAAAAATGAAATTTCCTGCATAATTTTTAATTAAGATTGTTGAATCTAATTAAAATGATTGAACACAACATGATCGAATGAATGAAAGAATGGAATAAAAAATACAATTATTGTTACGTTTCAGCAATTTATCCAACATTTCCAACAAATTGTTGAATATTTATAATAAATATAATCCCGAATACTGAAAAATTACTCTAAAATGACTATTAATAATGCAAATAGAAAATTTAAACTTTCCTGAACTTTTTTGTTTCAAAAAAACATTTCTTCGAACGATTGAAGGGAAAAAATTATCGTCAGAGATTGAAAATACAATAAGATGTGAAAAATCCATTTGACAACAGAATTTTTAGCTGTAATTGTAAAAAAAAATCGACAAGATGTGAAAAATACAATTATTGTTACGTTTTCGCATCTCACCAACCATTTTCCATGAATTTGTCAATAGACAATGCGAATTGTTTAAATTTTCCGAAATCCTATTCTTTTCATAGAAAAAAAAACAAGATAGCCTCATTTCCTCGATTCAAACGAGAGAATTAATACAAGAGCAGTTTCCAACCTTTCTATTCTCTCCCATCGATAAGAACCAATTTCCCCATCGGATAAAAGTGACACAAGTCTACATCAGTCCATTAATTCCACTCAATGATTTCTCGTGATGCAATGACCCAATGGACGTTTGAATTCTCCCCGTATTGTATACCATTACAGACGGTCCACATTGATACATACGATTCCATTATTGTTATTGAGAACGTGTCCGGTCAAATCGTGCGTCATACCCCTACACCGATTGGCCATTGGGGGGGGGTTAAGAATTCCTTTTTCTTTTCTGTATTAAACCAGCGAATGATTCAGACCGGAAAGACCGCAGCTACCTCCGCCTCTCTCTCGTGTCTCTTTGTATCCTCTCCGTTTCTCCGTCTTCTTTTGTATTCTCCAGCATTGGGTTGAATTCAATTGTAACTCCTTTATATGTTGCTCGTAAATTTGGAATAAAAAAATACCACGGACATTCAGTATTTCATATTCCGTTCCCTTGGACGACATTGGTAGGACAATTATAAATAGAAATACATCTCAATGCAATTGTTTTCGGTTATGAATGAATACTTGTTATATAAATTGAGGCATTGACACTCATTTGAGAGTTCATTTTAAAAAATATCAGAAGAGTTCAGTAAAAATGGAAGAAACTAAGAGAAATCCTACGAAGATTTGTTATTTTATATCAAGGATGAACTTGTTGTATAAATAGTCCATTCTCTGGGACTGAACATTTAAAACATGAATATTCAGTGCCGAATTATGTTGAATTCCCAATTTGTTTGAAGATTCACGAGTACTTTTATTGAATTCTCCATCAAATTTAGAATTTTGAGGGACGAAATTCCTTGAAGTTTCAGTGGATCTAGATTTAGCGATGGAGATGAAAGAGGATTATCCTTAAACCAGAGATAAATAAGCCTGAGTATTTCATCTAGGCTATAAAAATTCTGGTTGTATTTCCATATCAATTTTTCAACCGTCAACTTTGATTCCGGATGCAAATATGAACCAAGTCTGTAAATTTTCAGGTTTTTATTCGAAATGAGCCATTAATTCCACTTTCTTTATGGAACATTGAATATTCATGTAAAATTGTTTAGAAAACGTGCAATTTCTCCTCAATTTCAATAATATAACGCGACAATCAAAATTCAGTCGAAGCCTAAAAGTTCCTGACTGCATTAAAAATTTAATGCAAACTTATTAATAATGGATTTAAATTCACAAATATTTATATTGATTTATATTTATATCAATTTTTTCATCAGATTATGAATTTTTAATGTCGCAATTCATTGAAATCTCAAATTTCCTTGAAAATTCAATGAAATTCCAAATGTTTAAGCAGCAGGACGACGAAAATTCCCCAAATTGCGATGAACTCCCAATTAACAAAAAATTGAAACCTGAATTTTCCAGTGGATCAGTCAGCCTGAAAAAAAAACTTTTGCCAAGGGAACCCTTCATTATTTTTCCAATTTTTCAAATCAAAGACTTTCCTACGTAAAATAATTTGAAATAATTCTGAACCTTAATAATTATCAACGGAGTTCCTTCAACATCATACGTGGCATAATCACTTCACAATTCCCCACAATCGTAATTCTTCTCCCAAGAAAATAATTCCCCGGCAAAGCTATTCTTTTCCTCAGTGCACTTTAAAAAAAATTCCCAAAAAGTGTACCTGAAATTTCACCCAAAAATCTTCACACTGCATTTAATCCTCCTAAAATTATCCTCCTCCTCCCTCGTCCGACACTCTGAGGCCAATTATAAATAGAACTCCATTTCACCCCGACAGTATTCACATCCCCTCCCCCCCCCGTGTTATAAATATTCCGATCGTCTGAAACGCCCGATCAATTACGGCATTGACACATCTGAACATAAAATGCAGGAGTGAAATTGAAAGGCGCATTAAAACGTGACCAGCGAGAGGGTTACGTTCTAAATTTAGCAATCCACACGCTTTTTCCTCCTCACAATGTGCTCGCAAGGAGGGGGAAAACGTTGAACCCGCAGCGGTGGGAGAGCGCATCACCCTTTGGCCGATGTCCCAGGCCCAGAGCCACCGTAGTCTCTCCACGCTAAACTATATCCACTCTACCTTCCATGCAAAACTATATTCCTACCCACCTTTTTATTCACATATGCACGCGAATGCCGTACATGTGCGATACATAGACCAGCGAATGTCTACAAACTGTAGCATGCACTTCTCCTCTGTTTTAGATCGAGGGCTATTCTGAACTCATACCCCTATCGACTCTGATATTAAAGTTTTATAGTTTCAAAGCGCTCGAGAGATACTTTCACCCTCGCCCCCGACCCCCAGTCTCTTTCTCTTTCTCTCTCTCGTTTTTCATTTTTTTTTTACTTTTTCAATTCATTTTGTTACTTCTCTTCATCTCTTTTCCATTCTTTTACTCTCGTTGCTTCCTTCGGTGGAATCTTTATGGGCAGTCGGGAGACCGTGCAACGGCCGGAATGAAAAGAGCGCCTTGTTAGTTCCTCTTCACTTGCCACTCGCTCTCTCTCTATCTGCGGGGACCATCCGAGCGGGTATGTGGTAGCAGCTTCAAAGGGGAAGTTGAGGATTGAGTGCTGCAGCATTTTCATATTTTTTTCCGCACGCCATGTGGAAATTTTCAGATTATTGGTCCATCTGGAAGGGGGTTCAGCCGTCGAGTTGACGGTATTGAAGTCGTGGAGTGAAGGCTTTTCTGGTGTAGGATGGAGTTCGTTTGAATCAAAAGGTCTTTCTTCTTGGCTTCGGGTGGGGGCTGCAGTCCTGTGGAATGCGGTAATGATGGGTTTTCGGGGGAATCGTTAATAGTCGTCCGTAATGATTTTTTTATCGAATTTGGGCAGTAATGGGAGAGTTGGGAGATTTATGCTGATGGGAAATTTTGGTTTTCATTCCAAGTGCTCGTTTTTGAATTTTTAAAATCTATTTATTTTAATATGAATTCAATTAACATTTTAGTTGTAGATATTTTTGAGGGGAACTCCACATGATTCCAGTAATTGAATTTTTTGGCTTGATTCATGAATCTTTTTCTTGCGTGTTATAGTCTTGAAAATTCCGACAGACATCACTGGTACTGATAACTTTGATGCCGATGGGAAATTTTGGTTTTTATTCTAAGTGCTGGTTTTTGAATTTTTAAAATCCATTTATTTTAATATGAACTCGACGTGATTCCAGTAATTGAATTTTTCGGCTTGATTCATGAATTTTTTCTTTGGTGTCACACTCTTCAGAAGCCCGACAGACATTCCCGACACACTTTTTGGAAATTTTCATCACATCATACTTCTAGTAGAATTTCAAAGAATTTCGTCATTAAAAATACAACATTTTATGGGAAAATCAATGCAAGTTGTGAATTTTAGTTGAATTATTGTATGAAAATTGATTGAAATCAGGAAAATTCAGGCGAATATATTCTCGAATTTCCAGAGAAATGGAGAATTTAACGATCTTCTTTCTCCCTGAATCAAATTCAATGTCACTCTCCTGAAAATTACTAGTCAACTCTGTGAAATTTCAATTTTTCTTCAACAGTGTAATTCGAATGACGCCGATTATATCTGTAAAAATCACGTTTGGAACGTCAGGGGAACTCCACGTCAGGGAACTCCACATGATTCCAGTAATTGAATTTTTCGGCTTGATTCATGAATCTTTTTCTTGCGTGTTATAGTCTTGAAAATTCCGACAGACATTACTGGTACTGATGAGAACTTTGATGCCGATGGGAAATTTTGGTTTTTATTCTAAGTGCTGGTTTTTGAATTTTTAAAATCCATTTATTTTAATATGAACTCGACGTGATTCCAGTAATTGAATTTTTCGGCTTGATTCATGAATTTTTTCTTTGGTGTCACACTCTTCAGAAGCCCGACAGACATTCCCGACACACTTCTTGGAAATTTTCATCACATCATACTTCTAGTAGAATTTCAAAGAATTTCGTCATTAAAAATACAAAATTTTATGGGAAAATCAATGCAAGTTGTGAATTTTAGTTGAATTATTGTATGAACATTGATTGAAATCAGGAAAATTCAGGCGAATATATTCTCGAATTTCCAGAGAAATGTAAAATCTAACGATCTTCTTTCTCCCTGAATCAAATTCAATGTCACTCTCCTGAAAATTACTAGTCAACTCTGTGAACTTTCAATTTTTCTTCAACAGTGTAATTCGAATGACGCCGATTATATCCGTAAAAATCACGTTTGAAATATTCACGCAACTGTCATTCAAACTCCAATAAATTTCCCTCTATCCACTCAATAAATCAATCATTCCACGAAATAATTTTTCACAGAAATAAAAAAACAACTTATGAATATTCAGTACCAAATTGCTAACAATGATCAAAACTGCATAATATCCTCTTATTATCACCATTCTCTTCCCTTATCGGACATTCTGAGAACAATCTTAACATATGAATACTCAGTACCAAATCAATTGTCATGGAGTAATTAAAATACAACTGTCCTTCGAACTCCAAAAAAAACCCCGATCCACTCGCTGAATCAATCATCTCACGAAATAAATGTTCACAGGAGCAAAAAAACCTCAAACTTTCTCGTCAACCCAAGTTGGTATCTTCTCGTAAAGCCTGTGCATACCACCTAAACCACGTAACCGAGTGGATCGAATAGAAAATTGCCCGGGAAAATTGTAGCGCTATACGATATTGGGCGTTAGCCGGGCAATTTTTACTCCCACCTATGCCACGAATTACCTCCGGATGAAATTGCATTGTTGGCAAATGCGTGGAAAACCCGCATTTACCATGCAACAAATTTTTTTCCCCCTCCGTAAACCTAAAAATAGAACACGATTTTGAATTCAATTTTGGGGGAGGGAAGGCGTTCTCGATGACCCGGGCATACTGCCCTCGAAACAATATCGGTTTATACCGCGTGCGAGGAATGAGCGATTAGACCCTCTCCCTCTCACGCAGGAACAGGGGGAGAGGGTGAGCTAGCTCCACCGGGTGATGCCTCGTCATCGCCTAACGATCCTAACGACCGCGTCGGCGGGTTTTCGTATATGCGATAATGCCATTTTCGGGATACCATCGCTGGGTAACGCACATCCCGAAATGACAATTAACGTTTTCACATTAACGTAACTTCGTTATGAGATGTGGGTTTGCCGGGTATTAATGATGTCTTCCGAAAGCTGCAAGTTTTCGTATATGCCATCTTCATAATGGCACAGTGATGACAAAATTTTACCTCGAATTATATCATGAAATTTCAATTGAAGTTGCTGATCAATCTTCAAATGAAGGATATAAACAAGAAAAGTTATCATATTCTTATAGATTTTCAATGCTTCTTTCAGTTTGCTTCTTGATGTTTTCTTGACGTCAGAGTTTTGAATTTTTACCAGTGAGGGGGGGCCCCGCCCCCCCCCCCGAAACGTTATTATTCAACCGTTCGTTATGAGATGTGGATTTTCCGAGTACTAACGATGTTTTTTGGAAGTTTCAAGTTTTCGTATTCGTCATCTTCATTACGACATACTGATAAAGAAATTTTATCTCGAGTTTCCAGGAAAATTCTCTGGAATGTTGAACAAGCATTAATGAACATGGCATTTTGATGAATTTTGTGATTAGAAAATGAATTGTATTTGTAAATAGGTGAACTTTATAATTGCATTGATTCAATTTTGAATAGTTTCACAATGAATCTAGATTTCACAGTGACTTTCACTGTGAATTCTAGGGTTTAAGTTCTCATCGAAGTTCTTCTCGAATTTTTTATGTAAATAAATATTTGATATTCAAAGAAAAATGCCATCTGAAATTACATTCGAATTAATCAGTAATGAAAATTTTTTTAAATGATCAATTTCCATATTTGATTTTATCAAATTGAGAATTATCTCGGAATTGAAATTATATCATTATATAAAATTATATCAATGGTTTTCTCAAAAATGTATCAACTCCTCGTAATATATATCATTGACGCACCTTTCTGGGGGAAATAATAACGCCACAATTAGCACGAATAATCGTGAATCATTAGCATTCCCTGAACTTTCTATGAACATCTGCATGACATTTGAGGAAAATGTTACTCGGTTAAATTAAGCTTCATTTAAATATCCGATGCAACAACATTATGCTGATGCACACCTGAATATTCTCCATATTATTCAAAACTCCATTTGTCTCATCAAACAGCAGATGTAGGGAGAAGTACAGGAGGAGTTCCAGTGTTGGCACTGGAAAATCTCTGGGTCGATGTTGAAATTTGAATTGTTTAAATTTATAAATCGATAAAATTACATATTTATTTTTAAAAATAAATAGTTTAATTATGTGAAACAAATAAATCCTTCAGTAGAATCCAGTAAACGATTTATTTGATTCAAATAATGAATTATTACGTTTTATAAAGTTTTATTCTCTCAATCTTTTGAACAATAATATTATTTCTAATTAATAAAATCTTCATTTGCATCAAAGAAACATTTGTTTTTATTTTTTTCAACATTCGTTTTTTATAAACAAATAATTGAAATTGATTTCTGGTAAAATTCTGAATATGAATGAATTTGTTACCATTCCGAACAAATGATTTTTATGGCAAAAATTGATTGTTTATAAATTGTTCCTAAAAAATGCTCGTAATTTTCGAAAATTGCAATTGTTAAATTATTTCATCAATCTTCCTCCAAAAGTAAAATGTTTTCTAACGGTTGCAAAGTTTAAATAATAAAATCGTTGTGAAATGTCCAGAAACGTCAAAACTAGAGAAACATTTTGTTGGAGAAAAAATTGCCAAAATACCTGTGAATCCTCAATTCATTGAAAATCTCTCTCCACAAATTCCCGGACATTTCTCTCCATCCGCCAAACATAGCATTATGGTTAACCCAATGCGTTTTACCTTGTAGTCCTCCACTAGACCATTGTTACCGGGTTAAAGATCGTTTCCAATTAGTGGTTTGCCAACGTTTGGGGTTGCGTTTAGAGTTGCACACACCTACAAACTTATTTGTTAAGCCTTATCTCGACGAAAACGCCAGTTCCTGCAGAATTGTCGAGGCAACTTTTGCTGAGATAAGCAGAAGGAAAGGAGAGAGCTACAGTAAACAATCCTCCGCCAATCTTACTCCTTTCTCATCTTTGTTTTTCATTTTTTCCTGGCGTGTTTTATTCTTCTCGTTCCCCTCATTTGTGCTCACGCTCGGGCTCTTCCCCATTGTCCAAGCGATTTGCTCTCCTTTCTGTCTCTCGGCTTGAGGGAGAGGAGACAAAAAAATAAAGTGTAACGCGAGTTTCCTAGCTCGGAGGCAAATTATTCCCGTGTGGCTGCGGTAAATACCCGGCTGGGTCTCACTCTGAATCTTATTATTTTTATGTTCAATATCTGCGCACGTGACAATTTCTTATTGCTGGGTTTTTTCGTCTCCAGGTGGAGTGAGTAGTTGCTGGATTTTTTTGTCGATTATTTTACATTTAAATTTCCTCATTTTAAGTAGTTATTCATATTTGAGTAATGAAATATTTTTTATGAAGATGAGTCATTTTTTGAAGAGAATTTAGAATTTTATGTTGTGGTTGCAGGTAATAAATTTTTTACAAAGATTTGCATCTGAATTCCTGTAATTGCAAGAATTTTTTCAAGGACTACTGAAAAGTTCTAATGTTCTAAATTAAAAATTCATGAAAATAGTGGTATTTGCACCAAAATTGTGGCATTTTCGAGGGAATTAATTTCACAAGTCGTGTGTGATTAAAGAGACATGAAATTTTATCCTGAATCGAATGCAATAAAAGACTTTTCACAATAAAATTGTATTTTTACAAAATTGTTTCATTTCTGCGCATGAAACTAGTCCTTAATTTAGAATTTTATGGTGGACTTGCAGGAAACGAAATTTTTATTAGGTTTGCCTCTGAATTCCAAGAAATTCAGAGAAATCTTTTTGTTTGCAAGAAATTTTTCAAACATTTTTTCAAAGATAGAAATAGTGGTATTTTCACCAAAGTTGTAGCACTTTTTACAAGTGTTCGAGGAAAAGATCTTAAAATGTAGTGTTTTATCAAATTTTTCTTGAATTAATTCTGTTTATTCTGAGGGAATTAATTTCCCAAGTAGAGTGAACGAGGAGACTAAATTTCGTAAACGAAGTGAAAAACTTGTCCCAATAAAGCTGCGCACGGGCTGTTTCTTATTTGTTGAGTTTTTAGCCTCCGGGGGGATGTGAATAATTGCCCGATTTTCCTGTAGATTAAATGAAATTCAAATTCATTCTCCATTTTATTCTGCTATTCCTCTGCGAGTCGTGCATTTAAACTAGTAAAAAATCGCAATAATTCAGGAAAAAATCTATAAAAATATTGCTTCTTTCTCTAGAATAATTGCATCCATCCAGATTTCCAGAAAAAAATCTTGCAAACTAATGTACTACTTCAATTTTATATGAATTAATTTTCTTTATTTCGAGGATGTGAACGTCACAAGTCGTTTGATTGAAGTCATAAAATTTTATGCTGAATCTGGAAAAAATCGACCTGTTCTGCACCAGTACATTTTACGAAGCACATGAAAAACTTTTCACACAATAAAGTTGTATTTCCGCAGGACAGGTCTTCGTTTTTCTTTTTCACCGAAAAAAAAAATTTCTCCTGTCTCTTGAATAAAACCAATGGTGTTACTCTGCAATCTCATCAAGTTCTCAGACGAGAATGGAAAATTAATCTCCATTCAAGAGTTTTCATTCCGGTGTAATCCTCATTAGAGTGAATTAACCCCATAATCCGTGAACATTGGCCTTTGCCAATAGTCATGTGCATGCCCTATGCATAATCCAACCGTTGACGATTATAAAATTTGATTTATGAAGACGGGGCATCACGAGGTAATGCAAACGACTCATTCTGCTCTTGTGACTCGACCGGGGACAACTTCAGGCTAATGAAGACATATGACAGGGGAAATTATTCACGAGAACTTGGTATCTCAACGGAGGAACTTCCTCTTTTCTTTTATTTACCAGAATTTTACATTTTTCTCGTTTTCTTTTTTTTACGAAAAAGGAAAGAGTAAGGTAAAATGGACGGTGATCACAAAATGAAGTTTACTATATTGTCATAATTAGTGATGTCATAATTAATTTCACTAAATTAATGATGTCATAATAATTGTCACTAATTATTAATGATGTCATAATTAGTGAAACAACTTAAAATTCCTCATCTTTTCACGCAAAATATCGTTGTTATATATGAAATCACAAACAAAAGGTCTTACAATTACAATCAAACTTCACATCATCCCATTCTACCCCGCTCCCCGAAAATCTAAAAACAATACAAAAAGTTAATAGAACTCACTGGGCCAACACCTGGAAATTACTCAGCTCCAAAACATTAAATGGGCGACACTCCTGAGTAGAATCGAAGGAATCGATTCCGGCCGAGTGAATCTAATGGGTGGCAGAGCGTCAGAGAGAGCTGTAGCAACTTGGTTCGGGAATAAAACGAGATCACGAAGGCGGTATTACAGTAAACACGAGGACGAGGACCGGTTCGATGCTGAGGCATTCGTGTTTCCTCTTATTTTCTCTCGTACTCCTCTTTTTGCCCTCAACATTTTTTTTTCCTCCTCAACTTTTTACATGACGCCGGGAGAGAATGAGATCGTACACTCCTGCACTGAGAAAAAAAATTATTTTCGCCAAATATCCATTTTCCTGAGGGAAGTATTTATTCTTTCAATACCGTATTTCTCAGTCGAGTCATCCCCAGGCAATTCTCATCAGGTTTCAATAATGACAATTATGTTGCTCTGGAAGATGCCCATGGTAGTTATTAAAAGCCTTGAGTAAACTCCCTCAATAATTATAAGCATTAAAAAATTAATTGAAATTCTTGAGTTCATCCAAAGTCATAATTGAAACCTAATCAGGCTCGCCTGGGAGTGATTCGATCGGAGAAATGCGATTTTGGAAAAATGAAAGCTTCTCTCAAGCAAATGAATATTTGACAAAAAATATTTTTTTTCCCAGTGTGGAAGATGGAAAATTCCAATCAGGCGAAATCCTACACTGATAAAGAAAATCATTCTCATTGAAATGTTTCTTTCTTGTAACAAGTATTACATACTCGAACCAATTTCAAATATACAAGATCCTACGGTGAATATCAATTATTTCTTCTCGAGATTCATTTACTTGAATCAAATAAAACAATCCTCGGCCTCAAGTCACATGTATTCACCACAAAAATGGAAGAGTTCAATTTTGTAACAGTATTCATCCTGATTCGACATACGAAATGCTCACTTCAATCATAATTTGCTTGGAACAACGTACGATCGTGTTGATTGAGATAACAACGTATTCAGTCATGAGAATAATTTTGATTTTCCAGTAAACCAACGAATTTCTGGAGTTAGCAAACTTTTGGCTAGACAGAGATCAAATACTCTCATTATTGCGACAAATAAACGGAACTTCAATTCCAGAGAAGTTCGATTTCCCCAATCAAATGTATCTCAAGAAGAGATAACTGGTATTCGCTATGAAATCATGTTTATTTGAAAATTAAC